>NC_041736.1:22521866-22828803 GCF_004115215.2 Ornithorhynchus anatinus
GCAGCCTTTTTTTAAAAAAAATAAACGGTAATGAAGTCGGCTTAAAAATGCTGCCCTTCCTGCTGAGTGCGAGATTTTGTCTGTGGCAGAGGCGTTGCCGTCGCTGTTATTATTTCTGCGGCCGTTAGATTTGAAAGGTCCTGCCCACGCTATATTTCGTGCCTTTTCAGCTCCCCTCTCAGCTAATAGGTGCTGGTGCTTATCCCCTGGGAAAATGAGTGTTCAAACAGGGAGCAGTAGTTTGGAGAAGCAGCATGGCCTAGAGAAAAGAGCAGAGGCCTGGGTCCTGGGTTCTAATCCCGCCAGTGGCTCGCTGTGTGACCTGGGGCAAGTCACTTCACTTCTCTGTGGCTCGCTCCCCTGTTCTCCCTCCTATTTGGACCGCGAGCCCCACGCGGGACAGTGACTGTGTCCGGCCGAATTAACTTGTCTACACCTCCGTGCTTAGAACAGTGTTTGACACATAGTAAGCGCTTAACAGGGCGTTAAAAAAAGCACTCTGCCTCAGTTGGCTCTGTCAGCCTTGAAAATCTTTCAGAAACATCACTCGGCCTACAGACTTCCATTCGGTCCTCAGAGAGTATCGATCGGTCGTATTTATCGAACCCTTATTGCGTGCAGAGCCCTGTATAATATAACAGAGTTTGGTAGATAGGGTCCTTGCCCACAGGGAGCTTAGAGCCTAGAGGGAATAACGACATGGTATTTGTTAAGCGCTTACTATGAGTCAGACGCTGAACTGGTGATCGATCAGATTGGACATAGTCCCTGTCCCACATGAGGCTCACAGTCTGGGAAGAAGGAACAAAAAGCAGTTAATTTCCACCCACCCCAGCAATGCTACCACTTCCCGTTCATTCATCTCATATAAATCTTACCCGTCTATTTGTTTATTCATTATTTAGAAGCAACATAGCCTAATACGTATAGAACACTGGCCTGGGAGGGAGAAGGATCTGGGTTCTAATCCCGGCTCCGCCACTTGCCTGCTGTTCGACCTTGGGCAAGTCACTTCACTTCCCTGACCCTCACTTACCTCATCTGTAAAACGGGGATGAAGACTGTGAGCCCCATGTGGGATGGGGACTGCGTCCATCCTGATCAGCCTGTATCTACCCCAGCGCTTAGTACAGTGCCTGGCACCTAGTAAGCGCTTAACAGTACCATAAAAACATTCATTCATTCAGCTCTTCCGATGGATTGTGCATTCCTCGAGAGCAGGGATCTATTCACTCGATTATATTGTACTTTCCCAAGCTCTTAGTACAGTGCTTTGCACAGAGTAAGCACCCAATAAGTACCACTGATGGATTGATTATTTCCTGGTCTAGTTTATTTAATGTTTCACATCCTATGTACACACAGAGATATGGTATAAATTCATTCATTCATTCAACGGTATTTATTGAGCGCTTACTCTGTGCAGAGCACTGTACTAAGCGCTTGGAATGGACAAATCGGCAACAGATAGAGACAGTCCCTGCCCATTGACGGGCTGTATAAATGCCTAATATATTCTCCTTCATGCCATTACCTCCCCCGGTAGATTATAAGCATCTAGACTGTGAGCCCGTTGGGTAGGGATTGTCTCTATTTGTCGCTGAGTTGTACTTTCCGAGCGTTTAGTACAGTGCTCTGCACACAGTAAACCCTCAATAAATAAGACTGAATGAATAAGCCCCTTTAGGGCAGGGATTGTACATGTTACGTCTATATCAGTGCTTAGAACAGTGTTTGGCTCGTAGTAAGTGCTCAATAAATACCGTTATATGTTCCTCAAGCTCTCAGTAAGATGAAACACACCAGTAGTCACTCAGTAAATGCCACAGACACTAGTTATTCTAGTAGCAGTGACGTTCACCAAATGCAACGCACGGTATTAAGTGATAGGGAAAGTACAACAGAAGCAAAAAGTCTATTTCCTGCCATTGACGAGCCCACATTTTAATGGGGGAAAATCAGGCAACGCAAATATTTACAACTCTCATTCATATATTTACGCCCATATTCAGAACTTTAGATACATTCTTTCAACTTCAGATTTCTCTTTTTGTAAATATTATTGGTATGGTTGTTTCTCCGGTTACAGTGCAAGCTCTTTTGGGGCAGGACAACTTGTCGCTGTTTTATTGTTCTTTCCGAAGTGCTTACTGTAGTCAGTCAATCGTATTTATTGAGGGTTTACTGTGTGCAGAGCACTGTACTAAGCATTTGGGAGAGTGCAATAGAACAATATAACAGGCACATTCCCTGCCTACAAGGCTCTTATAGGCTAGAAGTGGAGACAGACATTAATATAAATAAAATTAGAGCTATGTACACAAGTGCTGTGGGGCTGGGAGGAGGGGATTCGTTCATTCATTTATTCAATAGTATTTATTGAGCGCTTACTATGTGCGGAGCACTGTACTAAGCGCTTGGAATGAACAAGTCGGCAACAGATAGAGACAGTCCCTGCCGTTTGACGGGCTTACGGTCCGATCGGGGGAGACGGACAGACGGGAACAGTGGCGATAAATAGAGTCGAGGGGAAGAACATCTGGTAAGAACAATGGCAACTAAATAGAATCGAGGCGATGTACATTTCATTAACAAAATAAATAGGGTAATGAAAATATATACAGTTGAGCGGACGAGTACGGTGCTGAGGGGATGGGAAGGGAGAGGGGGAGGAGAGGAGGGAAATGGGGGGAAAAGAGGGTTAAGCTGAAAAAAGGGAGCAAGTCAGGATGACACAGAAGGGAATGGGAGAAGAGGAAAGGAGGGCTTAGTCAGGGAAGGCCTCTTGGAGGAGTTGGGCCTTCAATAAGGCTTTGAAGGGGGGGAGAGTAGTGCAATGCACTCGATAAATACGATTGAGTGAATGAATGAATGAATGAATAAATGTCATTATTATTACTGGAAACAGTAGGAAGAACAACGATTAGGTAGGCATTAGAACAAATACGAGAGGATGAAATGAAAGATTAAATCAGAATAAATGACTACTCATTTGAACGAATATTATTTACAGTGAAATACATATGTACACAAAAACCTTAATGATGAAGATGGATATGAAATGATAAGTGTCAGGGCTGGCTGCTAGGTTGATAACAATCACTCAAGCATCGGTATTTATTGAGCGCTTTCTGTGTGCGGAGCACTGCGCTAAGCTCTTGGGAAAATAACAGTATAATAGAGCTGGGAGATGAGATCCCCGCCCGAAAAGAGCTTAGAGTCTACAGGACTGATATGCCTTGGAATTAATCAGAAAACTCTTCCTGGAGGAAATAGGATTTTAGGAAGGCTTTGAAAATGGGAAGATCGAAGTGGCAGTTTAATGGAGCTGATAATAATTCTGATAGAAGCAGCGTGACCTAGTGGATAGAGCACGGACCTGGGAGTCAGAAGGCCCTGGGTTCTAATCCTGTCTCTGCCACTTACCTGCTGGGTGACCTCGAGCCAGTCCCTTTGCTTTTCTGTGGCTCAGTTACCTCATCTGTAAAATGGGGATCGAGTCTGTGAGCACCATGTGGGACAGAGACTGTGTCCAACCTGATTAGCTTGTATCTATTTAGCAAAATACCTGGCACAAAGTAAATGCTTAATAGATACCATTTAAAAAAAAGATAGATTCCGATATCATAGATCTCATGCATGCAGTCTGTCCTTCTTTTATCTGACTTTGTGACCTAGGCAGGCTCTTCGCCTCTCAGTTGTAGGAAACAAGCTGGCCTAAGAGTAAGTTGCTAAGCTATGCGCCTCTACATTTATGATATGCCATAATAATGATATTAATAATAATAGCATTTTTTAAGTGCTTACTGTGTGCCAGGCATTCTACTAAGTGCATTCTACGGAGTCACTGAAGCCAAAGTTGGATAAAATGACCAGGACAAGGGAGTGGTCCACAGTGTCGAAGGCAGCTGAGAGGTTGAGGAGAATTAATAATGTTGGTATTTGTTAAGCGCTTACTAGGTGCCGAGCACTGTTCTAAGCCCTGGGGGAGATACAGGGTAATCAGGTTGTCCCACGTAGGGCTCACACACTTTTAATCCCTATTTTACAGATGAGGGAACTGCGGCACAGAGAAGTGAAGTGACTTGCCCACAGTCACACAGCTGACAAGTGGCAGAGCCGGGAGTCGAACTCATGACCTCTGACTCCGAAGCCCAGGCTCTTTCCATTGAGCCACGCTGCTAGGATGGAATAGAAGCCGTTGGATTTAGCAAGAAGGAGATCGTCGGTGACCCTTGAGAGGGCAGATTCTGTGGAGTGAAGGAGATGGAAGCCAGATTGGAGGGGGTCAAGGAGAGAATTGGAGAAGAGGAATTTGAGACAGTGGGCGTAGGCAACTTGCTCAAGGGGTTTGAAGAGGAATGGTAGGAGGGAGATGGGAAGACAACTGCTGGAGGGAGCCGTGGGGTCAAGGGAGGGTTTTTTAGGATGAGAGAGACATGGGCATGTTTGAAAGCAGTGGTGAAGAAGCCAGTGGAGAGCAAACAGTTGAAGATGGCTGATAGAGAGGAAGAAGTGTATATATATATATATCTACACATGATATACCAAAAATAACAACTCATTTGCAGCTTGATTGTCATTAAAAGCTGTCGAGAAGCAGCGTGGCTTAGTGGAAAGAGCACGGGCTTGGGAGTCAGAGATCCTGGGTTCTAATCCCAGCTGTGTGACTCTGGGCAAGTCACTTAACTTCTCTGGGCCTCAGTTGCCTCATCTGTAAAAGGGGGATTAAGACTGTGAGCCCCATGTGGGACGTGATGATCTTGTATCTCCCCCCAGCGCTTAGAACAGTGCTTGGCACATAGTAAGCGCTTAACAAATACCAACATCATTATTATTATCATTAAAAGAAGCAATTCTTATCATCATTTGTCTTAATAGAGTTGGAGAACACATCCCATAATCAATCATATTTAATGAGCACCTACTGTGTGCAGAGCACTGTACTAAGCACCTGGGAGAGTCCGATTCAACAGAGTTGGTAGACACGTCCCCTGCCCACCGGGGCCCGACGGAAGCCAGAAGTCCCGCAAGGAGGTCTGAGTGTGAGGTGGGTATTTGCAGCCTGAAATTGCTTCATTAATCTCCATAGGTAACCCGGGAAACAGTAAAAAACAGAGCAGCAGCAGAAGCATAATCAGTCAAAAGGATACCCCCACTTAACCTCAGAAATCTAGAAGAGAAGGAAAGGGCACGGCATCCAGTGTTGCAATAACTTGACGGTCTAACACTGGCTTTCCTAGCAGGGTCTGAGGAAAACATCGGCAGGGCGAATCCTGGCTGGATGTAAGAGACAATGTGAGGAGGAGAGCAAAGTGACGTTTAAACTGAGCAGTGTGCTCGACTCCAAACTGTCGGTTCACGGAGGGAAAAGCCGACGGACTTGAACGCATCTGTGGTCTCTCCGGTCTTCAAGAGGATGAATTTCCCCTGGCCATGCCGACCGGGGTGATCGGAGTCAAACGCAACGGAGGGGCAGGTTTTCTGTTTGTGTAGTTTTAACCATCTTAATGAGTATCAGACACCCTGAATGTATGCCTTTGGTCATAATAAAATGATTGCGGTCTGTTGCAATATTTGTGTTGTCTTGTAAAGAAGAATATTGCAAGAGACAGTTTATGTCAGTGTATATTACCAATCTATTTCCTTTTTTTCTTTTAACTATATTTCAACTACGTTTTTTACTATTCACTTCAGCGACTTCAGCTTGGAAGATCACGATGTCCAGCGCGCCAAAATCTGAACTGTGATAAAGGTGGTGAGAAAGCACACATTTGCTTGTAGAGATAAACAAAACTTCTTTCACCCACAACAGAAAATCAACCCATCGTTGGTCTTTCTGGAGCACTTATCGTGTGCCGAGCACTGTCTAAAATGCTCAGGAAAGTACAGTACAAAAGAGTAGGTAAACATGATCTCCGCTCGCGAGGATCGTGAAGCCTAGAGGGGGAGACGGATATATTTCAAATAGGAGAAATGGCCAAGTAGAAGGATTTGTACGTAAGCGCGGTGGAGCTGGCGGGGAGGTGAATATCAAGTGCTCAGATCCAAGGGCACAAGGCAAGACAGAAAGGGGGGCAAGTAGGGTAAATTAGGGCTTAATCCGGAATGGCTTCTTGGAGATGTTTTAATAGGGATTTGAGTACGGGTAGCGTGAAACCTATTGGATATGAAGAGAAGAGAGAGTTCCAAGACAGAGGGACGTAGACTGTTTTATATCGCAATTTGTAGAGGTAATACTGATGTGCTGAAAAGTCACAGCTAAAGGCAAGGGAGCATTTTTTTTCCAATAGTAACTGCGTAGGGTTTTATTATGTGCAAAACTGGGTGTGCCTCTTATTAGAGGTAGCCACTTTATAGAGTACATGTAAGAAACCCATTTCCTGTTTTCTGTTACCCCACTTTGCATAGCCAAACCGATCAAAACCTTTGTGTTGAGTTCATTTCCTCATGCAGTCTATTCGTACTGGGAGACTTCATGTTGGTATTTGTTAAGCGCTTACTATGTACAGAGCACTGTTCTAAGCGCTGGGGGAGATACAGGGTAATCAGGTTGTCCCACGTGAGGCTCACAGTCTTCATCCCCATTTGACAGATGGCAGATGAGGTAACTGAGGCCTAGAGAAGTGAAGTGACTTGCCCACAGTCTCACAGCTGACAAGTGGCCGAGCCGGGATTCGAACCCATGACCTCTGACTCCCAAGCCCGGGCTCTTTCCACTGAGCCACGCTGCTTCTCAATACCTTCTATTTCAGTGCCAGCCTCCTCCAAACTTTGATGACGAAGGACGTGTAGAACTAGGGAGAAGCAGACATTAGACTAGGGTCATTTCTTGACAAGAGAAGCGTGTGGTTCTGGGGTGTTGATTTTCCCCCAGGAATGTGTCATTTAAATTAAGAGCCATTTAATGTGCTCAAAGAAGCAACACGGTCTCCTCATGGGTAGGGAACGTGTCTGCTAAGTCTCTTATATTGTACTTTTCCAAACGCTTAGTACAGCGTTCCGTACGGAGTAAGCGTTCGATAAATACCACCGATGGATTGATAGTGGAAAGAGCACTGTCCTGGGTTTCAGATGACCTGGGTTTCAATCCTGGCTCTGCCACTTTCCTGCTGTATGACCTTGGGCAAGTCACTCCTCTATGCTGCAGTTTCCTCGACTGTAAAGTAGGGATTTCATATTTGTTCACCCTTCTATGTAGACTGCAAGCCCCACGTGGGCAAGGGATTTCGTACGGCCTGATTATTTTGTATCTACTCAGTGTTCGGAACATTGTAAGCCCTTAAATTCCATAATCATCAAAGCCACGGAATAAAAGAAAAAAAACAACCAGCTTTTATTTGGGCAAGTCACTTAACTTCTCTGTGCCTCAGTTGCCTCATCTGTCAAATGGGGATTAAAACTGTGAGCCCCACGTGGGACAACCTGATCACCTTGTATCACCCAGCGCTTAGAACAGTGCTTTGCACATAGTAAGCGCTTAACAAATACCACAATTTATTTTTTTACCAAGGTATGTCGCAGCTTCGGAGATCACGCTCGTTTTAAAATCTCAATTCCTCAAGGAAGTGAAAAGCCAATTTCGAGGCAGAGAGAGTGAAATGAGAATTAACAGATCGCACAGGGGGAATAATTCCTATCCATTCTCTTCTTGAGCAATTTTCAAACTAGTATTCATTAAGCACTTATAATGCGGTACGCATTGCCTCAAGTGCTATAGTATAGCCATAGGTGGTATTTGTTAAGTCTTTATTACGACCCAACGCTTTTTTCACATTAGACCATAAACTTCTTGAGGGCAGGATCGCGTCTATCAACCCTATTGTACTCTCCCAAGCACTTAGTATAGTGCTCTGAACAATTTAATACTCAAAAAACACCACTGATTAATTGAGTTTCGCCCTGTTTCCGAGTTGCAGAATACGTCTTCTCCCCAAAGCCTAAAATGACTGGCTGCTTATCATCCCCACTCCATCCCCTCAAGGAAAACGCTGCTGACAAGATGAGTTAATGTCCTTTCATGCAGTCCATCATATTTACTGAGTGCTTACTATGTACAGAGCACTGTACTAAGCGCTTGGGAGAGTACAATATAACAAAAAACCGGCACATTCCTTGCACTGCCTCCCACTGCACTCCCACTGTATCCCTCCTGAACAAGCCTGGGCCTGGAAGTCAGAGGACCTGGGTTCAAATCCCTGATCTTCCACTTGCCTGCTGCGTGACCTCGAGAAATCACCGACCTTTTCTGTGCCTGAATTTCCTCCTCTGTAAAATGGGGATTTTTCTTCCTGTTCTTCCTCCCCTCTAAGGCTGTCTGATCTGATTGATTATCTCAGATCTACCCCGTGCTTAGTACAGTGCTTGGCACATAATAAGCACTTAACAAATACCACCATTATTATGATTATCATTCTAGTTCTAGGTGGAGCTTTATGGGCGGCAGAACTTGGGAGAAGTGGACTCTTTTGGGAAGAAGTTCCGGCATATCCAGGTCCTTAGGAAGGCCTGTTCTAACCGAAAGGTTTTCCTAACTACCTTTCCTCGTTTTACCATTTTACCTTGCAGAGCATTGTTTCTTGGCCTGTGGGAACCTAGCTCCCTTTACTTCTTTCAACAGGAAATCCTTTTCTGCATTGACAGTGACAAAGCCAGAAAAGGAAGCAGGTGTTCAAAGCTTCAACAGCCACATCTGGAAAAAAAAAAAAAAAAGAATAGACATCCCCAATTCTATTTTTGGGGACTCAAACCTTACCTTCATTTTACTCTGTGAATTACACCTTTTGAGGACACGGTGTTTCGTTGACACATTCGTTCTACTTATCAGTGAAAAGAATATTTTGCAATTCCCTACTTCCCAGACTGATTTTCCTGGGGAAGAGCTTACCTCTTTTTTTTTTGTTTCCTCGATCAGGAGCCTAGGCCAAATCTGTTGTAACTCAAAACCCAAAGCATGACGGTCCCAGAGAAAAGCAGGGCTAGTGAGATCAGCCAACTCCGTTACCAAAACTGCTATATTGTACTCTCCCAAACACTTAGAACAGTGCTTTGGACACAGTAAGCGCTCAATAAATAAAATTGATTGACTGATCAGCCCAAGGAAACTATCTAAAGGACTTATACATATTTGATTTATCGTAGCTCTGCCCCTTCTCTGCTGTGTGACTTTAGACAAGTCACTTCACTTTGTGCCTCAGTTCCCTCATTTGAAAAATGAGGATCCAATCCTTGTTCTCCCTCCTATTTAGTCTGTGAATCGCATGTGAGACAGGGACTGTATTGGACCAGGTGAAACTGAATCTACCCCAGTGCTTAGAACAGCACTTGACACATAGTAAGCACTTAAATGTAATAATAATAATAGCAATTTGATGTTGAGTGTGGTTCATAAGCGACATTAAGGAAACTACCCCACAGTCACGAATAGCATTGGACACAACAATAACTCTGGGAATTTGTTATGAGGCGTTAACTCATCATCAATCAGTGGTATTTTTTGAGCTCTAACTATGTGCAGAGCACTGTTCTAAGCATTTGGGAAAGTACATTACGGCAGAGTTAGCAGTCTTGATCCCTGCCCACAGTGAGCTAGCCCTGTTTGCTACCTGTGACAGTCTGCCTTCCGGACTATCAGAAACCATGCCGGATATTGTATACTCTAATTATAATGAAGGTATTTGTCAAGTGCGTACTGTGTGCTAAGCACTGTACTAGATGCAAGGTAATCAGGTCAAACCCCGACCCTCTCGCTTTTGAGGCTCTCAATCTAAGAAGCGGTACCGATTCTCCATTATACGGATGAGGAAACTGAGGTTCAGAGAAATTAAGTGATTTGTCCAACGTCACAGAGCAGGTAAGTGGCAGGGAAGAGATTAGAATCCAGGTCCTCTGACTCTCAGGCCCGTACTCGTCCCACTAGGCCAAGCTGTCTCCCTATTCTGTTTTCCATCTCTTAATCTGTGCATCACTGGAAAGCTCATCCCCTCGTTAACAGAATTCGGTGACCGCTTTAAGTTCCATGTTGCCATTGAAGTTGCCTTTGGTTGTGAGGAGGGTTACCTTGGTCCAGACTGGTACAAAGCTTCCATTTCCTACAGAACGATTCTCAGACCTCAGTGCCATGCTGAATCTTCGAAGTGATTCACATCCAGTCGCACCTTTCCTTGGGTCTGTGCCTCTAGAGCATGGCTAGCTACATCTATTCCTTAACTGTCGTCTCAAAAGCTTTTGATGGGGCTTAGAAGCCCACCTCTTCCAAGGTTCCTTCTCCATCTAAACCCTCATTTCTTCTTCTCCCGCTCTCTTCTGTGTCACCCTTGCACGTGGATTTGTACTCCTTTATTCACCCCTCCCTCAGCCCCTCAAGACTTATGTGCATTTCTGTAATTAATTTATATTCATGTCTGCATGACCCCTCTAGACTGTAAGCTCTTTGTAGGCAGGGAACATGTCTACCAACTCTGTTGTATTGTACTCTCTAAGCACTTAGTACAGTGCTCTGCACGCAGTCAGAGCTCAATAAATGATTAATGCTTGTAGCCTTTTTTTTTAAAATGGTATTTGGTAAGCGCGTGCTATGTGTCAGGCACTGTTTTATGTGCTGGGGTAGATACAAAACAAATCAAATAAATAGCAGTGCTGGAAAAGTCTCCCAGTGAATCCCAAGTATATTCTGACTCCAGCTTTTTTTGTTTTTTTTTAGTGGAATTTAATTGCTTGCTAGGTGCCACGTACTGTATTAAACACTGGAGTAGATAGAAGGCAAGCAGATTGTTCACAATCCCTGTCTCACACAGGGCTCCCAGTCTTAATCCCCATTTTACAGATGAGACATCCTAGTTAAGCGATTTGCCCAAGGTCACTCAGTCGGAAGTGGCAGAGCTGGAATTAGAACCCGGGTCTTGTGACTCCCAGGCTCACTCCCGCTCTTTTCACTAGGCCACCCAGCAAATGAGAAATCTGACAGATTTCTCACTCACATCCTCACATGTAGCAGCGTGAAATAAATTGGATGGGAAAAACTCAACCATCCAGCCCTGCTCTGTTCCAGTAGTGGTGGGGAAAGATCTACTGACCGGTGAAGCAATCAGCTGTACTTATTGAGTGTTTACTGTGTGCAGAGCACTGTACTAAGCACTTGGGAGAGTACAGTATGACAGAGTTGGTAGTCACATTCCCTGCCCACAACGAGTTCACCGTCTAGAGGAGTCAGAAAGTTCCCCTTCTTCTCTGAATCAGCCATCATTTCCAATCTCTGTGAATTAGGGCAGCCAGACTCGCTGAGAGCCTTTGTCAATAACGTCAGATGTCTTTATCTGCTGAGAAACTAAGGTATAAAGATCTTGCAGTTGTTTCTGTATTTTTACTTTACTGAGCTTGCAAAGGACAGCTCTGCTAGGTGAAGCGACTTGCCTAAGGTCACACAGCAGACAGGTGGCGGAGCCGGAATTAGAACTCATGACCTTCTGACTCCCAGGCCCTTGCTTTATCCGCTACGCCGTGTCTAAGGGGCCATGGAGTGTCTTTAGAAGCAAAACAAGTCCACAGTTGGGTATCAGCTTTATCCTTGGTTCTCTTCAGCTTTCGTGTCCCGCCACTTGACACTTAGGTTTCTTAGCTTGATCTTTTTGCCCCTTTTCGTGTTTCTGTAGCCTTCTGGTTGGTTAAGAGCCCAAGGAGCCTCAAAATGACGTTGATGCTTTTCCTGTTTTGCTTTGAGTTGTTTGTGTATACTCTGACTCATTTTCATCAAACCAGTCTTGATGCTGCGGGGGCCCCGGAGCCCTCTTTTCCCCTGAGTTCTAATCCCGGCTCTGCCGCTTGCCTGCACGCGGCAGTCACGTAACTGCTCGGTGCCTCAGTTTCCCTCTGAAAAAGGGAGATTCAATATCCGTTCTCCCATCTGCTTTAGAATGTGAGCCCCTTGTGATGACTCTGTAGACCCGAGCATTAAGTACAGTGTTTGACATGATAATTATTTATCAAGTACCAACCTTTTCATGAGCTCCTGACTCTTTCCACCAACCGACACTGTCTCCCATACTACTCTTTGACATCCCAAACTTGGTGAGGAGCAATGTGCCCTATTGAAAAGAGCAGTAAGAGCACTTACGTCTCTTACGGTACTTATTAAGCACTTATTACGACAGACACTGTACAAATTGCTGGGGTAGATATAAGCTAATCGGGTTGGACTCAGTTCACGACTCACACAGGGCTCACATAATCCCTATTCTACAGCCGAGACAACTGAGGCACCGAGAAGTGAAGTGACCCGCACAAAGTTAATGACGTTGGTATTTGTTAAGCGCTTACCGTGTGCGGAGCACTGTTCTGAGCTCTGGGGTAGATAAAGGGCAATCAGGTTGTCCCCCGTGAGGCTCACAGTTAATCCCCATTTTTACAGATGAGGTAACCGAGGCCCAGAGAAGTTAAGTGACTTGCCCACAGTCACACAGCTGGCAAGTGGCGGAGCTGGGATTAGAACCCATGCCCTCTGACTCCCGAGCCCGTCCTCTTTCCACTAAGCCACGCTGCTTTCAGAAGACAAGTGGCAGAGCGGGGATTAGAACCCAGGTTCTCCGACTCCCAGGCCTGTGCTCTTTCCTCCAGTCCACGGTGCTTCCCATTGCTCATCTGCCGTATGACCCTGGGTAAGTCACTTGTCTGTGCCTCAGTTTCTGCATCGGCAAAATAGGAATTCGATACCTGTGGTCCCTGCAGAGTGAGCCCTAGGTGGAACCTGATTAATTTGCATCTACCCTAGTGCTTAGTATAGTGTTTGGCACATAGTAAGCGCTTAACCAACACCACAATTATTATTATTGGTTCAGTGGGGCTGCTCTGGTATTGTCACTGAGTGTCTTTGAGGTATCTTTACTTTCCAGGATCTGGTCGTTTAATCTTCACAGTTTGGATGCCGTTCATTCATCCAATCGTATTCATTAAGCGCTTACCGTGCGCAGAGCACTGCACTAAGCACTTGGGAGAGTACAATACAGCAATAAAGAGCTCTTTATCCCCGCCCACAACGAGCTCACGGGCTAGAGGGCGTTTCTCGGTACACTGGCCGTGCTTTTAGCTAGAAATTGGAGTACATGGCTGACCGTATCATGCAAGCGGAGTGGAAGGTGGGAAATCTAAGGCTTACTTTACAGATGCTCCTTCTATTGAGAATTAATAGCTCGAGAGGCAGAAGGAGAAAGGCAAAGAGAAAAACAGAGAGGGAGGGAGAAAGAGAGACAAGATCAAAGTGACAAAGAGAAAGAAAAAGTTGCAGGAGAAATAATAATAATGTTGGTATTTGTTAAGCGCTTACTACGTGCAGAGCACTGTTCTAAGCGCCGGGGGAGATACAGGGTGATCAGGTTGTCCCACGTGAGGCTCACGGTCTTAATCCCCATTTTACAGATGAGGTCACTGAGGCCCAGAGAAGTGAAGTGACTTGCCCACAGTCACACAGCTGACAAGTGGCAAATAATAGAGAAGGAGGGGTGGGGGTGAGGACAAAGAATGGATTTTTTGCCAACTTTTCTTCGGCAGTCTGGGCTACTGTGGAAGCTTCTGGCGTGGGAGAAGCAGTGTGGCCTAGTGGATAAAGCATCTGTCTTGTCTGCTGTGTGACCTTGAGCAATTCACTTTACTTCTCTGTGCCTCAGTTGCCTCATTTATAAAATGGGGATTAAGGCTGTGAGCCCCATGTGGGACGGGAACTGTGTCCTACTCCTTTTGCTTGTATCCACCCTAGTGCTTAGTACAGTGCCTGGCACATAGTAAGCGTTTAACCAACACAGCAAATTACTTCAAATCTTTGTGCCTCAGTTTACTCATCTGTGAAATGTGGAGTCAATCAGTGCTTGTTCTCTGTCTTAATTAGACTATGAGCCCCATCTGGGACAAGGACTGTGTCCAAACTGATGAACTCGTATCCAGCCCACCATTTAGCACAGTGCTCAGTCCCTAAGTAAGCGCTTAACAAAAATCACCCTTAATATAACTCTCTCACTTCTCTGTGCCTCAATTTCCTCATCTGTAAATTGGGGATTCAAGGCTTTTCTCTCCAGACCTTTCCTTCCTCCTAGGTAGACTGTAAATTCCATGCGGGACAAGGACTGTGTTCGATCTGATTATCTTGTATTAACCATTGGCACATTGTATGCACTTGAATGCCACGGTCTTGTTTTTTTAATAGTATTTGTTAAGCATTTACTCTGTGTCAAACACTGTCCTAAGAGCTGGGGTGCCACTTGTCAGCTGTGTGACTGTGGGCAAGTCACTTAACTTCTCTGGGCCTCAGTTCCCTCATCTGTAAAATGGGGATGAAGACTGTGAGCCCCACGTGGGACAACCTGATTCCCCTGTGTCTACCCCAGCGCTTAGAACAGTGCTCTGTACCTAGTAAGTGCTTAACAAATACCAACATTATTATTATTACAACTTAAATTAGAGTGAGGCTCGGTCTGAGCAGGAGGCGGAACAGGTGTTCAATCCCCATTTTACAGTTGAGGAAACTGAGGCGCAGAGAGTGAAGGGACTTGCCCAAGGTCACACAGCCAGCAACTGGCAGAGCCGGGATTGGAACCCAACTCCACTGACTCGCCGGCCCCAGCTCTTTCCTCTGGACCACACTGTCTTCCTTTACTATGAGGGTGAGAAGTGGCGGGAGGGGGAAAATCAGTCGAAGCGAAAAGCAGAAACCTAAATCCTATCAGAGGAAGGTCTGCCGTAGCTTCTTGGAAGTACAGCTGTTGTTTATAACAGCTGAAGTGGTTTCCCAGTCTCCTTTTTACATGTTGTATTTCTATTCTGAGTTTACCTCAAAGGGACCACAGTACTTTCTAAATATTGTTTGTCATCTCTCCTCATCGTGAAATTATGTCTCTTTCTATGCATATTTCAGGGGAGTGATTTGGTAAAGACAAATTCCCTCACACTCCCTGTTTGCACAGCGACTTGGGTGTGGCAACTTCTTAAAACAAAAGCTTTGAGAGCAAGCGTCTAATGTTTTGGGTTTTTTTACTGTTATCAACCGATCAGGAGTATTTACTGAGCTCCTACTGGGTAGTAATAGTCTTGTCTTAGGCTGTTTCCCCTGAGAGGGTAAGTAGTAATAGCTATTAAGCCTCCGCTACAGTGTGGCCTAGTGGATAGAGCAGGGAGTCAGAAGGACCTGGGTTCTGATTCCGGCTCTGCCACTCGCCTGCTGTGTGACCTTGGGCAAATCGCTTCACTTCTCTGTGCCTCGCCTGTAAAATGGGGATTAAGAAGGTGAGTCTCAAGGGACACGGACCGTTTCCGACCTGATTAGCTTGTATCTATATCCACGCTTGCCTGGTACATAGGAAGCGCTTAACAAATGCCATGAAAAAACCCCAAATGTGGGTGTGGGCCTTATTCCGGAAATCCCTCTCAAAGTAGATATTTTAGACCTTATCTCACTGATCTCCTACTACAACCCAGCCCCTCACACCTCTCTCCTCTAACACCACCCTATTCGGCGGGTCCCGATCTCAAGAAGCAGCATCGCGTAGTGGCTAGAGCACGGGCCTGGGAGGCCGAAGGTCACGGGTTCTAATCCCGGCTCTGCCGCTTGTCTACTGGGTGATCCTGGGCATGTCAATTTACTTCTCTGTGCCTCAGTTCCCTCTTCTGGAAAATGGGGATTAAGACTGTGAGCCCCATGGGGGATGTCCTACCCTATTTGCTTGTAGATACCCCAGTGCCTGGCACGTAGTAAGCGCTTGGCAAATACCATAATTATTATTATTATTAACCCACCCCTTGCTCAAGTCCTCCCCCTGGCTTTTCATATCTGGCAGTCCACCTCTCTCCCCACCTATCAAACCCTCCTAAAATCACATCTCTTCCAAGAAGCCTTCCCAGACTAAGTCCTCATTTTCCTACCTTCTCTTTCCTCCTTCCTGCCTGGCCTACAAACTTGGGTCTGTATCACTTAAGCGCTTTGATATTCATCCCACCCTCAGCCCCACAGAATTTGTGAGCACGTCCTCTGTCACTTCATCTAACAGTCTGCCTCCCCCTCTAAACTTAAGTTCCTACATTTTTTTTTCTATTTCCATGCTATAATCTCTTTTTTTTTTTTCTATTTTGCTGCTTTCTTTGTATATGCCGCTCGAGAAGAAGTGTGGTCTAGCCTAAGGAACACACACCTGCAAGACAGGAGATCTGGGTTCTAATCCCGACTGTGTGACCATGGCAACTCACTTACCTTCTCTCTTCCTCAGTTTTCTCATCTGTAAAAAATGGACATAACTGTTGACCCTCCTTCTTAGAATGTGAGCTCCATGTGGGACAGGAATTATGTCTGATCTACTTGTATTTTATATTACCCAGTGCTTAATACAGTGCTTGGAACATGCAATGAGTAAATGGATGTAATGAGAAAATTTTGCTTGTGATCATATTAATAATTGTTAAGCATCTATTACGCGCGAGGCAGTGTACTAAGCGCTGGGGTGGAAAAAAGCAAATCTGGTTGGACACAGGCCCTGTCCCACGTGGAGCTCACGGTCTTAATCCCCATTTTAAAGATGAGGTAACTGAGGCCCAGAGAAGTGAAGTCACTTGCCCAAGGTCACACAGCAGACAAGTGGTGGAGGCGGGATTAGAACCCATGACCTTCTGACTCCCAGTCCTGTGCTCTCTCCACAAAGCCATGCTGCTTCTCCCATGTCAGAAACTGCCACGATAGCCCAGGCCGCTGCAGCTTTTGCCCAAATACCTGTGCTGGTCACAGCCACTTTGCTGTGTGGTAATAATAATAATAATGATGGTATTTGTTAAGTGCTTACTATGTGCCAAGCACTGTTCTAAGCGCTAAGGTAGATACAAGGAAATCAGGCTGTCCCACCTGAGGTTCACAGTCTTAATCCGCATTTTACAGATGAGATAACTGAGGCACAGAGAAGCTAAGTGACTGGCCCAAAGTCACACAGCTGATAAGTGGCAGAGCCGGGATTAGAACCCACAACCACTGACTCCCAAGCCCGTGCTCTTGCCACTAAGTCACGCTGCTTCTGCTACATTTGTTCAGGAAAGAGTCGTGGTTGGTTGAGAACCTTGTGGGCTGTAATGAATTGTGGATGTGATTTGTATGGGTATGCTAATATTCATTTATTTATTTGTTTATTCACTATCGTAACAAAATGGAGGACTAAAAGCTGGTCAGGACCCCCGGCTCAAGCTAAAAAAAAACATGTCTATGAAGAGGGGGACCCCAGAGCCAAAGAGATTCAGGGTTAGCCCGATATGGCTCAGTGGAAAGTGCCTGGGCTTCGGAGTCAGAGGTCACGAGTTCGACTCCAGGCTCTGCCATTTGTCAGCTGGGTGACTGTGGGCAAGTCACTTAACTTCTCTGTGTCTCAGTTACCTCATCTGTAAAATGGGGATTAAGGGTTAGCCTCACGTGGGACCACCTGATGACCCTGCATCTCCCCCAGGGCTTAGAACAGTGCTCTGCACCTAGTAAGCGCTTAACAAATACCAACATTATTATTATCCACCATCCAGAGGCTTTTATTCTTTGCTAAAGAAGCGTTACAGTCCATTCATTCTACTCTAATACCACTGGAGAGTATAGTTAGGATCACACTCTTTTCAGTAGAAGAGGGGATTCTACACAGATGGCAAAAATGCCACGACGAACTTCCGGACGTGCTCTCCACCATCGAAAAGGAGTGGGTCCACCTGTCACTTTGCCGTCCACTGAGTTGATTGTTGCTTCATATGCTAAAAAAAGGAAAGTGTTCTATGTTCTTTTCATCCAATTCCTTTAGTCAATCGTATTTATTGAGCACTTAGAGTGTGCAGAGCTCTGGACTAAGAACTTGGTAGAGTACAAAATAATAAACAGACACATTCCCCGCCCACAAGGAGCTTACAATCTAGAGGGCTTAGAGTATTTTATGTTTTCTAGACTGTGAGTAGGGAATAGGTCTACCGACTCTGTTGTATTGCACTCTCCGAGGGCTTAGTGCAATGCTCTGCACACAGTGAGCGTTCAATAAATAGGACTGATTGATACGAGAGCGAGTTATTCTTCACATGCAGGCCACCTCGGTCAATAAGAAATCTTTCTGCTTTGGCGTTTGGGCTGCAATATGTTCATGTAGTTTATTGGCCACTATTTCAATGGGAAATATAAAATTACTAATATATAATTTAATGTCATATCCATTTAGCCCTCCCGTAGATCCAGTAGAAAGAACACACAGCTCTGGGAATCTGCAGACCTGGGTTCCAGGGACATGGCATACATATTAATTGTAACTGTGGTATTTGATAAGTGCTTACTATGTGCCAGGCACTGTACTAAGGACTGGGGTAGATTCAAGATAATAGGGTTGGACACAGTCCCTGTCTCAAATGGAGCCCTTTCTCTCCATTCTACGGATGAGGAAACCGAGGCAGAGGGAAGTTAAATGACTTGTCCAAGATCACACCGATGATGCAACGCAGCTTCTTTGACTACCAAGCTCATGCTCTTTTCACTAGGCCGTGCTGTTTCTCTGCTGCCCCTTCTTGGGTTCATATCCCGGCTCTGCCCCTTCTCAGCTGTGTGACTGTGGGCAAGTCACTTCGCTTCTCTGGGCCTCAGTGACCTCATCTGTAAAATGGGGATTAACTGTGAGCCTCACGTGGGACAACCTGATGACCCTGTATCTCCCCCAGCGCTTAGAACAGTGCTCTGCACATAGTAAGCGCTTAACAAATACCAACATTATGAGTCACTGAGGATACTCCATATAATAATAATGATGGTATTTGCTAAGCACTTACTATGTTCCAGGCACTGTACTAAGCGCTCACAAATGGTTGGCTAACATGGGCAGCGGCTACCAAGGTAATGGCTTCATGGGCCACATTAGCCAGCTATTCCCCATAATCCTTCTGGGCGGGTCCACCCTGCAAGATGGCCGACAGTTCATCCAACAGAAACCTCCATCACATCTCTCAGCCTCACTGGATGTTCTGCTGCTCCCAGCTGTTGCTTTGCCTCTCCTCCCAAACTACAGCGAAATGTAAGTCAGATTTCTGGGCTATTCATCTAATAATAAAAGCAGTTTTGCTATTTGTTAAGCGCTTACTCTGTGCCCAACACTGCACTAGTCGCTGGGGTTGATACACTCTAAGCAGGTCAGAAAAAGTCCCGGTCCCACACGGGGCTCGCGGTCTAAATAGGAGGGAGAACAAGTATTGAATCCCCATTTTCCAGTTGAGACAACTGAGGTGCAGAGAAGTGAAGTGACTTGTCCAAGGTCCCAGAGCAGGTAAGTGGTGGAGCCAGGATTAGAACCCAGGTCCTCTGACTCTCAGGCCTGTGCTCTTTCCACTAGGCAACAGCTCCTCCTGCGTTGTAAGGAAGGCTGACTAGTCGTCATGCCTTAGATGATGCTAAATATGGTATTTAAATGATGCCGGTGAAACTTCTCAGGCGACTGATCGGGAGGTCATTCGGCAATCCAGAAAGTGCAGCCACAGAGAGCTTCAACCGGTACATCTCCAGTTGGCCAGAAACTCGATTTTACGCTGTCACCCTACCCCTACTACTGCCTGTCATCAGAAGAGGTATCCTGTTTTCTCCATTTTTTTTCACTTTTTCCTCTTCTCCATCCAAAAGTGGTTCGTTCCACCCCTGTGATAAGATAGCACAGTTCAATACAAACAGAAGCACTGTGGCCTAATAATATTAATAGTAACTGTGGCATTTGTTAAGCACTTACTGTGCGCCAGGCACTGCTCTAAGCGTTGGATTGGACGCAGTCCCTGACTCTCATGGGGCTCACAGTCTCCACCCCCATTTTACAGATGAGTTAACTGAGGCACAGAGAAGTGTAGTGACTTGCCCAACTTCTCGCAGCAGCAGGAGGCAGAGGCCGGGATTAGAACCCACTCTCTCTGCCGCTCAGGCCCATGCTCTTTCCACTAGAGATCTTAAATAAAGATCTTAATAAACCTCTTATGGCCCATCCATTCTCCTTTTCCTCAGTTCTAGAATGATCTTACCTAGGTGAAGCCCATACCACTCACCTTCTGAAAGTTTTCTGGAATTTCTTTTAAACGTTTAGGAATAAATTCGCTTCCCCCCCCCCCCCCCCCCCCATTCCTGAGGATAAGGCCCTCCTTTAGCATTCAGTTAGCAAAAGGGTTTTCTTTCTTACTTTCTGAAGTATAGGCAGGATAAATTGAAAACAAAAGGAGGTAATGGAATCTCAACTAAAACCCCGTTTCTAGCCGTTGTGTTTTGAGAAAGGTCCTTTCGCTGGCTCAGTATGCAGGACAACAAATCACCTCAAATGATACTTAATCTTTAGAAAGTATTTACAACCAGCCAATGCCCCCTAGAATAAAAGAGAACCATTTAATGTGGCAGACTATGATGGAAAGGAAGCAATAAAGGAGAAAACACAGCTTGAATTGCAGTGTGACTGAATAACACATCTCCCTGCTGAAGGCAGCAGGCTCGGCAGTTGCTGAACTGCTAATCTGTTCTACTGTTTTTTAATCAGATGTTGGCATTATCTGCCACTAATTGCTTTTTCATTTCCACTTGTAATTATTCCATTGCATGTTTGTGGTGAGAAGCTGAAAATGAGGCAGATCACTGAGAAAGAATTAATTGTTAATGAATAATCATCAGTAGGAAGCCAATTTCATTATCTTCAAAGAGGTAGCCAGAGATTAGCCACTAACTAGAGTTCTCCTACTTTCTGTGCATGACTGTAAAGTAATCACAAATAATCACACCCTCCAACTTCATCAATTATTTTCTATTATGTGGATTGATACCTATTTCTGTCTTTGTTGTTTAATGATTATACTGCCTTCATGCTGGGGACTGCTAATTGGAAGGTGTTACATTCAGTGGGCCTTAGGCCTAATTATTAGAGCATTTTCTTCATTAACACATGATCCTACAATGGTTTATGGAGGGAGTTACTACATGTACCAAACTAGAGGAGAAGTACATTTATTAGCAAACTCCTAGTGTTTTTGCACCAAATGCGACCCTCTATCGTTCTTCAGTGTGACTGCCCGTAGCAAATTCAGGCCGAGACTTTTAAAACAAAGCAAGAAAGGTAAAAACAGCAGAACTAAAGTTCAAAAAAAAAAAAACGCACCAAACTAAAACCGCACCTTGTCTTGAAGTCTCCAAACAAAAGCGCTCGTTTCTCCACCCACCTTTTGGGATCTGCCCAGATCGTTAACAGTTTTTCACTTCTGCTTTACACAGGTCAGTTACCAGCTGTTAGTTCTACTGAGCTGTTAACCCGCTCTTCTAGGAGTTCTGCCCTTCGGATGGACTATTATTGTTTCTGTTGTTGTGGCTGGCTCCTATTCATTCGAAATGGATTGGCTGTGGGGGGATTAAAAGTCCTGACTCAGCATCTGATATTTCCCAATTCACCTGTTGTCAAATCGAGGCAGATAAAATGTGGTCTCCTTTTTTGTTTCTTTTTTAATGGTATAAGGGCTTACTCTGTGCCAGCATTGAACTAAGTCCTGGGGTAGATACAAGTTTCTCAGGTTGGATTTAGGCCGTGTCCCACATGGGGCTCACAGTCTTAATCCACATTTTATACAGATGAGGTAACTGCGGTCCAGAAAAGTTAAGTGTCTTGCCCAAGGTCGCACAGCAGGCAAGTGGCAGGTCCTTCTGACTTCCAGGACCCTGCTTTAACTGGATCCCCCCCCACCCCACCCCCCGCCAGTGCATTGTGAAAAGAGTAAAACTCACACTCCACAATATGGACATTGATATCAATTTAGGGTCATACCCCTATGAACTTTGATACTCAACCCATAGCATTTATTCATTCATTCATTCAATAGTATTTATTGAGCGCTTACTATGTGCAGAGCACTGTACTAAGCGCTTGGAGTGTACAAATCGGTAAGAGATAGAGACAGCCCCTGCCCTTTGATGGGCTTACAGTCTAATCGGGGGCGACGGACAGACAAAGCAATAGCAATAAATAGAATCGAGGGGACGAGCATCTCATTAAAACAATAGCAAATAAATAGAATCAAGGTGATGTATATCTCATTAACAAAATAATAGAAGCAGGGTGATGTACATCTCATTAACAAAATAAATAGGGTAATGAAAATATAGACAGTTGAGCGGAAGAGTACAGTGCTGAGGGGATGGGAAGGGAGAGGGGGAGGAGCAGAGGGAAAGGGGGGAAGAGAGGGCTTAGCTGAGGAGAGGTGAAGGGGAGGTAGAGGGAGTAGAGGGAAAAGGGGAGAGCTCAGTCGGGGAAGGCCTCTTGGAGGAGGTGAGCTCTAAGTAGGGTTTTGAAGAGGCGAAGAGAATTAGTTTGGCGGAGGTGAGGAGGGAGGACGTTCCAGGACCGCGGAAGGACGTGGCCCAGGGGTCGACGGTGGGATAGGCGAGAACGGGGGATGGGAACATATCCTTTTACCCAGCTGCTTCCCCCACTTGTAATTTATTTTAATGTCTTGCCTCCCCCTCTAGATTGTCAGCTTCTCGTGGGCAGGAACCTATCTACCATCTGTCTCCCAAATGCTTAGCCCAATTCTCTGCGTTGAGTGAATGTTCAATAGCACTCTAGACTCTAAGCTTGTTGGGGGAAGGAATCGTGTCTGTTTATTATTATACTGTACTCTCCCCAAGTGCTCAATACAGTGCTCAGCAAACAGTAAGAGCTCCATAAATGTGATTGAATGAATGAATGAATAAATACCAGTGATCGATTGATTGATGATTGACCAGGGCCACCTCACGTACGTAGTAAGCAAGAGGGGCAGCTGCCTCGGGTCAAGGGGTCAAAAGGGATGGCAGCGGTTAAAATTCTGAAAAATTCACGAGTCTGGAGATTTCATCTGTGAGGGGGCAGCTACCTTTTTCCCTGCCTGAGGGTAGCCAAATTTCTAAATCCGACCCTGGAAGACAGAGTATTTGTTACATTGGTTAAATAGGGCCTTATGTTATGCCTGGCCCAAGTATTTCTGGAACACCTCACTGCAGAAACAGGCAATCTCAGACTTGGGACTTCATAATAATATAATAATGTTGGTATTTGTTAAGCGCTTACTAGGTGCAAAGCACTGTTGTAAGCGCTGGGGTAGATACAGAGTAATCGGGTCGTCCCGCGTGAGGCTCACGGTGTTAATCCCCATTTTACAGACGAGGTCACTGAGGCACAGAGAAGTTAAGTGACTCGCCCACAGTCACACAGCTGACAAGTGGCAGAGCCGGGAGTCGAACCCATGACCTCTGGACTCCGAAGCCCGGGCTCTTTCCACTGAGCCACGCTGCTTCATGACTCAGGGGCACCGAGGCACAGACGTCCCTGAGCATTTGGGGCGGTTATGCCCCAGAGCCTATGTCCAAGACCCTCACACGCCCCTCTGAGTGGGTAAGAGCCCACGATGTATAGCTTCGCCTGAAGAATCGGATTCCTTGTTCAGAGGATGGAAGGGAAAAAGGACAGGAAGGAAAAAATTCCTATCTTCTCTTAATAGCTTCTCAGCCAAAATCCCTAATATATTAGGCCAGCACTCTTTTCTTTACCACAGGCAATACTAGGAGTCTTTTACCCTCTAAGCTTGACATAACTTAACCGACAGCATGTCAAGAAGGTAATGAGTTGCACCAGCTGCTTGGAACCTCCGGTTCTCTTCTTGACTCCCTCCAATCTGGCTTCCGCCCACTTCACTCCACAGAAACCACCCTCTCAAAGGTCACAAATGATCTCTGTCTTGCCAAATTCAATGGCCTCTATTCCAGTCCCCTTCCACCTCTCAGTTGCCTTCGACACTGTCGACCGTCCCCTTCTCTTGGAAACATTATCCACCCTCAGCTTCCCTTGACACTGTCCTTTCCTGGTTTTCCTCCTTTCTCTCTGGCCTCTCATTCTCAGTCTCTTTCATGAGCTCCTCCTCTGTCTCCCAACTCCCAACTATGGGACTCCCTCACGGTTCAGTCTGGGTCCCCTTCTATTCTCCATTACACCCAATCCCTTTGACAATTCATTTGTTCCCTTGGCTTCAACTACCTCCTCTGTGCAGTTAACACTCAAATCTACATCTCCAGCCCTAATCTCTCTCCTTATCTGCAGTCTTGCATTTCCTCCTACCTTCAGAACATCTCCACTTGGATGTCCTGCGGACACCTCAAACTTAACGTGCCGAAACAGAATTCCTTACATTCCCCACAAAACCCTGTCTTCCCCTTAACTTTCCCATCATGGTAGAGAGCACTATCATACTTCCTGACTCACAAGCCCATAACCTTGGCATTCTCCTCAAATCATTTCTGTCATTCAGCCCGTATATTCAATCTGTCACTATATCCTGTCGGTTCCACCTTCGAATTGCTAAAATCCAGTGAGTCAGTCAGTCAGTGGTATTTACTGAGTGTTTACTGAGTGTGGAGCACTGTACTAAGCACTTGGAAGACTACAATAGAGCAGTGTGCATTCCCTGTCCACAATGAGGATACAGTCTAGCCTTTCCTCTACATCCTCTTCATCTAAACTGTTACCATGTTAATCCAAGCATTTACCCTATCCCACCTCGACTACTGTATTGGTCTCCTTGGTGACCTCCCTGCCTCCTGTCTCTCCCCACTCCAGTCCATGCTTTGTTCTGCTGCCCTGATCATTTTTCTACAAAAACGTTCAGTCCATGTTTCCCCACTCCTCAAGAACCTCCAGTGGTTGCCCTTACACCTCCATATCAAACTGAAACTCCTGACCATCAGCTTTAAAGCTCTCAATCACCTTGCCCCCTCCTACTTCACCTCGCTGTTCTCCTACTACAACCCAGCTCATACTCTTCACTCCTCTAATCCCAATGTACTGCTGTTCCTCGATCTCGTCTATCCCGCTGCCAACCTCTCGCCCACGTCCTGCCTCTGGCCTGGAATACCCTCCCTCCTTATATCCGACAGAAAATCACGCTCTCCACCACCAAAGCCTTATTGAAGGCACACCTCGTCCAAGAGGCCTCTGTGACTAGGCCCTCATTGTCTCTTCATTCATTCATTCAATAATATTTATTGAGCGCTTACTATGTGCAGAGCACTGTACTAAGCGCTTGGAATGTACAAATCGATAACAGATAGAGACAGTCCCTGCCCTTTGACGGGCTTACGGTCTAATCGGGGGAGACGGACAGACAAGAACAATAGCAATAAATAGAATCAAGGGGATGAACATCTCATTAAAACAATAGTCTCTCTCCTGCTTCAACTTGAACTTGGATTTGCACCCTTGATTCACCCCTCCCTCTGCCCCACAGCACTTACGTAGATATCCATAATTTATTTTAATGTCCGCCTCCCCATCTAAAGCGCTGTGGGGAAGAGAATGTGTCTACCAATGCTGTTATATTGGACCCTCCCAAGTGCTTAGTACAGTGCTCTGCGCACAGGAAGGGCTTAATAAATATAATTGATCGATTGACTGACTGGTAATAGGATGTGCTCTGCTGCACTTTCCCCCCAGCCATGCCAGCAGCCATCTGGAAAAAGGCAAAGGAGAGAGTGTGAATTCAGTGTTCTGGTCTCCGTATTTATCATCCGTGTGGTTAGGGGAGAACTCTTGGAAACCACCTCATGTACACACTCCTTTTTAACCCCTCTCCCAAGAGAGGTCGAGGGTGGGGTGTATTCATTCAAATATGAATTCACAAATTCAGATGCATGGATGATACAATGAATGATATTTTTGCAGAGAGGAAAGTATTGGATCTCAAGCCATGATCCAGCTAAACCAGAGACGGGTAAGGGTATCATATTCCCATTTATTAAATAGTCTAACATCCTGACTGGGTATTATTCTTTCCAGGCTGTTTTAAAATGACATTATCTCCTTGCTTTTAGCCCAGATGGGATTTTGCTTCAGTGGGTAGCAACGTGATTCCTGAATATTGTTTTCAATACACCAAGCTCCTTCAGGGTGAAGCTTCTCTGGAAATGTAAATAATACTGATTGGGAAAACACATAATTCTTCCTGAAGGTACCACAGGGGGGTTTGGAATGGAATGCAATCCATTCCTTTTCTGTTTAAAATGTATTAAAGGTAGAAGTAGTTTACTGTTGCTAGAAACACGAATAAACCTTGGGATAATTAAAAAAAAAATCTTATTCTGGGGATTTTGTGAACATTTCTTTTCAACAAACACTCTAAATAGTCTACAGAACTTGCCTTTGCGAGCAGGATCTTATCAACACTTAATAAATTGACTGTACTGTTTGCAAAAAAAAGTGAACTAATTCCACAACACCCAGCACATAGTTTTCTATATCTCAATGGGAAGAATCTGGTTGTGAATAGAGCAGAACGATTTCCTGCAAACTGTGTCACAGACGGAGGAACTCGATTGGAATCTGAGGAAAATCTCCTCAACTCTGCTCCTGGTTTTTCATCTGAGATCCCTTTTAATACCTTAGGTCTCGGAGAGTGGAAATGTTCTGGTATGCTTAGCCCTGGTAAGAAAGTCTGGTTCATCAGAGGGAATTCCTGGCATTGGAACTGATTCTTCTAATTGAAAATAGCCGCAGTGAGAATCTCCACTTTCGAAGCGTGGCTTTTGAACCGAGATCGGAGAGTAGAGTCTTTAATGATGTCAACTGCTTCGGTAAAATATGCTTCAGATGGCTTATACCTTTTAAACTACGCTCACATTTCGGCTTTGGCATGGAGTCTGACAATCTATTAAATAAATATTAATCCCTTGCTGCCTTCAAAGCCGTCTCCTCCGTATTAGGTTTTTAAATATCTTCATTAATTGCTTAACTACCTTTCCTCCAAATCCCTAAGGAATCCTTTGATGCTACTCACTCTAATGTGTTATCGAGTGATTCATGGCTTCACCCTGTTATAATGTGAAATGCATTTCTATTTGGAAATGTTTGCAGATGTTTCACTAGAAAATAAATAACCTTTCTAGACTCAAAGAAGAGAATCAGTGCAAACTAGTTAAAGCCTTCCACTGTGAAGGGTGAGACGATGGATTTGGCTCACTTTTCTTCTGTGTGAAGGATCCTAAACTCTTTAAGGATAAATACAAAAGGCGCTGCGCACTAGCAGCAAACGGAGATGAAGAAATGGAAGGTCTTCACTTTAGAAATTACCCCATAAATGTAGGGGCATCCCATTAGAAAATAAGATGATGCTTTTTAATGAAAAGTGCCTTCTGTAGCCTCCGCAGGCCAGATCTGCATGGGAAAACACGGATACTTCTTGGCAATCATTTATAAATCATATTTTTAAATAACACAATAGAATCAGGATCATTTTCAACCCCCTTGAACAGTGGATTTGCAACTGGTTCTTTTCTTACCACTCTCCTCCATTGGCTGGAAGCCATTGGGACAGACCTGAATTTCACACTCATTTGATCATTCATTCATTCAATAGTATTTATTGAGTGCTTACTATGTGCAGAGCACTGTACTAAGCGCTTGGAATGGACAAGTCGGCAACAGACAGAGACGGTCCCTGCCGTTTGACGGGCTTACGGTCTAATCGGGGGAGACGGACAGACGAGAACGATGGCGATAAATAGAGTCGAGGGGAAGAACATCTCGTAAAAACAATGGCAACTAAATAGAATCGAGGCGATGTACGTTTCATTAACAAAATAAGTAGGGTGGTGAAAATATAGACAGTCGAGCAGACGAGTACAGTGCCGAGGGGATGGGAAGGGAGAGGGGGAGGAGCGGAGGGAGATGGGGGGAAAAGAGGGTTAAGCTGCGGAGAGGTGAAGGGGGGGTGGTAGAGGGAGTAGAGGGAGAAGGGGAGCTCAGTCTGGGAAGGCCTCTTGGAGGAGGGTTTTGAAGAGGGGAAGAGAATGAGTTAAGCTGCGGAGAGGTGAAGGGGGGGTGGTAGAGGGAGTAGAGGGAGAAGGGGAGCTCAGTCTGGGAAGGCCTCTTGGAGGAGGGTTTTGAAGAGGGGAAGAGAATGAGTTTGGCGGAGGTGAGGAGGGAGGGCGTTCCAGGACCGCGGGGGGACGTGGCCCAGGGGTCGACGACGGGATAGGCGAGAACGGGGGACGGTGAGGAGGTGGGCCGCAGAGGAGCGGAGCGTGCGGGTGGGCGGTAGAAAGAGAGAAGGGAGGAGAGGTAGGAAGGGAGAAGGGAGGAGAGGTAGGAAGGGTCCTGCATGTATCTGGGAAGGAGAGGGGCACTTACGGAGTGGGACTAATGATACACTGGATGGGGTAGGGGAAGAATATTTATTCATTCGTTCATTCAATCGTATTTATTGAGCACTTTCTGTGTGCAGAGCACTGTACTAAACATTTGAGAAAGTACGATACGATATACAGTGACATTCCCTGAATGAGATGGGAAAGAGTGAGAGGGACAGACCCAGAGAAAAACAGTCACAGAGAGGAAGATAAAGACAGATGGACTGAGGTATTAAAACCCACATAGAACTCTTGAGCTGTTAAGAAATGGAATAGATCGGCTCAGAGGCTTTTCTTTTTCTTTTTTTTATTTTCACTCTGGAGAACAGGTATGCCATGAGAGGAATCATACACCAAACTCTAGACTGTAAGCTCATTTGGGCAGGGAATGTGTCTGTTGTTGTATTGTACTCTCCTAAGTGCTTAGTACAGTGCTTTGCACATAGTGAACACTCAATTAGTACTTTTGAACGAATGCACTACCTGATGCCAGGGTAGGGCATATGTATTTTTACTGGGAGCAGATACTATCAGTGTATTTCTTGAGTGCTTACTGTGTGCAGAGCACCGCACTAAGTGCTTCAGAGAGTACTAGCCAAAATATAACCGACCCATTCCCTGCCCACAACGAGCTGCTTTTGCTGTCATTTCTAAAACGATGGCATTTATTAAGTGCTTACTGTGTGCCAAGCACTGGGGTGGATTCAAGCAAATTGAGTTGGGTAGAATCCCAGTCCCCTGTGGAGCTCACAATTTCAATCCCCATTTTCCAGATGAGGTGACCGAGGCACAGAAGAGTGAAGTGACTTGCCCAAGATGGCACAGCCAACAGGTGGTGGAGCCGGGATTAGAACCCTCTCCCCTCCTCCTTGAATTTGTCTTTCTACTTCTAAGTGGCAGAACACTATCAAAGTGAGGCTGCTTTGAAAGTTAAATCAGTTTCTGGTTTAGGAGATTCTCGTTCTCACCCCGCAGGGCCTGGGTTAGGCTGACAGAGGGGACAAGCTGGTTTAGCCCTTTTGACTGTTGGGAAAAGACTGGGGCCAGTCACATTTCGGGCACACGTGTAACCAAATTCTACCAAAGTCAAGTGACATTTTCAGCCAGGTTAGGCAGAACTGAAACACGGAAACCCTTGTGGCCGTTGAGTTAATACGTCAAGATTCATTACGCGCCTGAATATGGATTTGTAACCAATTTCCTGTCTTTACTCCAGGAGGGGAGATTGGGCGGAAATGCGATCAAAAGAAATAGGTTTGGGTGATCCGGTAATTACATGGCGTTGCGGGATTTGACGTTATGATAATGTCATCCTCCTCCTCATCGGCATCGTCATTTCAGTTGTATTTTTTTAGGGTCTTCATCCATTCAATCATGTTTATTGTGTGCTTACAGTGTGCAGAGAACTGTACTGAGCAGCGTGGCTCAGTGGAAAGAGCACGGGCTTTGGAGTCAGAGGTCGTGGGGTCGAATCCCGGCTCGGCCACTTGTCAGCTGTGTGACTGTGGGCAAGTCACTTCACTTCTCGGTGCCTCATTTACCTCATCTGTAAAATGGGGATTAAGACTGCGAGCCCCACGTGGGACAACTTGATTCCCCAGTGTCTACCCCAGCGCTTAGAACAGTGCTCTGCACATAGTAAGCGCTTAACAAATACCGACATTATTATTATTATTACTAAGCACTTGAGAGAGTACAACAGTAAACTCACAGATTCCCCAGCCACAATGAGCTTACAGTCTTATGTGTTCATAACACTTGTTCAAAACACATGGGAGAGTATCAAAGAATTGGAATGCATTCATTCATTCAATAGTATTTATTGAGAGCTTACTATGTGCAGAGCACTATACTGAGCGCTTGGAATGTACAAATCGGCAACAGAGACAGTCCCTGCCCTTTGACGTGCACCAAGTCCCGCTCTCAAAGATCTTTCACTTTGCCAACAGAGAATTCTTGGTACCGATGGAAGCCCCAGGACTGCTCAAGCCATTGCTAAAATCCACATTTTTACATTTTTACATGTCTCTATCTGTTACATTTTTACATGTCTCTATCTGTTACCGATTTGTACATTCCAAACGCTTAGTACGGTGCTCTGCACATAGAAAGCGCTCAATAAATACTATTGAATGAACATTCCAACTTGGATCTGAGTCCCTCTCACACTCATAGACTCCTCCCCGAAGTGCCTTTTCCCATCCTCTTTCCCTTTTTGTTTGATCTCCACTGTAGTCACTGCTGGTCTGGATAGAACTAATAATAACGATAATGACTGTGCTATTTGTAGTGGAAAGAGCCCGGGCCCGAGTCCGGGGTCGTGGGTTCTAATCCCACCTCCGTCACTTGTCAGCTGTGTGACTTTGGGCAGGTCACTTAACTTCTCTGTCCCTTAGCTATTTCATCTATAAAATGGGGATTAAGACTGTGAGCCCTACCTGGGACAATCTGTTAAGCTTGTATCTCCCTCGGCGCTTTGAACAGTGCTTGGCACATAGTAAGTGCTTATCAAACACCGTTATTATTATTATAAGTGCCAAACAGTACTAAGCATGAGGGTGGGGGAGGGAAGATACAAGATAATCAGGTCCCTCACAGGGCTCGCAGTCTAAGGAGAGAGAACAGGTATTGAATCCCCATTTTGAAGATGAGGGAACTAAGGCACATGGAAGTAAAGTGACTTCCCCAAGGTCGCACAAGAGGGAGGTGGCGGGGCCGGGATTAGAACCCAGGTCTTCCAACTCCTGGTCCGTGTTCTGCCCACCAGGCCACGCTGCTTCCTTCAAGCTAGCTGTGTTGGGAAGGGCAAGACCCACACCGGGGCAGGGAACTTTCAGGCTTGGACTTTGCTCTGTGGAGAATTTAGGATTCTGGAGCTCGGGTCCTTTAGAGCCCTGACTAAGTCTTGGGAAGTGTGACAGTTTCTGAAGAGGGCTGGGTTTAGCTTGGGCTGGATTCAGCTGGAACATTTTCAAACCTAAGAAGGTAGAGTTGAGAAAGGATCCCCCATAAAGAATATAGTTTCCAAAGGATCGGACTCTTGCCTGCTCCTGGGAAAGAAACACAGTGTTACATCTTGGCACCTCTCAGTCTCAGCAAGTTGTGAGGAGGTAAGAGATTGGGTTTCTGCCATGAATTCCAGGGGAACAATTGCAGATTATCACTGTATAAGGGCCAGGTGGATTAAGATTAAGGACCTCAAGGGTTGGACAAGAATGAGGAGCGTCGTCAGAACTACACTCCAGAAAAGCAATATGACCTAGGGGAAAGAACGGCGGCCTGGGAATCAGAGGACCTGGCTTCTAATCCCAGCTCCGCCACTTGTGTGCTGTGTGGCCTTGGGCAAACCGCTCAACTTCTCTAGGCCTCAGTTACATCATCTAGAAAATGGGGATTAAGATTGTGAGCCCCCTGTGGGACGGGGACTCTGTCCAACCCGATTACCTTGTATCGACGCCAGTGCTTAGTACAATGCCTGGCACGTAGCGAGCATTGAAATATGATTAAAAAAAGCAAAAAATCCTCACACCATCTAGGAACTTTTTTACTGAGTCTCGTAGCCCCAAAATGCAACATGGTAAGTTTGTTGTGGGCATGGAATGTGTCTGTTACATTGTATTTTCCCATGCAGTTAGTAGAAGCAGCGTGGCTCAGTGGAAAGAGCCCGGGCTTTGGAGTCAGAGGTCATGGGTTCGAATCCCGGCTCGGCCACTTGTCAGCTGTGTGACTTTGGGCGAGTCACTTAACTTCTCGGTGCCTCAGTTCCCTCATCTGTAAAATGGGGATTAAGACTGTGAGCCCCACGTGGAACAACCTGATTCCCCTGTGTCTCCCCCAGCGCTTAGAACAGTGCTCGGCACATAGTAAGCGCTTAACAAATACCAACATTATTATTATTACCGTGCTGTGCCACAGAGTAAGCAATCAATAAATATGATTGACCGATTGAAATGTGAACCCGACAAACACTTTGTCAATCAGAACAAGTATCCGAGGATCAAGAAGCAAGGTCATTCATTCAGTCAGTCAGTCAGTCAATCAGTCAGTCATTCATTCATGTTTATTGAGTGTTTACTGCATGCAGGGAACTGAACTAAGCACTTAGGAGAGTACAATACAACAATTAATAGACATATTCCCTGCCCACAGTGAGTTTACAGTATGTGGGGGGAAACAGACACCAATAAAAAGAAATAAAGTACAAATATGTTCATAAGTGCTGTGGGGCTGGGAGCGGGGAAAGGCAAAGGGAGCAAGTCAGAGCAATGCAGAAGGGAATGGGAGAAGAGGAAATCGGGAGCTTAGTCTGGGATTGTATTCCCAGCTCTCAGACTTCATGGCTAGGGGTATATTGACCCAGTCTATCAATCGTTTATATTTTTTGGCTGCTTACTGTGTGCAGGACACCGTACTAAGTATTCGAGAGGGAGTCAGTGTGTAGACTAAGTGAAAAGGGACAGGGATTTTAGTGTGGAACAAGATGGCTTCAAAAATCAGAAGATTATTTGGGAGGTTATTTTCAGCTTTCGGGTGTCGTGAGAGATCCGGATCAGCAAAGCTGAAATTCCCACTCTGAAAGCTTTGGAAGCAATTGCTTTCAAAGCCCCGGTGGAGTTGATACCGATGATGGGCAGTGAGGAAGAAATATCGTGGCCTAGTGGGAAGAGCACTGTCCTGAGAGTCAGAGGACCTGGGTTCTAATTTCAGCTCTGCCGTTTGCTTCCTGGGTGGTTTGGGGGAAGTCAGTTAGCTCGAAGCAGCGTGGCTCAGCGGAAAGAGCGCGGGCTTGGGAGTCAGAGGTCATGGGTTCTAATCCCGGCTCCGCCGCTAGTCAGCTGTGTGATCTTAGGCAAGTCACTTAGCTTCTCTGTGCCTCAGTTACCTCATCTGTCAAATGGGGATTAAAACTGTGCGTCCCGTGTGGGACAAACTGATCACCTTGTATTCCCCAGCACTTAGAACAGTGCTTTGCACATAGTAAGCGCTTAACAAATACCACAATTTATTTTATTCTCTGTCCCTTAGTTTCCTCATCTGTAAAATGGGAATTCGATACCTGTTCTCCCTCCTTACAGTGACTGTGAGCCCCATATGTGAGTCAGGATCTGCGTTTGACCTGATTATCTTGCATCTACCACAGTGCTTAGCGCTTCACAAATGCCACTAGTATAGTGATTCCTTTGAGGACACTCAAGTACCCTCTCAGCGTGCATGGCAATATTCAGACTGAATAACATTATGAAATATGTATCCAAGGGAGATAATGGGTGGCGGTTGAAGCCACTTTTCTGAACCAAATAATTTGAGGCTCTTATCATTTCCCCTCCAAAATGCCTCACAGCACAAGTGCACATCATAGATTAATGTTGTGTAAAATTTCAGTTTTTAAAATGAAGCTATTTTTGGTCTTATGTGCTGAGAGTCTCTATGCACTGGGCATGAGAAAAGAGCTAAGCAGTGGAAATAGGAATTGAAAGGGGAAACAGCACCAGTGGCCTTATTATAATTTTGCATCTTGAAGTGGCCATTCTGCATTTCTAGCGGGACCCACTGGGCTTAGAGCACCTGCTTTAATTCCATCCTGAAGGGTCGTCATCTCATTTTCCTATTCACTGCCAGCCTTCTGTTGAATCTAGAAACAGTTACGGCATGACATACGTGATTCACATTGGCGTTAGGGTTTTCTCTAAACTCAAACTGGATCCCTTTATTGGCTGAAAATCTGTTTCCTTCTGCTCTTCCCCATTCCTCCTTTCCTGGTCTTCCCAGGCATACCCTGTCTAAAATTCCACATGGATTTTACAGGTCTTATACAAGCCAAGTTCTCTTGGCCAAACGCATCTGTCCTGCTTTTAAAATGCATCTCACCACTAATGCTCCTTTTTTAAAATATAATTTAGGCTTTTAATTTAGGTCGATTCCAAATGGCCATTAACTCCGATAGAAATACGAGTAGTTACATAAAGCATCTTAATAGATAACGGAGACAAGATTTAAAGTCTTCCCCTTCTGGTGTTCTAACATGGGATAGCTTCAAAAGAGCAGCAAGGTACTTTGGTTTCATAGACATTCTTTGTCTTTCCTTAACTATTCTCTTAACTCCCGCTTGTTTAATGTTTGGTATTGAGATGGAAGGCAATATGACAGTTTTTCAGGATCAAACACTTTGTAACTCCGAAACCTCAGAATGTAATAATAATAATATGGAAGCGGCAGGGTCTAGTGGCTAAACCATGGGCCTGGGAGTCAGAAGAACCTGGGTTCTAATCCCGGCTCCACCGCCTGTCGGCTCGTGTGACCTTTTCAGGCACCTTCAAACGCTTGGAGGGATTCATTCAGACATTGTACTTTTTGAGCACCTATTATATATGTGCAGAACCACTCTGCTGGATATCTGAGAGAGTACCATAAAAATTAAAGGTCCAGACCCTGTCCTTGAGGCATTTGCAATCTATGGGAGGATAAGCACTTCACTTCTCTGGGTCTCAGCTACCTCCTCTGTAAAATGGGGATTGAGAGTGTGAGCCCCATGTGGGACAGGGATTGTGTCCAACTCAATTTGCTTGTATCCACCCCAGCTTTCAGTGCAGTACCTGTCACATACTAAGTGCTTAAATTAGTAATAATAATAATGGTGGTGGTATTTGTCCTGAGCATGTGCCAAGTGCTGGCATAGGTAACAGTTTAATCAGACATGGTCCCTGTCTTAGACTGGTCTTATAAATAGGCAAATGGGCATTTTGAAAATGTCCCTGAGATTCCTTTTTTCTGACATATCAACTCTCTTCACCATCTACACCCCAGCTCCCACTCTTTGCTCCTCCCAAATGAACCATGTTAGTGGGCCTCTCTCTCTGATCCATTGGCCAAACACTTCCTTCTGTCAGGAACTTCCTCCTCTTTCAAATCCACAGACCACATCTCTCCCTATCTTCAAAGCTCTCCTTAAAACCCACTTCCAAGCCAGAGGAATTCCCCAACTCATTTTCACTGCCTGGGATCATAATAATTATAATAATTATGGTATTTGTTGAGCGCTTACTATGTGCCAGGCACTCTATTTGTTATTTGCTGCTAAATTGTACTTCCCAAGTTCTCTGCACACAGTAAGCACTCAATTAACATGATTGAATGAATGAATGAATGTACTAAGCTCTGGGGTGGATACAAGCAAATCGGGTTCCCATTTTACAGATTCCCATTTTACAGATGAGGTAACTGAGGCACAGAGAAGTGAAGTGTCTTGCCCAAGGTCACGCAGCGGACAAGTGGCGGGGTCAGGATTAGAACCCAGGTCCTTCTGACTGCCAGGCCCATGCTCTTTCTACTAAGCCATGCAAGGGCTGTTTTTACACTGCACAATTCTCTAGAGATGAAGCAATTCATCAGATGATTTGGATGTATCTTAACTGCCCAAACTGAGAATTCATTTTGTCTCCAGGGGGTTGGGAAGTAAGGATGAGATGGCGGAAAATAATCTCCATCTGGAGGATTGTTTTTCCGCCTCCTTTCCCGGGGGCTGTTGACACGGAGAATACGCTTCTTAAAGCATGTTGGAATTATTTTTTGATATTTCGGGTCAGGGGCGGGCGGAGAATTGACTGACATTATTGATGCACCTCTTTGGAGGACTTTTTTTTTAAATGGCATTTGTTAAACGTTTACTATGTGCCAGGCACTGCACTAAGCACTGCGGGAGATACAAGTTAATCAAATTAGACACAGTCCCCATCCCGGATGGGCTTCACTGTCTTAATCCCCATTTTACAGATGAGGTGAATGAGACGAGCTCGCAGTCGAGAGAAAGTAGTTTAAGTAATGGAAAAATCCCCAAGAACATTTCCAAATGAAGCATGGCTCAGTGGAAAGAGCCTGGGCTTCGGAGTCAGAGGTCATGGGTTCGACTCCCGGCTCCGCCACTCGTCAGCTGTGTGACTGTGGGCAAGTCACTTCACTTCTCTGGGCCTCAGTTACCTCATCTGTAAAATGGGGATTAACTGTGACCCTCACGTGGGACGACCTGATTACCCTCTATCTTCCCCAGCGCTTAGAACAGTGCTCTGCACATAGTAAGCGCTTAACAAATACCAACATTATTAAATGAAGCAAATAGATGTCAAAAAAACCACTGACTCCAGCTATTGTATTCTACATCGTTTCTGGGGGTCTTTAATGGTTTAAATGATTTAATTGCATACCGAACCGTTGTTTTGGTCTCCACACATTAAACATTTCTATCCTAAGGATTTGGGCAATTCTACATGACAGTTGAGAATCATGATGAATGCAATCTTTGCTGCTCCGATTTTCTAACTTACCCACCAAGGTGAAGTGATGGATGTACAAATATTTTCCACATCAACATGCTTAAAGTTCAAGTGCACGTTGCATTTAGCATTACAAATTGACTGTCTGGTAGAATTAAGTAGCGAAAATATATATCACAGCCATGATGAGTCATGAATAATTGACTTACCACACAGGTGTATGAGCATTCAGAGGAGATTTCTCTGTCTGGTGTGGTTGAAGCTTTAGATGCATTGAATTAGTTAAGCAAAAAAAGCAGATATTCACAATAGCTGTTCCGGCGATCAGTGATGGAACATTATTCTCATCGCAATAATTGTTAGGACTTTTTGGGTTAGGTATTTAGTTAAGTACTTTGATGTATACATATATACATAATTTTGGATTCATGGAAGTATGTAAATGCACAAATGAAAAACACTCATTAAATGATTTTGAATATATTGAAGCTCTGTCCTAGTTTGTTGACACTGATCTGAGATGTCTCCAGATCAGCTTTTCAGTCTTTGTATTTTGTTGGTCTCGATACACTTGATGTACAGAAGTGCTACCAGGGTTGTAAAAATCAAATTAGGTGATGCAGGAGTGAAGTGGCAGTTGGGAGATATGAGCCCCATGCGGGACAGAGACTGAGTCTCGCCTGATTAAGTAGTATCTACCCCAGCACTGAGAACAGTGCATGGCACATAGTGCTTAACGAGTGCCATTATTAATATTATTCTTATTATTTAAAGGCGGAGAGATCAAGTATTATTCAGAGAAGTACCCCCTGGAGATGTGCTCTTAAAAATAATTTCTAGAGGGTATTCTGTGGTGTGTCTTTTATAAAGGAGGAGGGAGTTCCAGGTAGAGGGGAAGATGCGAGCGGCAGGAAAGATGAGACCACGGCACGGCTGGGAATGAAGAGTGCGAGCTGGGAGGGTGTGGGAGAAGAGAGTGGATAGAAAAAGGAAAATCGCTGACAGAGTGCCGTAAAGCCAGCGGTCAAGAGTTTGTCCCCGACGTGCAGAGGAATGGGCAGCCTTTGGACTTCTTTCTGAGAGCTGAGTAGAACAGTGTTTTAGAAAAATGATCCAGGAAGTAGAAAGTGCGAACTGGAGCGGGGAGAGACTGGAGGTAGGGAGATCAGCAAGGAGGCAGATATCGAAGTGAAAGTAGGATGACGAACGTTGATCTAGGATGAGGTCCATGGATGGAGAGGAGAAGCGTGGATTCTGGGAATGCTTTGGAGGAAGAACCAGCCATGGTTCTTGTCTGACTATAGCAGGCTCCATCTCCAAAGGCATTCCCGAAAGTCTTCCCCTTGCTTCAGGTGCCAGTTCTGGCAACCTGGGAAAAGTCCCAGATTCCAATAAACTCTCAGCATCCAGCTCAAATAGCCTGCAGGCATCAGGCGGATTCAATTCCAAAGGGATCATCCTTTGTGGCAATTAGAGTCCAAGGTGGGAGGGGGAGGAGGAGAGGGAGTCCATCAAAATCACTGAAATCCTTGAAATAAAAACAGATGGAAGCTGGAGTGTTCGAATTGGCCTCGGGGAGAGAGGCTGCAGCCCGTGTCTCTACATCGGCGGCATTCTGACTATTCAGGGAATGCCACAGTGTAGCATTTGGGGAGCAGAAATAGTGCAGGGAGAATTGGAGAATTTATAAAGAATGGAAGAGTTCCAGAGCCTCCTGAGAGAATCCAGTCAATGGGCTTTAATATGTTCTTTTCTCCTCCTCCAAGTAAACACGAAATATAAACCATGTGGAGAAAACATTTGTCCTGAAGAATCCTGTTTGCCTTCACTCGTGATTTGGGCAGACTCACTGCAACACTGTCACTTCTAGGTAACAACTGTGGCCACTCTCTGTTCCTTTCAAATGCACAGTTGGAGATCAATACTTTTTAAAAACCATTATTATTGTTATTGTTCTTTCTTTACTTCCAAATTTGGGTGGGTGTCCTAACAGCTGAGACCTGTATTTAGAAACCCAGCTGTCTGTCCACAGGTTTGTAATGGCCCCCCGCCCCAGCTGATTCTGACCAGACCCATTTTCATCGTGCTCGCTGTTTCTTCGAAATCAGCATCGATGATCCGTGTACATTATCGGTTTCAAGCGTGACTCTCAGATGTTTGACAGCAGTGCTTTCAGAGGAGCGGGTAGCTTTCTGATAATATCAATCCACTGTATTTACCGCGTGCTTACTATGTGCAGAGCACTGTACCGATTACTTGGAGGAGTGCGACAGAATTCGTAGTCTTTATTAATAATGATAATCTTGGCATTTGCTCTCCAATCTGAACAAATTAAGAAAGGCAGAGCACTTTATTAAAGCACTTGGGAAAGCACAAAAGAACAGAATTAATTGTCAGCATAGTGATGGCATTTATTAATGATGATAATTAGGGCATTTATTCAGTCAATCATTGGTATTTGCTGAGCACTTACTAGATGTAGAGCACTGTACTAAGTGCTTGGGACACTATGATAAGAGTTGGTTGGCATGATCTCTGCTCTCAAAAGGCTTACAGTGGATTTGTCAAACAATCAATGGTATTTGTTGAGTATTTACCGTGTGCAGAGCACTGTACTAAGCACCTGGGAGAGAACAATTCAAAAGAGTTGGTAGACTTTCCATGTCCACAATGAGCCTCCAGTCTACAGGGATCATCACCAGCATTAAAGGCCCGTGATTTTGAAAGCCGAGAAGGTGCTCCCACCTTAAATTTGGTTGCTCATTTAGCCTTTTACCCTTACCAGTGTTACTTTGACTGCATCATACTCCACTTTGGAGAGTTCATTAGAATTATTTCCTACTACAGAATCAAGTCCCTGCACTGGTGTTGCCAGGCCACGTTGCTTTGAGCCAAAATCGGTCGTGTATTCCTCAGGAGATACCAGTGAGGTTATTTTATTTATTTATGGTATTTGTTACGTGCTTACTACGTACCAGGCACTGTTCTAAGCAATGGGATAGATACAAGGCAATCAAGGTGGACACAGTCCCTGTCTCACATGGAGCTAATAATCTCCATCTCCCTTTTAAAGATGAAGTAAGGAAGACACAGAGAAGCCAAGGGACTTGCCCAAGGTCACGCAGCAGACGGGTGGTGGAGCCGGGACTGGAAGCCAAGTCCTTCAGACTCCCAGGCCAGTGCTCTATCCACTGGGCCACGCTACTTCTCTCCCTGTCACCTGGATCACTTCTATGTCATCCATTGACTCTTTCCCCATCGAAATGAGAACTTGGAAAGGAAACTCTCAAAATCCTACCACACCCCCAGCCCAAGAAGAACAAGAAAACCTATAACGACTGCAGATGAAAGAAGCGAGTCGTCTTCTCTAGCAATCTGAAGGAATCTCTGTAATCTCCGTGGTCCTCAGAGGCTTTGTCAAGGCAAAAGAATGGGGAGCGGATTGCTACACTGACCAAAATTGGTGTTTTGGCTCACGCGCCACAGTCTGCTATAATCATTCTATTTTTTAATAGTCATGTACGCGGTAATTTATGTCACATTGTGGGCATGCGTTTTTAGCTACTTCCAGCTGGCTGGATAAAATCTCACTGTTGCATTGTTTTCACAAATGTAAATTCAAACGTGATACTGTTTGCGAAGCATAGGTTAATCAAAACCCCTGTGATTTGAAACGAATATCCATATTTATTGTTTGAATTATATAAAATTCTGTTTATTTAAACAGCATTTTTCTGGATACAGTTTTCAATCTCCTTGACTGGATGTCCATTTTCAACTAGCTCCCAGGACACACTATTCACAGGGGCGTCTTGTTTAAAAATGCACAAAGGTATCTTATTAAATAATGTCACAAACATGAAGTTCATTATTATGCAAATGCCATCCTCGGAACAGATTTGTTAATTGCAACTCATTTGCATAATTAATGAACTCCCAAATGAATAATGTCTTTGCAGATTTGTGCAGCATTGTTTTAAAATAAATTATAAAATACATGTCAAATGAAGAGTGCTTCCTAGATTCCCATAGCATTGTTTGAAAATTAATTACCAAATGCTTGTCAAATTAAAATGAGTTTGTAGTTTTTACAATGTTATTTTAAAATTAATCACAAAATAAAATGCCACAGCATTTAAGTAAACAACATGTTCCTTTTTCCAAAAAGAATCTCAGAAGATGCGTTTTAACTTCAATCAGATTGTAGTAGGGATCTGATGGTTTTATTCATTGTGTCACTGCTTTAGGTCTTAACAAAGTTGGTAGCTGTTAGTATGTTAATGTTTAAGTAAATTGAGATTAATTTAATTTTATTGTGCGGGTTCTTTAATGGTGCTAGTGATTAATGTTGTGCATATGCGCCCTGTATGGGCCGTCCATGACAGATTAATGGTTAAAAAAAATAGGGTCCCTGGAACCTAAAAGAAGCAGCACCCATTGTTAAGATTATATTCGTTTCACTTCTGACCGCTGCTTCTATCGATGATTAAAAACACACCGCTTCTTTTCCTTCAGCTTTGACTGTGGTGGCCCTAATTTAATATTTCATTCTTCTACACTGTGTTCATAATAGCGTGAGATGCCTTTCTTTGAAATAATTCAAGGGGCCTGGAAAAAGTGGCTATGACGCCTTTTAAAAAATTAAAAAATGTTCACCTAATTCAGCCATGATAGCACCATGAGTTCCCACCTCTCCCAACGCTATGTAACACTGCTTAATATTGGGTCAGACCTATTCAGTTCTATGGAGTAAGTGTCAGTTGTTGGAAATGATCTCTTATAATCTTACCACTCATCTGACTTTCAGATACATTCTGCAGAGTCTAACTTGCCAACCTTTCCAGTGTAGCCCGTTTCTAGACTGTAAGTCCATTATGGGCAGGGATCGTCTCTCTTTCTCGCTGAATTGTACTTTCCAAGTGCTTAGTACAGTGCTCTGCACACAATAAGCACTCAATAAACACGATTAATGAATGAATGAATGTCCTTGTTTTTTGTACTTTCCCAAGTGCTTAATTCAGTGCCCTGCACATGGTAACAGCTCCATAAATATGATTGATTAATTTGATTGAAGGCAATCGATCAATAGTATTTATTGAATCCTTACTGTGCTCAGAGCACTGTGCTAAACGCTTCGGAGAGTATAACACACAGAATCGGTAGATATGTTCCCTGCCCGCAAGGTGCTTACAGTCTGGAGGGGGAAGACGGACAATGATATTGATAAATAAACTATGTATATGTACATAAACGCCGTGGGGATGCAGGTGCGGTGAATGAAGAGTACGAATCTAAGGCGGGGTTGAAAGTAAGCTGGAAAGAATCAGAACTCAGATCTGGAAAAGGAAAAAGTCCTGGAGTAGCTGTTCTGGTATGAAAAGGCTTCTCTGCTGAAGGTGGGATGGCTTGTGGGGAGGAAGGAGAGAAAGGGGGTGTCCCTGGCCCACATTATCTCAGACTGTGGAGGGGAGAGGTGCCGTCATGCCATCCTTAGCCAATCAGTCAATCAATTGTATTTATTGAGTGCTCACTGTATGTAGAGCACTGTACTAAGCACTTGGGAGAATACTATAACAGAATCATTCACCACCCACAGTGAGTTTATAGTCTAACCCCATCCCTATCCCCAGGATCTCCAATCAGTGCTATTTATTGAGTGTTTATTAATAATAATAATAATAATGAGGATGGTATTGGTTAAGCACTTACTATGTGCAAAGTACTATTCTAAGCGCTGGGGGGCATACAAAGTGATCAGGTTGTCCCACGTGGGGCTCACAGTCTTAATCCCCATTTTACAGATGAGGTTAACTGAAGCACAGAGAAGTGAAGTGACTTGCCCAAAGTCACACGGCTGACAAGCGGTGGAGCCCGGGATTAGAACCCAGGACCTCTGACTCCCAAGCCCGGGCTCTTTCCACTAAGCCACGGTTTAATGTGTGCTGAGCACTGTCCTAAATGCTAGGAAGGGGACAACTAAAATAGTAGAGGGGATCCTTGCCCTCGAGGATCTCACGGTGTAGTCGGAACTAGCAAGCTACTCTAAGGATAAATGTCACACACTCAGAGTGTCTTCGCTTTGCTTCTCCTCTCAATGCTCGCTTGCCTCTGCCACCAAACCTTCACATCTGTTTCTCTCCCCGGACCCTCCCCCAAGGGACACCCTCTCAAAAGAATGGGGTCCCAGTTGAAAACTTTGGATAGCTTTCACCCCCAGTTCCCAAGCAGGGCACCTGGTGACTTTAATGTACACTGTTGTTCAGAAACAGAGAGCAGAATTCGATCGCCCTCCCTCCTCAAATTCGACTGACGATTCCTCTCCTTCCCTTCAAAGCCTAATTGAAGGCCCATCTCCTCCAAGAGGCCTTCCCTGAGTTAACCCCCCATCGTCTTCTCCCTCGTCCTTCTGCGTCTCCCTGACCTGCTCCCTTTATTCATCCCCTCTCCCAGCCTCAGAGCACTTAACGTCCATATCTGTAATTTATTTATTTATATTAATGTCCGTCTCCCCCTCTAGACTGGAATCTTGCTGCGGGCAGGGAAGGTGTCTGTTTATTGGTCTATTTTACTCTCCCAAGCACTTGATACAGTGCTCTGCACACAGTAAGCGCTCAGTAAATATGATTGCCTGACTATAAAATGGTTGGGACCATCTTTGTCTACAGATCCATCGGATCACAGAGCATTCTAGAAATCTTTCAATCAATCGCACTTATTGAGAATTTACAGTGTGTATTTCCTGACCACCAGCAGCTTACAGTTCAGATGGGGGAGACAGATGTTAAAATACGTTACGGATACATTCATAAGTGTGGCGGGGCCGAGGGTGGGGTGAATATCAAGTCTTTAAAGGCTATACATTACGCAGAAGGGAGAGGGAGTAGCGGAAAAGAGGGCTTAGTCAGGGAAAGCCTCTTGGAGGAGATGTGAGAAGGCCTCTTGAAGGAGGGGAGAGTAATCGCCTGTCAGATATGAAAAGGGAGAACGTTCCAAGGCAGAGGCAAATTTAGCAAAATAGATGAAACTGAGGTGCAGTGAGAAGGTTAGCTTTGGAGGAGAGAAACATGTGGGCTGGGTTGCAGTAGGAGAGTAGTGAGGTGAGGTAGGAGGGGAGTGAAATAGGAGATAGGAGGAGGTAGTACAGTGTCTGGCACATAATAAATGCTTAGAAAATACCATTAAGGACAAAAAATACTATTGCGGCTCTGGGCACAATAAGTTACTAGAGTTTCCGAGTGATTTGAATGGGACCAGGATTTCTAGGAAAGTTTTGCGACCTTTCACTCGGTAGAAAGAACCAGGCATTCATGGAGCACCCATCTGTATCATTAGAGATCTTTCTTCCCTAAAGTTCAGAGGCAGACCAGCAGCTAGATGGATAGAAACCGTGACAGTGATAACGGAAGAACCATTAGGAAGGTTCCAGATTATGGCGGAAGATAGGACGTTCTGGAGAAAATAAATCCATAGAGTCGCTATGAATCAGAAAGAAATGGACGGCATTTGATAATAATAATAGCAAGAAAGGTCATGTTTTCAACTCTTGTTCGTTACAGTGTGATGTGATATTTTTGGAAAGATTTCAAGAGCTCAAAATCAATCAATGGCATTTATTGAGTGCTTACTGTGTGCAGAGCCCTGTACTAAGTGCTTGGGAGAGTGCAACAGAGCAAATGAAGTTTTAGAAATTGCAAATTAAAGGCTCATCTGAGTTTGTGAAGTGGAAAGTGGAAGGTTACGGTCTATAATGACTCACCCTCTAACAAAGTAGGACAACTTGTCAGCAGATTTGGGTTTTAGCCAAGGATTGGGGGCTCCGGGTACAGAGGAAACTAACGTGACGTGAACCAATCAATGATGATTTCAACAGCTACTTTATCTATTGGACCTCTCATTGTGATGCGTTTGATGACTTCGGTGCTGATGGAACACTTTCAGGGAAATTAGGAGAAATTTTACTTTCCTCCTCAGATTTTTATATTTATATAGGAAATTATATATCTAATATATTTATATAAATAATATACGACTATATGATATACAGATGAGATGAAATTATATATATATATATATATATATATGAAATTTTATATTCCTCCTCAGAGGCAACTGAATGGTAGAGTGAATTTCCTAAAAAAATAATGAAATGTTTCTTTCATTCATTCAATAGTATTTATTGAGTGCTTACTGTGTGCAGAGCACTGTACTAAGTGCTTGGAAAGTACATTTAGGAGAAATTGGGAAATTCTAAAGATGTGTAATAAAGGGAATAGAGCAGAAGGCTAACATGAATGAGAAGTGGTGGCTTCCAAGTGAAGTTAGAAAACTGTGCACTTACAATGTGTCAAGCACTGTTCTAAGCACTGGGTTAGATATGAGATAATCGGGTGGGACACAGTCCCTGTCCCACATGGGGCTCACAGTCAAAGTAGGAGGGAGAACAGGGATTGAACCCCCATTGTACAGATCAGAAAACTGAGGCACAGAGAAGTTAAGTGCCTTGGCCAAGGTCAAATAGCAGGCCAGGGTGGAGGGAGGATTAGAACCCAGGTCCTCTGACTCCCTGGACTGTGCTCTTTCCTTTAACCCTCACTGCTTCTCTTCCTCATCAGTACTTCTCTTCTTACTGAAGAATTGACTAGAATGAACCCAAATTGTGAAGTTTATTTACAGTGAGACTAAAATGTGGAAATTCTCTGGCGGGTTAAATTATTTACTAACTGCCCCACCCATAATGTCTTTACTAATAAGGGTAAAAATCTCCAGATATTCCTCCTCAGATAAATCTGAATGGCAGGGCCAATTGCCTAAAAAAAAAATATGAAATGTTTCTACAATTCTCTCTGCCTCAGTTTCCTCATCAGTAAACTGGGGATTCAATCCTACTCCCTCCTAATTAGACTGTGAGCCCCAGGTAGGACAGGGACTGTGTCCAACCTGATTGTCCTAAATCTACCTTAGGGCTTAATACAATGCTTGGTACATAGCAAGCGCTTAGCAAATTAGACTGTGAGCCCGTCGTTGGGCAGGGATTGTCTCTATCTGTTGCCGAATTATTCATTCCAAGCGCTTAGTCCAGTGCCGTGCACACAGTAAGCACTCAATAAATACGATCGAATGAACTATCACTATTATTATTATTACACTGGTGAGTCTGCTGTGGCTTTGTGTCTGAACAATGAGTTAGCTTTCTAAAAGAGGGACGGGATTAACAACCTTGTGAAATTCCTGTCCAGTCATTATATCTTTTTGCTTAAATGACTCCAGTATAGAGAGGGCAACCAAGTCTACCCCAGCAGAGAGTATAGAATCGATGCGAGTTCAGAACATTATATAAATCAGAGAGACAAACGGACCTGATTCCAGAACCGGCCCTCCTCTGTCTACTGTTCCTTTGATTTTCTAGCACCACACTATAAATTAAAAAGGACAAAACAAAAATTCACGAACTGAGAAGTCCCCGGTATTCAAATATCACTTAGGATTCCTTTCAAGTGGAAAGCGTTATCTTAATGGAATAAACTTCCTTCAGCTTTTCCACTTTTATCAGCATTTTTTTGGTGTTGAAAATGCAGAGCAGATTAGTCCTCTTCCAAACCAATCAGTGTCATATTTATCGAGCACTTATGGGGTGCAGACCACTGTTCTAAGCACTCGGGAGAGTAAATACCAAAGATTTCCAGTCTTGACCCTCATTAATCACCACCCTTTCTACTCCACTTTTTTTTGAGCAGTTTGTTAAGCACTATACTATGTGCCAGGCACTGTACAAAGCGCTGGGGTAGGCACAGGCTAATCAGATTGGTCCCAATGCCTGTCCCACATGGGACTCAGTCTTAATCTCCAATTTATGGTTGAGGAAACTGAGGCACAGAGAAGTGAACTGATTTGCCCAAGGTCACACGGCAGGCAAGTGGGAGAGTCAGAATTAGAACTCAGGTCCTTCCGATTCCCGGGCCCCTGCTCTACCCACTGGGCCGCACTGCTTCTCGCTTGTCAGTTCTCCAAATTGACCTAATTGCCAGGCCTAATGGACTCTATCTTAATTCTCCTGGACCTTTCAGCTGCATTCAACTCGTGACCAGTCCCTTCTCCTGGAAACACCGGCTAACCCTTGATTAGAGAAGCAGCGTGGCGTAGGGGATATAACACAGATCTAGGAGTCGCAAGGTCACGGGATCTAATCCCCTCTCCGCCACTTGTCTGCTGTGTGGCCTTGGGCAAGTCACTTCATTTCTCTGGGCCTCGATTACCTCATCCATAAAATGGGGATTCAGGCTGTGAGCACCATGTGAGCCAGGAACTGTGTCCAGCCTGATTTGCTTGTATCCACCCCTGCGTTTTTAGTACGGTGCCTGGCACATGGTTAAGTGCTTAACAAATATCACAATTATCATCATTGCGCAGATAAAGGTTCTCTTCTGGTTCTCCTCTTTCCTCTCTGGCTCATTTTTCTCAGTCATTTTGACCAACCGTCCCCGCTTTCCCTTACTGTGGGTGTCTCCCTGTTTGCAGTTATCTTCTCCTCACACTTTTCATTCACTCCCTCAGGGAGTTCATCCTGCCTGGCACTTTCAGCTACCACTTCTACGTGGCTGACCCCAAATCCTCTCCTCTATCCTCTGACTCCCGGGCCCCTGGTCTTTCCGCTAGGCCAAGCCGCTTCTGCCCACAGTTGGTGCTCAATAAATACAACTGATTAAATGACCAGAGTGAGCCCTTGGAAAATCACGTCTCCTCTAGGAGGCCTTCCCTGATTAATCTCTCATCTCACCTTACTCGCCCCATTTATTGACACTTCAGCACTTCTGCATCTCCTCACCCCTAAGCACTTAGGTGGTCACCCCACATCCTTCCCCCCTCACCGCAATTATAAACCTATTTTAAACCTCGGCCGCATCCCCCGGCCTGAGACTTATTTTAGTATCTCCCTCACCTACTAGATCACAAGGTCTTCGAAGACAGGGATTATGAATCCTAACTCTGTCGTAGTCTCCCAAGTCCTTCCTTGATACATTGCTCTCTACAGAGTAACTGCACAGAAAATACTATTAATTGGTTGAGCGGTCGCAAAAGAAAGGGCACAAAAGCACCTCATAGTGGAGATTAATTAATCAGTCGATCAATCAGTTAATAGTATTCATTCAGTGCTTACTATGTGCAGAGCACTGTATTAAGTGCTTAGGAGAGTACAGTGTAACAGAGTTGGTAGAATTGATTCGAATTCCCACCCACACTTCAGCAGCTTCGCCTTTAATGCTGTATTTCCTCAATCTAGAAACAACTTGTAAAAAGGAGAGTCAAAGTGCAGCACCTCATTTATTTAAGGAGGTTCCTCACTCTATCAATCAATGGATCAATGGTGATTATTGAGTGTTTATGGGGTCCAGAGCACTTTACTAAGTGCCCCCAAAATCACAGTATGACAAAATCAAATAGGTCAGGCTTGAGGAAAGTTCTACATCCAATGACAGAGAAGCCTGGATTAAAGAGGAATTATTTTCCAGTAATCTCCAATTTATACTCTTAGGTTTTATTGGGTTTAAATGCAATCCATTTCGTTGGCTTGAAATATTGGGCTCTTTCCCCATCCTTTTTTTTGCTTTTCAATCCACTCTAGTCTGATTTGCAAAGATTAACTTCAGATCGAAGTTCCTAGGGTCCTACATCCTCCAAACCCTAATATCCAACCGGGAGCTGCGCGGGACACAAGTGAGAGCCGAAACACTTTGTTCGTTTTCATTTTACCGATGCCAAAATAACCTCTGAGGAGGACTGAGAGTGCATAACTAGGTGCTGGAGGATGATAAATATTTGAAAAAGTCTCTAGAAAAGAGGTTGCTAGTGGAGAAAAAAGACATGAAAAAGCGAACTGTCTTGTTCGAGGCCACCCAGTGATTTCTCAATAATAACGGTAGTTAATAATAATGTTGGTATTTGTTAAGCGTTTACTATGTGCCGAGCACTGTTCTAAGCGCTGGGGTACATACGGGGTAATCAGGTCCCACGCGGGGCTCACAGTCTTAATCCCCATTTTTCAGATGAGGTAACGGAGGCACAGAGAAGCTAAGTGACTCGCCCAAAGTCACACAGCTGACAGGCGGCGGAGCGGGGATTAGAACCCATGACCTCTGACTCCTATGCCCGTGCTCTTTCCACTGAGCCACGCTGCTTCTCAATCATAATAGTAATAATGGTACTTGTTAAGCGCTTATTATGGGCCAAGCACTGTTCTAAACACTGGGGTAGATACAAGTTAATCAGATGCGACACAGTCCCCGTCCCACATGAGGCTCACAGTTTTAATCCCCATTTTACAGATGAGGGAACTGAGGTCATTGAGGTAATGGAAATCAACGGTAAACCACTTCCGTATCTTTACCAAGAAAACTCTATGAATACGCATACCACAATGACTTTATGGCAGAATAATAATCATAATCATAATTGTATTTGTTAAACGCTAACTGTGTGCCAGGCACTGTACTGAGTGCTGGGGTGAATACAGGGAAATCGGGTTGGACACAGTTCTAAGCCCCTGATAAGATTATAATAATAATAATGTTGGTATTTGTTAAGCGCTTACTATGTGCCGAGCACTGTTCTAAGCGCTGGGGGAGATACGGGGTAATCAGGTTGTCCCACGTGAGGCTCACAGTCTTAATCCCCATTTTACAGAAGAGGGAACTGAGGCGCAGAGAAGTTAAGTGACTTGCCCAAAGTCACACAGCTGACAAGCGGCAGAGCCGGGATTTGAACTCATGACCTCTGATTCCCAAGCCCGGGCTCTTTCCACTGAGCCACGATTATGAACTTGTTATGAAGGTGGAACGTGTATACCAACTCATGTATTCTCCCAGGTGCTTAATACAGTGCTCTAAAGACAGTAAGCACTCGATAAATGCCATCTTTTTCTCAATTTTATTTAAGCACTCACTATGTGCTAGGCACTGTATCAAGCCCTGGGGTAGATTCAAGCTAATCAGGTTGGAAGCAGTACATAATAATAATAATGTTGGTATTTGTAAAGCGCTTACTATGTGCAGAGCACTGTTCTAAGCGCTGGGGGAGATACAGGGTCATCAGGTTGTCCTACGTGAGGCTCACAGTCTTCATCCCCATTTTACAGATGGGGTCACTGAGGCCCAGAGAAGGGGTGACTTGCCCACAGTCACACAGCTGACAAGTGGCAGATCCGGGATTCGAATCCGTGACCTCTGACTCCCAAGGCCGGGCTCTTTCCACTGAGCCACGCTGCTTCTCTCCCATGGAGCTCAGTCTTAATTCTCATTTTACAGATGAGGTACCTGAGGAACCGAAGTGACTTGCCCGAGATCACACGGCAGACAAGTGGCACTTTTGAAATTAGAACCCAGGTCCTTCTGCCTCCCAGGTCCACGCTCTACCCACTAGGCAACGCTGCTTTAGAAGAGTGCCTGGCACACAGTAAGTGCTTACCAAGCACCACGAAAAAAATACAAGTGATCGACACAACCTCTGGAGAGGGTGGGTTCATGGAGCTGCTATGGATTGGAAATGATTCGGTGGCGTTTAAAGAAGAAACTGAGGCCCAGAGCCCTAGGTCACACATCAAACGTGTGGCGGAGCCGGGATTGGAACCCAGGTCTTTCTGCCTCCCAGGCCCATGCTCTATCCACTAAACCACGCCGAGCTGACGTAGGCCTAGGATAATCAGATCAAACCCCCAAGGAGCTCACGGTCTAAGTACGAGGGAGGATAGGTATTGAATCCCCATTTTTCAGAGGAGGACACTGAGACACAGAGAGGTTAAGTGAGTTAAGCGAAGTCACAGAGCGGGCCAGCGGTGGAGTCGGGATTAGAACCCAGGTCCTCTTCCTTCAGGCCCCTCCTCTTTCCAGTATTCCTTGCTGCTTCTCCACCCTGGAGAAGCAGCGTGGCTCAGCGGAAAGAGCGCGGGCTTCGGAGTCAGAGGTCATGGGTTCGAATCCCGCCTCGGCCACTCGTCAGCTGTGTGACTTTGGGCGAGTCACTTCACTTCTCGGGGGCCTCAGTGACCTCATGTGGAAAATGGGGATGAAGACCGTGAGCCCCACGTGGGACAACCTGATTCCCCCGTGTCTACCCCAGCGCTCAGAACAGTGCTCGGCACATAGTAGGCGCTTAACAAATACCAACATTATTATTATTACTTCTCATATGGGACAGAACATTTTGGCCTGGAGATCAGTCCGACAGAATCCTGAAACTGTACATTACTAAAAATAGAAGAAAGTGGGTCAATCCACGCGGCTCATGGACCCGGACCTGATCCAGGGTGACCTGGGTTACGTTCTTATGCAGTAATAATGACAATTACGGTATTTGCTAAGTGCTTACTATGTACCAGACGCTAAGCACTGCGGTGGATGCCGGCAAATCGGGTGGGTTACAGTCCCTGTCCCACATGGGGTACACAGTCTCAATCCCCATTTTACAGATGAGGTAACTGAGCCGCAGAGAAGTGAGGTGACTTGCCCAAGGCCACACAACTGCCAAGTCGGAGAGCTGGGATTAGAAACCGATTCCTTCGGATTCCCAGCTCCTAGCTCTTGTTTATTAAGCACTTACAATGTGCCAGGCACTGTCCTAAGCGCTGGGGTAGCCGCAAGATAAGAAAGAGCCTGTGGAAAGAGCCTGGGCTTCGGAGTCAGAGGTCATGAGTTCGACTCCCGGCTCTGCCGCTCGTCCGCTGTGTGACTGTGGGCGAGTCACTTCACTTCTCTGGCCCTCAGTTCCCTCATCTGTAAAATGGGGATTAACTGGGAGCCTCACGTGGGACAACCCGATGACCCTGTATCTACCCCGGCGCTCAGAACGGTGCTCTGCACCTAGCAAGCGCTTAACAAATACCAACATTATCATTTTTATTATTATATTCTATCTGTAACAGTTAGTAACGCAACTGGACGCAGAGCCCTGAACCTTGCATCCTCTAACTGATCTAAACCTTAAACCCGTAGACATTTTTGGCGTGGAAATCTTCTTGTGGTAACAAGCAATTTGTGTTTCCTTGGGTCTGCCTGTAGCTGTTACTTTCAGGTTTCAAGGGTGTGTCTTCCTCTCGTGAGGTGAGAATTACTGAAAAACAATTCCACGTTTGCCATGTCCTTGTCGTATTCCTATCTCTGTCCGCTTCGCTCACGTCCCTTTCCCGCCTGTGACTTTCCATGGAAGCTACTCCTTTCCCATATTTACTCCACTGGCCCCGTCTGTCTTTTTCCATCTCTCTTTCGTCATTCGTACGTTGCAGCAACAACCAGTCAACCGTATCCACTGAGCGCTTACTACGTGCAGAGCAGTCAGTTAATCACATTTACAGACCACCTCCTGTGTGCAGAGCACCGCATTCGTAATACTGTTGGTATTTGTTAAGCGCTTACTATGGGCAGAGCACCGTTCTAGGCGCTGGGGTAGGTAGAGGGTCATCGGGTCGTCCCACGTGAGGCTCGCAGTTAATCCCCGTTTTACAGATGAGGTGACCGAGGCACAGAGAAGTGAAGTGACTCCCCCAGAGTCACACAGCTGACGAGTGGCAGAGCCGGGATTCGAACTCATGACCTCTGACTCCCAAGCCCGGGCTCTTTCCGCTGAGCCACGCTGCGGGGAGAGGACAGTCCAACACTAAAGAGACACATTCCCCGTCCACAGCGAACTTACATTGCACTAAGAGTTTGGGAGCGTACGATCCAACAGAATCAGCAAACAAATTGCCTTCCCATAACGAGGCGACCGTCTAGAGAGAGACGTTAATCCAAACGAACGAGTACACAGACGCACCGTAAATTTATGTAGAAACAAAACGCTGCTCTTCGGTTCTTTGTGATGTCCTTCCTGCTGCGATGACTTCTGCCAAATACCTGTTAAATGAAACATACGTGGATGTCCAAAATAATATAATGCTGGTATTTGTTAAGCGCTTACGATGTGCCGAGCACCGTTCTAAGCGCTGGGGGAGACGCAGGGGAATCAGGTTGTCCCACGTGGGGCTCACGGTCTTCATCCCCATTTTCCAGATGAGGTCACTGAGGACACTGAGGCCCACAGTCACACAGCTGACGAGTGGCCGAGGCGGGATTCGAACTCATGACCTCCGACTCCAAAGCCCGGGCTCTTTCCGCTGAGTCACGCTGCTTCTCTACTAGGGAAGAAAACTGCCTGCCCCGTTTCTGCTGCGTAGCCTGTGACAAGAAGCAGTGGGACTCTTTATTAAGAGGGAACCTGGAAACCCGAACGTCGTCCGGCTCCGGACTGTTCTACACTATTCTCTCCGGTACAACTCTAGAAATGCAGGACTGTGCGCCCGTCGAAGGGCAGGGACCGTCTCTATCTGTTACCCATTTGTACATTCCAAGCGCTTAGTACAGTGCTCTGCACATGGTAAGCGCTCAATAGATACTATTGAGCCAATACGAGAGATATCAATGGGATCTAGGTATCGATCTCTCTATATAGGTAGAGGAAAAGGCCTAGTGGAGAGAGCACGGGCCTGGGAGTCAGAGGACCTGGGTTCTAATCCCCGCTATGCCACTTGTCTGCTGTGTGACCTTGGGCAAGTCACTTCACTTCGCCTCTGGGCCTTCGGACGGATTCGCCCCACCCTCAGTCCCCCAGCGCTTGTGGACATTTCGTTATACTTTATAAATTATATCTTCCTATCAATGTCGGCCTCCCCCTCTAGACTGTAAGCTCGTAACGTACTCTCCCAAATACTTAGTAAAGTGCTCCGCACGTAGTAAGCACTCAGTGAGTATGATCGATTGATTTGATTGATCTCCCCATTCATCTCCAAACAGCCACCACGCTAGGCCGGGAATTTGTCGTCCTGGATTGACTTCTGTATCGGCCACCTCACTAGTTTCCCTGCCTTCGGTTCCCCCCGCCCCCCCGCCCAGACCAAACTCCCAGATGATATTTCTTAAACCTCATTCTACCCACCCCTCAAAATCCTTCCACGACTGACCATCCCTCTCTGCATCAAGCAGAAACTCCCGACCGTCGGCTTCAAGGCACTGTCAGTCCTATCCGCTCTCTTCGACCACTCCGCCCCAGCTTGTACTCTTCGTTCCTCTCAAGCCTTGTTTGCATCCCTCCCGCCGCCACCACTTTGTTCACGCCCTCTCTTGATGCTGGAATTCTCTTCCTCTTCACGTTCAACCGACTACTACTCTACCCATCTTCAAAGACCTCCTAAAATCACGTTTCTTCCAGGTGGCCTTCCCTGATTTATTTCTACAACCCCCCCCCCCCCGCCAACTGCCATTTTGGAAGTGGCGTAGAAGCAGCCCGCTCTAGTGGAAAGAGCACAGGCCTGAAAGTCGGAGATCTTGGGTTCTGGTCCCAGCTCTGCCAGTTGACCGCCGTGTGACCTTGAGTGAGTCACTGAAATGTTACATGCCTCAGTTTCCTCACCTTTAAAATGGGGATTGAATACCCGTTGTCCTTCCGACTTATACGGTGAGCCCTGTGTGGGACAGGCATCGGGTCGGATTTGATTATCTTATATCTACCCCGGTGTTTAGGACAGTGCTTGGAAAATTCAGTCATTCGGTTGCGTTTATTGAGCACTTGCTGTGTGCAAAGCACTGTAGTAAGCGTTTAACGAATACCGTAATTATCGTTATTGTTATTGAGATTATTATTATATCAGTACTTCTATATCACATAAACACTTGAGCAGTCATAACCCTCCCTGCCCTAACCCTCGTGAACACCCTATAGTTATATATTATTACTTCCTCTTTGCTGTCATTTATTTTAGTGCCTAGGTTTTCCTGTTAGATTGCAAGCTCTTTGAGGGTAAAGCTCTTATCTACTAATTCTACAGTACTTTTTGATCGTAAAATCCTCCGAAGGACGGGGACCGTGCGTAATTCCCAGCTGCGTACTCTCTCCCGGTGCTTATTAATAATAATAATAATAATGTCGGTATCTGTTAAGCGCTTACTATGTGCCGAGCACCGTTCTGAGCGCTGGGGAAGACACAGGGGAATCAGGTCGTCCCACTTGGGGCTCACAGTCTTCATCCCCATTTTACAGATGAGGTAACTGAGGCACCGAGAAGTGAAGTGACTTGCCCAAAGCCACACAGCTGACGAGTGGCCGAGCCGGGATTCGAACCCATGACCTCTGACTCCAGAGCCCGTGCTCTTTCCACTGAGCCACGCTGCTTAGTACAGTGCTCTGCACACAGTAAACCCTTTATCGGTATTATTAATGCTACCCTTCCCGGTGCCTCGAACAGTGCTCTAGGTGCTCGAATGATACTACTGTTTGATTGAAATGTTTTCCTTTAACCCTATTAAACACTTACTATGTGTCAGGCACTGTACTAAACACCAGGGTATTTATAAGATGACTAGGTTGGCCTCACTCCATGTCTCAGAAGGGGTTTACAGACTTAATTATACAGACGCGGTACCCGAGGTACGGAGATGTTAAGTGACATTCATTCATTCATTCAGTAGTATTTATTGAGCGCTTACTATGTGCAGAGCACTGTACTAAACGCTCGGAATGGACAAATCGGTAACAGATAGAGACAATCCCTGCCCAGTGACGGGCTTACAGTCTAGGATGAGAACCCAAGTCTTCTGACAGAGTAGGCTGCGGCAGGTGAAATGATGGCCTCCAGAATATATCACTGCTGTTCTCAAGCAGCGTGGCTAAGTGGAAGGAGCCCGGGCTTGGGAGTCAGAAGTCATGAGTTCGAATCCCCGCTCGGCCACTCGTCAGCTGTGTGACTGTGGGCAAGTCACTTCACTTCTCTGTGCCTCAGTTACCTCATCTGGAAAATGGGGACTAACTGGAAGCCTCACGTGGGACAACCTGATGACCCTGTATCTTCCCCAGCGCTTAGAACAGTGCTCGGCACATAGTAAGCGCTTAGCAAATACCAACCTTGTTGTTATTATTCTCAGAAGGGCCCATCTGTAAGACTAAGTTAGCCAGAAACTACAAACACTGGAGGTTTATGATTCGGTCATCGCCGCTGTGAGTGGAGAGATACACAGATATGAAAGTAATTGTATAAGAACCCGAAGAGGGCAAGAACTAAGGCCGATTATAAATAAATGTTTACATCTACATAATGCTTGCACGTTTTGAAGGGAAGTTCAAGCCCTCTTTCAAGGAGAATATCAAAATCTAGGCCACTGGTATGCAATTAAACTGAATCTACAAATGAGACACTTTGTAAAGTTCAACCTTACAAAGGGAAATTCCCCTGTTTTTTCGTACTAAATGAGTCCTTGGGTAGACACCTTTGTGTTCAAATGTTTATCTCTTGAAGAGAACAAAATAGCAAACGTTCCTGTATTGGATATTAGAAGGTGATAAATGATCTCCAGATGAAAATTAAACAAGGAAGCAGTCCATTTGAAAACACGAGAAATGTAATGAGGAATCGCTGGAATCACTTATTTGCTATCTCAAGCTTTTAAGTGCTAATGACATATCCTGTTTCTAAACCATTTTCAATTCATGGTAGTATTTCACGGTAGATTTCTAAGAATTTCACTGAACATAGCCTTTAAGCCTTTCATCTGTACGTCTGACAAAATTTCCATTCCAATCTCCCTGCTTAAGATTTTTTTTTTTTTTTTGAATTTCGGTATTCATAGGAAATGGTTGAATTTGTAACGTTTTGCTAACTAATCAGAGGACCCATGGCACATTTAACACCATTAATTCTCCTTTCTTATGCTCTGACTCCGGGTCCCTGATTATCCTGGATAGCATAAACGCAATTTTGCCTAGTGGAAAGAGCATGGGGCTGGGAGTCAGAAGGACACGGGTTATAATAATAATAATGTTGGTATTTGTTAAGCGCTTACTATGTGCAGAGCACTGTTCTAAGCGCTGGGGTGGACACAGGGGAATCAGGTTGTCCCACGTGGGGCTCACAGTCTTCATCCTCATTTTACAGATGAGGGAACTGAGGCCCAGAGAAGTTAAGTGACTTGCCCACAGTCACACAGCTGAGAAGTGGCAGAGCTGGGATTCGAACCCATGGCCTCTGGCTCCAAAGCCCGTGCTCTTTCCACTGAGCCACGCTGCTTCTCTTTCTAATCCCGCATCCGCTACTTATCTGCTGTGTGATCTTGGGCGAGTCACTCCACTTCTGTGCGCCTCAGTTACCTCATCTGTAAAAGGGAGATTAAGACTGTGAGCCCCATGTGGAACAGGGACTATGTTCAACCCGGTTAGCTTGTATCTACCCCAGGGCTTAGTACGGTGCCTGGCACATAGTAAGTGCTTAACAAGTGCCACAATTATTATTCTTCTTCTTATCATTAATAATGGTGACATTTGTGTCACCTGTACCGAGCACCGCGCTCAGCACTGCAGTTTTTGCAAGTTAATTTCGTCATACACAGTCCCTGTTCCACAGTCCAAGCAGGAGAACAGGTATTTCATCCCCACTTTGCAGATGAGGTAACTGAGGTACAGAGAAGTGAAGGGACTCGCCTAAGATCACACAGCAGGCAAGTGGCGGAGCCGCGATTAAAACCCCGGTCCTTCCGACTCCCAGGGCCGTGCTCTATCCATTAGACCACGCCGCCTCGCTGCCGGAAAATGCCGGAAAAACCGTTAGCGGCAGCTTTGCCCACCCCGGAAGCCTCACTGTGCTCTGTGGTTCAGAGGATAATGTCAGACCCGGGGATCATAGCGGGACCAGATCAGCACAGCTCGGATCCCTTGATTCTATTCGTTGCTATTGTCACTGTCCGTCTCCCCCGATTAGACCGTGCGCCCGTCAAAGGGCAGGGACCGTCTCTATCTGTTACCGACTCGTCCATTCCAAGCGCTCAGTACAGTGCTCTGCACATAGTAAGCCCTCAATAAATACTATTGAATGAATGAATGAATTCCTCCCGGAACTCTGGATGGAGGGTGCTGGAAGCCGGGAGGGATGGGTTAACCAGACGGGAATGTCCACAGTATCGGGAAGGGAAAGGGAAGGATTACGGATGGCTTCCTCAAAGGACCTTTTGTTCCCACTCCCCTCCTTGTGATAGGAGTTCTGATCTCAACCTCGCTCCAAGCAATCTGTCCTGTTTCCCAGACTTGACCCTTGACAGAGCATTGTATGTGGCTGGATTGAAACACTTCTACAGACATCTGAATCAGGCAGTTGTAATCTTCCCCTAATGGGATGTTTTTTTTGGAATTTAGAAGTCATGAAATGCCTCCAAGTTATTTTTCTCTCCGAATGCAATGTTGGAGTCACGGGAGAGTTCAGAGCATTGACCAGTCATAGACATATTTATTAAACTTTTCTAAACAATTGCTGCCCAAAAGCAGCATGGCCTAGCGGAAAGAGCAGAAAGAGCCCAGGTCTGGGAGCTAGAGGGACTGGGTTCTAATCCCTGCTGCGTTCCTTACCTGCTGTGTGACCTTGAAAGAGTCACTTAACTTCTCGGCGCCTCAGTTCCCTCATCTGCCAAATGGGGATTCTATGTCCGTTCTCCCTTCTGTGGAACCTGATGAACTTGTATCTGCGCCAGCACTGCGAACAGTACTTTGCACATAGTAAGCACTCAAAAATACCACTCTTATTATTATTAATGAGGGGGGGCCTTACTACTAACATTTTGCAAGTGTGGTCTAGTTGAGAGCGCACAGAACTGGGACTCAAGGGATGTGAGTTCTAATCAGTGCTCTGACCCTAGGCTGCTGAATGACCTCGTTCTAGTCACTTAACCTCTCTGTAGCCCAGTTTCTTCATCTGTAAAATAGGAATAAGAAACAACTTTCCTCCCTCTTAGACTGTGAGCTATGAGTGGGACAGGATCTGGGTCTGATGTGATTATCTTATAACTACACTAGATCTTAACACATGGAAATCACTTAATAAATATCATCATCTTCAACATCGTTATTATTATTATTAGTATCAGCTGTCATTAAGATAACTAGTCAGTTGCTCTTACCTAGATTCCTTAATGTCTTATAAGTCTTCTAGTTGAAAAAAGCCAACTCCTTTTCCAATTTTTCCTTAGTAGGAAAGTCTCAGTGACAATAACATTAAAATTTTGAAAACAATATCTCCTCCAAGAGACTTTCACGGTTAAGCCATCATTCCTCTTCATCTAATCCCTTCTGAGTTGCTTTGACTCCTGGATTTACACATTTAATTCACCCTACCCTCAGCCTATCCGAAATTTATTTATATTGATGTCTCCCCCTCTAGACTCTAAGCTTCTTGTGGGCAAGGAACGAGTCTACCAATCTTCCAGGCACTTACAGTGTGGCTCATTGGAAAGAGCAGGGCCTTTGGAGTCAGAGGTCGTGGGTTCGAATCCCTGCTCCGCCACTTGTCAGCTGTGTGACTTTGGGCAAGTCACTTCTCGGTGCCTCAGTTACCTCATCTGTAAAGTGGGGATTAAGACTGTGAGCCCCACGTGGGACAACCTGATTCCCCTGCGTCTACCGCAGCGCTTAGAACGGTGCTCGGCACATAGTGAGCGCTTAACAAATGCCAACGTTATTATTATTACAGTGTTCTGCGCACAGAAGACAATAAATACAGCCAACTGATCGACTGATCACATTTTGCCTCTAGAAGAGGAGGGTTTCTCACTCCATGTTTTCTCTACTTTTTTCTTTACGTTTCCATTGAGGACTTTTAACATTCTATCATTCTGATCCCTGGGGCACAGAGTCTCCAGAAACACCTTGTACTGAAGACAAAAAAAGGGTTTTCAAACAAGTTTTGTGTGTTGGAGCAACTTTCAAGTAGAAGCCGAGATTCCAAATGTCATCCCTCCCCGCAAATCCGGGTGAGATTACTTTCGCAGTAGCTGAGGTTGATTCGGAAGGAGGAACTATGGAGGCCTTTGTGCTTTCTGTGCCGGGGTTGAGAGTGATAGCTGTGTCCATTCTGCTCTGCAGACCCTAAGGCCAAAAGAATAGAAAATTATTCTGGAGCAGTGAAGATCAGGTCAGTAGGAGAGGTTGAAATAAAGGAAGGATTGAAATAGAAACGATGCTATCACAAATAAGGAAGAAATCCTCGGGTTAAAATGATATGTTGTGTGTCGGTGAAGGAGCCTTTTTCTGAGACGGGAAGCATTCCATCATCAGTCAGTAGGTGACTAAAGCAAAATTGCTGGCTCTTCTCAGATGGCCTAACTTTTTTACTTCCCTTCCCCTGATTTTTGTGCCATTTTCTGGCACCCGATTATCTTGTATCTACCCCAGTGCTTAGCAGCGTGGCCTAGTGGAAAGAGCACGGGCTTGGGAGTCAGAGGACATGGGTTCTAATCCCGGCTCTGCCAGTTGTCTGCTGTGTGACCTTGGGCAAACCGCTTAACTTCTCTGTGCTCCAGTTACCTTATCTGTAAAGTAGGGATTAAAACTGTGAACCCCCCAAGGGACAACCCGATTACCTTCTATCTATCACAGAGCTTACAACAGTGCTTGGCACATAGTAAGCACTTAAGAAATACCATAATGATAATGATTAATTAATTACAGGGCTTGATCTATATAATAACTACTTGATTATTGCCACAATTATTATTGTTATTAGTAGTATTATCATTACTATTATTGACTAATCCTGTAAATCCATGATGAGGTGGATGGAGCATGAGCCTAGAGTCAGAAAGCCATGGATTCTAATCCTGACTACACCATGTGTCCGCTGTAAAACTGTAGCTCGTTCCTCTAGACTGGAAGCTCGCTGTGGGCAAGGAATGTGACTGGTTTTTGTTGTATTATACTCTTCCAAGCACTTAGTACAGTGCTCTGCGCACAGTAAGTGCTCAATAAATGATTGAATGAATGAATGAATGCATAAATGCCTTGTGGCCTTGGTCAGGTCACTTCACTTCGCTGTGTCCTAATAACCTCATCTGTAAAATGGGGATTGAGACTGTGAGCCCCACATGGGACGGGCACTCTGTCCCACCTGATTTGCTTGTATCTACCTCAGCACTTAATACAGTACCTGGCACATAGTAAGCGCTTCATAAATGCCATGATAATAATAATGCTAGTAAATCTCTCACATCCTGGTTCTAATAGCCTAAGCAGGAGTGGAGATGGGAAACTTCTACCTCCAACTCATGGAGAAATCCTAAAGAGGTTGGACCCGTTCCTTTTTTTCAAATGTTATTTATTATGTGCTTACTATGTGTCAAGCACGGTTCTAAACTCTGGGATAGATACAAGTTAATCAGACTGGATTCAGTCCCTGACCCTCACGGGGTTCACAGTCTAAGTTAAAGGAAGATTGGGTACTGAATCCCCATCAAGCAGTTGAGAAAACTGAGGCAAAGAGAAGATAAATGACTAGTCCAAGGTCATGCAGTAGATAGAGCACAGGACTGGGAGTCAGAAGGACGTAGGTTCTAATCCCAGGTGCTCCACTTGTCTGCTCTGTGACCTTGGTTAAGTCATTTAACTTCTCTGTGCCTCAGTTCCCTCATCTATAAAATGGGGATTAAGCTGTGAGCCCTATGTGGGTCAGGGACTGTGCCAACCTGATTTGACTGTGTCCACCCTAGTGCTTAATACATTGCCTGGCACATAGTAGGCATTTAACAAATATCACAATTTATTATTATTTGGAGCCATTACCAATGTGACATTTAAATGACTGGAGTCTCAGCCCCTCCTTCTTAACACATTAAGGCCCATGTGAAGGTCATCTTCTCCTGACAATAGACTTTTTTTTTTCAACCAGCAACAGTTGTCTCCTAAAGGAAGAAAAATCATCCATTGTATGACGATCTGAACAAAAAACTAGTCCAGGAGAACAGATGGACATATCCACCATTGGGCTGATTAGAAAAAAAAATGGCCTTTTGTCCTTTTGTATGAAGTCCTGAGATAAGAGATTTCTTAAATGGGGTGTGGAACGTGAATAAGAAATATTGTGACTGGGATGGATGACATCGTGTTTAAATGAAGCTTCCTGCTAGCTTTAGTCAACGTATATATTTCCCAAACTATGGTTCGGGAATAGAGAAGGGCTCAAGAAGGTTGTAAGTATTTTGCTCAATAGTGGTATTTATTAGCACTTACTGTGTCAGAACACTGTACTAAGTACTTGGGAGAGTAATAATGTTAATAACTGTGGTATTTGTTAAGTGCTTACTATGTGCCAGGCACTGTGCTAAGCACTGGGGTCTTGTCTTATGCAGTTGAGTAGAAACAAGCAAATCAGGTTGGACACAGTCCCTGGCCCCTGTGCGGCTCGCAATCTCGGGCCCCATTTTACTGATGAGGTAACTGAAGTCCAGAGAAGTGAAGTAGGTAAACACGTTCCCTTCCTACAACGAGTTTCCCATCCAGACAGACTGTTTTAAGTTGACACCAGGCGTGAAGCGGCCAAATGAGTCTCTGTTTCTAAAATTTTGGGTCCCACCGTGACAGGAAGCTTGTTTCTCCGGCGTCTAGCACCTGTTTCGGTGCTCTCCTTAGAACCTCCCTCGGTTGTGATTTGTCCGAAGCGTTTTCTCTCCTGACAAGGCAGGGATTCAGATTGCACAGACTGTAAGCTGAGACTGCCGTTCTCATTTCTGTCTGGGTTGGAGAAATTCTCTCTGGTTTTAATGGCTCTGTCCAGCTTTGCTGAAGGAGAGAGAATCGGGGGGAATGTGTGGCATTTTTGTGGGGAGGTTTCAGTTCCAATCCAGAACCAGAATTTAACCAGTTGCTATCTTTTAATGTGCTATCTGCCTTAGCTAGCCAAACGTTTGTTGTCTTTCTTAGCAGGAGTGGAATTTTTTTTTCTCAAAAAAGAAACAGGTGATTTCCATCTGTCATCAAATAGAACAGAATGTAGGGCTTTGTATTTTGGGTTTTCAGAGGGAAGAGATGATGGTATTCGGTTAGCACTTACTATGTGTTTCTAAGCACCGGGGTAGGTACAAAAGTAATTGAGTAGGACACGGTCCCTGTCCCACATGGGGCTCGCAGTCTTAATCCTCCTTTTTACAGGTAAGGCCACTGAGGCACCCAGAAGTGAAATGATTTGCCCAAGGTCATACAGCAGACAAGTGGCAGAGCTGGGATTAGAACCCAGGACCTCCTGACCCACAGGCCCAGGCTCTGACCCTGGGCCTGCTCTGCCCATAACCAGGAAAGTTGGTAGTCACATTCCACAAGGAGTTTAGACAGACTTTAAAATAAATTATGGATATGTGCTTAAGTGCTGTGGGGCTAAGCGTGGAGTAGATGATATAGAAGACATAGAAGAGAGAGGGAGTATGGGAAATGAGGGCCTAGTTGGGAAGGCTTCTGAGGGAATTCTGTTTTCCTGTCTCAGGAGACTGTTAGCTCATTGTGGACAAGGAATGTGTCTGTCTATTGTTATATTGTTCTCTCTCAAGCGCTTCGCAAAGTGCTCTACCCCCAGTAAGCGCTCAATAAATACGATCGAATACGAATGAATGAATAAATGAATCCGGTCTGAATTGTGATGGAAAATCAAAGACGACCAAAAGTCTGAAGTTCAAAGGCAGCTTGGCCTTGTGGTAAGAAGAACTTGAGGCTGGGAATCAGGGGACTTGGGTTCTAACCCGACTCCGCCACTCGCCTGCCACGTGACCGTGCGAATTGCTATGCTTCTCTGCACCTCGCTTTCCTCATCTCCAAAATGGGGCTAACATATTTGTTCTCTATAGACTCATGTGGATAATCTTGTACCTACCGCAGCGCTTGGTACAATGCTTGGAACCTAGTAACTGGCTTAACAAATGCCATAACTGTCATCGTTATTATTAAGTAGGCCCTGTCCAAGTGCTTAGTTCTTGCTTTGCCTCATTCCCGATCCGGTGCCACATCCATGCGTGAGGTAAGAGGAGGACTTCAATCAATCAGTGGTATTAACTGAGCGCTTACTGTGTTCAGAGCACTGTAATAAATACTTTGGAGAGTACAATGCAATAGATTCGGTATACGCTTCTCCTGCCCTTAACAAAGTTGTGCCCTTTACAGCCCCGCTCAAATGTATTCTTCAGCTCTTCGAGGGTGGAATCGGCTTGAAGAAGGCCTATTGATTATCAGAAGAATGACATCGGTCCTTTTGGCGGTCGTAGGGGTCATCAGAAGGATGGCATCGGTCTTTGGGTTGTCGTAGGGGTCATCAGGAGGGTGACCTCAGTCTGTTGATAGTCTGTTAGTCACCAGAAGGACGGCGTGCGTCTTTTAGTAGTCCTACTGGTCATAATAATGATAATGATAATAATGTTGGTATTTGTTAAGCGCTTACTATGTGCAGAGCACTGTTCTAAGCGCTGGGGGAGACACAGGGGAATCAGGATGTCCCACGTGGGGCTCACAGTCTTCATCCCCATTTTACAGATGGGGTAACTGAGGCACAGAGAAGTGAAGTGACTTGCCCACGGTCCCACAGCTGACAAGTGGCCGAGCCGGGATTCGAACCCGTGACCTCTGACTCCAAAGCCCGGGCTCTTTCCACTGAGCCACGCTGCTTCTCTTATTCTGCTTCTCTGGTCAACAGAAAGATGGCATCTACCTTTCGGTAGTTCGTGTGGTCAGCGGAAGGAAGGCATCGGCCTATTGGTAGTCCTGCGGTTGGGCACTAAGGTGCCTTTCCCAAAGAGAAACATTTCGCTCTCCCCCAAACCTTCATTCATTCACGCATTCATTCAATCGTATTTATTGAGAGTTTACTGTGTGCCGAGCACTGTACTAAGCTCTTGGGAAGCACAATTCAGCAACAAATAGAGTCAATCCCTACCTAGCGAGGGACTCACAGTCTAGAAGGGGGGAGACCGACAAGAAAACAAAGCAAAAGAAGTAGACAGGCATCAATAGCCATCAATATGAATAAACAGAATTATATTATATATACACATCATTAATAAAATAAATAGAATAAGAAATATGTACATATATACACAAATGCTGCTGGGTGGGGAGGGGGGTAGAGCAGAGGGAGGGAATTCTGGGCCCCCACTCTTCTCCTGGTGAGTGTCGGTCTTCTCAGTCATCGATGTGATGTCTCTTCCCTTTCGCTTGTATCCACCCCAGCGCCTAGTACAGTGTCTGACATAAAGTGAGCGCTTAACAAATACCACACTTTTTATTAATATTCCACGAGACAAGAGTGAATGACTGAAGGAAAAGTAAGGTCTCTAGTCTGTGGAGAAAGCCGATCTGCTCTGCCCTCACCAGCAGGGCTGATTATCACCCGTCGCTTATGTGCCGTCTTGTAGCAGATACCAGAAAAAAAAAAATTCTGACATTAATTGCAAAAGTTTCACAGATGTCTGCAGCAGTTGACCAGAGCTCCTGGGTTATTGCTTGTCAGACTATTAATGGGTTTGGCTAACCATGACAGTCATTACTTTCCCCCTCCTGTGAGCTACTTTCTGTGTAATTTATGCATGGGTTTTGCCAAGATTTGACAACTTTCAGGATATTAACATAAAATGAGACTGCAGAGCTGAACAATGGAGGCCATTAAAATTAGCAGTGGGCGAAAACCAGCCCAACAGAATTGGCCTCACCCCGAATCTTGCTTTGAGATGTGGGGTGTTTTTTTTCATTTTTCTTTGTTTTTAAGGTATTGGCTAAATGCTTACTTCGTGCCAGGCACCGTACTAAACACTGGAGTAGATAGTAGCTAATCAGGTTCGACACAGCCCCTGTCCCACATAGGGCTCACAGTCTTCTATCTCGTATCTCACCGCCGACCTCTCGCCCACGTCCTGCCTCTGGCCTGGAATGTCCTTCCTCTTCATATACAACAGACGATTACAGTCCCCCACTTCAAAGCCTTATCGAAGGCCCATCTCCTCCAAAAGTCCTTCCCTGACTAAGCCCTCCTTTCCTCTTCTCCCACTCCCTTCTCTGTCTTGACTTGCTTCCCTTATTCATCCCCCCCTCAGCCCCACGGCACTTACGTACATATCTAAAATTTAATATATGTATATTAATGTCTGTCAATCGATCATTGTCTCCCCCTCTAGGCCGTAAGCTCTCTGTGAGCAGGGACTGTGTCTGTTGCATCGTTATATTGTACTCTCTCAAGTGCTTAGGAAAGTGCTCTGAACACAGAAACGTTCTCAATAAATTCGATTGACTGACTTTAATCCCCATTAAAACTTGCTCAAGATCACCCAGCAGACAAGTGGCCGAGCTGGGATTAGAACCCAGGTCTTCTTGACTCCCAGGCCCACGCTCTGACTACTAGGCCACACTGCTTCCCTCTCTGGTGGGTGGGATTCCCTCCTGCTCATGTGCCCCTCCTCCATCCCCCCACCCTCCTCGATGCCCACAGATTCACAGACCAGGCCCACCTCTCCGGCTTTCAATCTGGAGGAGACTGAAGCCCTCCCACCACTCGCTGAGCAGCATGGCCTAGTAGATAGAGCATGGGCCTGGGAGTCAGAGAGACCTGAGTTCTAATCCCAGCTCTGCCCCTTGTCTGCTGTGTGACCTTGGGTAAGTCACTTCACTTCTCTCCGCCTCAGGTCCCTCATCTATAGAATAGGAATTAAGACCGTGACCTCTTTGTGGGACAGGAACTATGTCCAACCCAATTATCTTGTACCCACTCCGGCGCTTAGAATAGCATCTGGCACATAGGAATGTGTCAGTTTATTGTTATACTCTTCCAAGTGCTTAGTACAGCGCTCTGAACACAGTAAGCGCTCAATAAATGCCAGTGACCGTATTAAGCACTTAACAAATGCCACAGTTATTACCCACTGTGTTCCCTTTAAAATTTGTGTGTCCATGTCGCGTGCCCGTGTGCATGTGCATGTGGGTGCTTTTGCCTCCATATGTGCATCTGTGTATGAGCATCTGTGGGTGTGTGTACTGTGAAATTTTTCATGTTTTCGTATGAGTGCGTTGTACTTGTGTGTTGTTCAGCTGTGGTGCGTGGGTGTGTGTCTGTTTGCCAGTGTGCTTGCGTGGTTATGTTCTGTGGAATCCTGCATGGAAAGGAAGGAAGAATAAGAGGAATTTGCTAGCCCGATAGTCCAGGAAAATAGAGAGTAATTCCCATCCTAGAGAACGCTTGCCGATATCCCAACCAAATTTGTTCCACTGAAATCCAACCTACCCAGCACCCCAAAACCAGGTAGTTTCCGAGTGCGTCACGTTCACTTTCTCGGTGCCTCGTCCACACACAGCTTGCTCACGAAATGCCATTACAGAATGCAGTACGCGTGTTAATAAGCCAGGACATCTGGTAACCAGCTTTTTTCTGATTCATTAACCGACTCTGCTTCCGTGGCTGGGAGTTAGTTGGGGGTGGGGAATAGGAGAAGGAGGGAGGGATGGATAAGAAAAGCTGGAAAGGTTTTAGTTTCTAGAAAACAAATCTTGATGTAAATGACCCTTTCTTGACCCAGAACCGGCCTTTACAAGTTTTTTTCTCAGGGGGCCCGAATCTAAGGATGTGAATCGCAAGATCCAGGTTGAAACCCTGTGCCAAAACAAGAAGCGTTTTCTGATTTCATTCTGCATTTGTGACATTATCATATATTATGTCTGCGTTCTCTCCTTTGTGGTTGTTCCAAGTGGCTTAATCCACATTTCCGACAATCGAACGTGCTTCTGTCTTCCCTTCCATTGGGAAATTTGCAGCAAATTCAGTGCTGTTTTACAGAAAGGAGAGTTGGGATTTTTAAAAATAATCAATAATAGTGATCATGGTACTTATTAAATGCTTACTAAGTGCCAAGCACCGTTCTAAGCGCTGGAGTGGTTACAAGTCAATCAGGTTGGACACAGTCCCTGTCCCACATCGGCCTCACCGTGGTTTAGATACGCTTTGGAAGCAGGCACCGAGAGTCTCAAAAAGGTCCTAGATTTTGTCAACACATCAAGAGTGAAACTTGCCTGTGAGAAGGTAATGGATTAGCTGGGATGGACCAAAATCAGAACCCGGAAATGCGGTGGAATTTAATGAGTTTGGATCCAAAGACTGGGATGCACGTGCCGCAGAGGATGATTGAGCATGGGGAATTTGACTCGATAGTACATACTGAGGGATGAAATGGACAATGAAGTTTCCATATGCTGTTTTTGCGCAGTGATTAGAAACTGTCACACGTGGCTTCGTTTTTCAGTTTCCTTGGGCTTATTTGCATGGGTGATCCTCCCTCGGAGGAGAATCGTGAGTGGCGTCGAGCTGCCGCTCGGTCGAGCCGCGGATGGGCTTTCTCTTCTTCATGGAGAAGCCCTCTCTGGCAGGGCCCCTCTTGACGTGGAGCACAGCTGAGAGGCGGGGACCTAGGGCCCTTTGAACCCACTTTTACGGAGTAGCGACGAGGTTGATCGATGCCTCAGATAATAATGATATTGGGGCGTTTGTTAAGCGCTGACTATGCACCAGGCGCTGTACTAAGCGCTGGGGTAGATACGACGTATCTCCCTTCTCTCCTTCTACAGCCCAGCCTCCACACTCTGAACCTCTGCCACCGCTAACCTCCTCACTGTTCTCACCTGTCCTGCCAACGACCCCTGGCCCACGTCCTACCTCTGGCCTCGAATACCCTGCCTCCTCACATCCGCCAAGCTAGCACACTTCCCCCCTTCAAAGCCCTACTGAGAGCTCACCTCCTCCAGGAGGCCTTCCCAGACCGAGCCTCCCTTTTCCTCTGCTCCTCCTCCTCTCCCCATCACCCCGACCGCCTCCCTCTGCTCTACCCCCCACCCCACAGCACTTGTGTATCTTTGCACATTTTTATTAGTCTATTTTATTAATGATGTGTACGTATCTATAATTGTATTTATATCGATACCAATGATGCCTGTCTACTCGTTTCGTTTGGTGGTCCGTCTCCCCCCTTCTAGACTGTGAGCCCCTTTTTGGGTAGGGATCGTCTCGGTTGCCGAATTGTACTTTCCGAGCGCTTAGTGCAGTGCTCTGCACACAGTAAGCGCTCAATAAATACGATTGAATGAATGAATGAAGATAATCAGGTTGGACACGGTCCATGTCCCACATGGGGCTCGCAGTCTTCATGCCCGTTTTATAACTGAGGCACGGAGAACTGAAGTGACTTTCCCGAGGTCACACAGCAAACGGCAGAGCCGGAATTAGAACCCAGGACCTTCTGACTCCCAGGCCCGGGCTCTATCCACTAGACCACAACGCTCAGTGGAGTGTGTCCCATGGGTGGGCTAGCAGCCGTGATATCAGGCCAATTTCCCTAAAATGATCTGGCGTCTACTTTTTATTGTGTCGGTGTAGGCGTGCGGCATTATCGATTCAAAATCCCATTGTCCATCCGTGAGGAAGAGAGAAAGGATGGTGCCATTAGTAAATTACTCAGTAAAATGATTTCATCCCTCATTGGATTTCCAATAAGTGTCACACGTTATAGGATGTTTCAAGAGCCCACAAAACATGTGTGGATTTCTTCCCTCTGGAAAACATGAAAAAACAACAACATAGCCCTCGCCGTGATCTTTGAGCTTGTGGCCTAGTGGCTCAAAGCTCTGCCACGACCCAACTGCGTGACCTTGGGCAAGTCGCTTAACTTCTCTGTGCCTCAGTTTCTTCATCTGTTAAATGGAGGTTCCCCTGTTCTCCCCCACTTTAGATTATGAGTCTCATGTAGGACCGGGACGGTGTCCAAACTAATCATCTTGTATCTACTCCAGGCTTAGCACAGTGCTTGGCACATTGTACACATTCAACAAATACTATTACTACTGTCAGTATTTCAGAAAGCTGCGTGTGATAATCCTTTATGAATGTAAAATAGATTCCCTCATGTATATAAAATAGATCATCAGTCTGGATGACTCTCTAGTGAGAAGGCATTAATGACTTCTCATCCTGGAGAAGAGATCAATCGAGTAAATAGCAGATCATTTGTCTGGAGGAAGATTAATATTTCAAAGGTAGCGGTGGCGAAGTTCGAGTGATTTTTCCAATAATCTCTATTTTCTCTCATCTAGGCAGCCAGGGATATGGCAAATGTCATTCTTATCCCCCCTGGCTTCCCAATACTGTTTTATCTCTGTACTTCAGTCAGTGTTATTGATTGAGTGCTTAGTGCGTGCAGAGCACTGTACTGAGCGCTTGGGAGAGTTCAGGACAAGAGTCGGTAGACACCTTCCCCGCAGTCCAAAACAATAGAGATCCCTGCCCACAAGAAGTTCACAGTCAAGAGAGGGAAACAGACGTTAACATTTACAATTACAGGTAGCTCCACTAAAATAAATTACAGATTACAAATTACGGGGAAATTACAGGGAAATGGTAGAGTGTAGGTTATATACACTCGATTCCTACAGTCCCTCATCTTAGACCCCCGTCCTTTTTGCCCTCGATGGTTGCTAATATATATGACTCTGTTACGTTTCACTCTCCCAAGCGCTTAATACAGTGCTCTGCCCCCAGCAAGTGCTCGATAAATACGATTGCTGGATTGCCAATCTCCAAGGTCGCAGGAGTGGGATGCGTAGTTTTTCCTTCGAGAAGGAAAGACCTATAGAAGACAAAATAATGAGGCTCTTTAAAGCAAAAGACCGTGAAGCATGACCCCGGAGAAGACAGGCGTGAGATGGCCCGGAGAAAGCGAGGCGATTGGTCAGGGTGGAGAGAGGCTTGCCATTGGTTAGGTCGCAGCTGCTGGGGATGGCTGCTTTGGTATCTGTAGCATGTTGATGTGTGAAGTGCAAAAATGAATCCTATTCCTCAGGAGAGCCCCGCATATGTCAAGTATATTGTCTCATTAAGCCAATCCATTTATCAGCCCACTGAATGCCAATTAAATCGCACAGGATGAGGCAGGTATATGGTGAGAGGTTGGTGCCAAACTTTATCACAGCTGAGCTTTTCCGGCTGAATTCATTCCACGCGGCAAGATGGCCGACGCGTCGAAGCCAAATTAAATGTTCTCGAAATCAGCCCCTTCAGAAGGTCAAAATTCCACAGCCTGGCATGGAACGGAATGTCAGTTCTCGGTTTTACTTTCAGTTCCAATGAAGATGTCAAGGCCCAGGCCCAGCCAGTGCCAAATGTCTTCACAGCGTGCAAATTAGATCAGTGTAATTTCATCAGGCCGGTGATCAGACTCTGCCGTGGTTATGGCTGCGTTCGCCGTGGCTGCCACGGCCACGAGACAGCCAGGCACAGCTAAGTCCGGTGCTGCCCTCGGAAAGAGCAGGGTTCGGATCTACTAGATCGCTCCCTAAATGCCTCTCCTTGGAAACCGGTCCCTCCACCTAGAAATGCTGCTCAGAGAGTGGGTGACGTGGAGGATGATTGGAACAAAAACCTCCAACTGGTGAATATCAGAATAAGCCCAAGTAAGTGAATGAGTCACTCAACCAGGCTGCTAAAATGGATATTACGAGACCGATAGGCCTTCCCTTTGGGCCCAAACACAAAATTTTCCCAATAGCAGATGTGGGTGACCGTATTTACAACAAAGGCGCTACCATTCCGACTATTCAGTGGCACAGATAAGGGGATTGGGCTTCTCCCCACTGAACTTTCCCCTCAACAAACACATCTATGATGAATCTAGAATCCCCCCTGTTGAATTAAGTCGAAATTCCTCTAGGGAAACTGGAGGGAAAGAAAGATGAATAGCCAGTGAATGAAAAAGAAAGATAAATGAAAAACTCCTCCTTGATAAAATGCTCTGACCAAGATACGGTAATTAGACTGTGACTAATTTATAATGCTTCCTTCGAAAAGGCACCTAGCAAGAAGAAAGAGGAGGAGGGGGATTTGGTAGGGCTAGATTAGTTTCCTGCGGGTTAAACCTGGAAATTAATCAATTTGGAAGGAAAAAGGCCACTTCACCCCACCTAACTTGTCCACTTTCAAATGCATTCTCTTCAGAATCCGGAAAACAGCTGAGTTTCTGAAATTGAAATATTATTTTCTTTCTTCGATTCTGGCTTCTGGGCTAAGTGTAGCCGTGTCTGGTGTGTTCCTGACAAAAGCTAGAATGGGAAAAGGTGCAATCGCACGGCAACTGGTTGTTCTCGATCGATCAGTGGAATTTATTGAGTGCTCAGTGTGAGCAGAGCCCTGTACTAAGCACTAGGGAGAGTGTTGATGGACGTGATTCCCGTCCTCCAGAAGCTTATAATATATTGGGGGAAGCAGTCGCTCAAATAAATTATGGTTTGGGGAAGTGGTAGAATATAAGGATAGGTAGATCAGTGCTGCGGGCATTGGGTATTAGCGTACTCAGGGTTTACAATGCAGAAGGGAGGGAAAATAAGGTGGGGAAACGATAGGTTAGTCAGTGAAGCCTGGTTGATTCTAATAAGGGAAGCAAGACTGAGAATCTGGTTTTGCATGCTGAAGATTCTTCATGTTTGGAGAAGATTCACAGTTTGACATCTTCTATGTCCTTACCCTGTGACGGCAGTTATCATCATTGAATGTCAGAACCCAACACATGCTTTTCAGATTCTTAACCTCGGGAGAAGAGCAGCATAACTCCTTTGGGAAACGCCTTTTTTCACATAAGAGTAGCTCGATTTTTGGAAAATAAAGCTTTATTTCCTACATCACAAATGGAACGAAGTGCATTTGAAGCGGTCGAAACACTTGGGAACAAATGAAAACCCATAAATGATTTTTCAGGTAAGCAGGAACTGGATGATAAAGCATGCTGTCCACCTAAAATACAGAGTATGGCAGTCTTAACAAGCCAGTGAGTTAAATGACTTCAAAACTTATTTGAAAGCAACTACCTTCAAAACTGATGTCACTGAAGTTACTACGGTTGAAAATGAGTTGTCTCTTTCTCCACTCGCCATATAGAAATAAAATTATTTGTTTGCCATTTCCTCAATATGCTGGTTGAAAGAATTAGATGGATGATTCTCTGCCTTCGTTTTTTGTTTTTTTGCCTTGACTAGGATTCCAACTAATGGAGCAATCAATCAATTAATCAATCCGTCAATCAGTGGTGTTTACTGAACACTTCATTTAGTTCATTCAGTTGTATTTCTCGAGCGCTTGTTGGGTCAAAAGCACAGTACTGAGCGCTTAGGGGAGTAATAATAATCATGATAATGATGGCATTTGTTAAGCATTTACTATGTGCCGAGCACTGTTCTAAAAGCTGGGGTAGAAGAGAGTACAGTACAACAGAGGTGGTGGTCATGTTCCTTGCCCTCAAGGAATTTACAGCCTAGAGGACAATCCCTGCATTATTAAAAAGCCTTTTATGAACCAGGTGCTGAGCTTTGGAATTCATTTCATTCATTCATTCAATAGTATTTATTGAGCTCTTACTCTGTGCAGAGCACTGTACTAAGCGTTTGGAATGTACAAATCGGTAACGGATAGAGACAGTCCCTGCCCTTTGACGGGCAATAACTGTGGTACTTGTTAAGCGCTTATTATGTGCCAAGCACTGTATTAAGCGCTGGGGTAGATACAAGCTAACCAGGTTGGACACAGAACCTGGCCCATATGGGACCCATTCATTCATTCAGTAGTATTTACTGAGCGCTTACTATGTGCAGAGCACTGTACTAAGCACTTGGAATGTACAAATCGGCAACAGATAGAGACAGTCCCTGCCCATTGACGGGCTCACGGTCTAATGGGGGCAGACAGACAGACAGACAAGAACATTAGCAGTAAATAGAATCGAGGGGATGTACATCTCATTAAAACAATAGCAATAAATAGAATCAAGGCAATGTACATCTCATTAACAAAATAAATAGGGTAATAAAAATATATACAATTAAGTGCTGAGGGGAGGGGAAGGGAGAGGGGGAGGAGCAGAGGGAAAGGAGGGGAAAAGGGGGCATAGCTGAGGGGAGGTGAAGGGGGGCGTAGAGGGGCAGCAGAGGGAGCAGAGGGAGAAGGGGAAGCTCAGTCTGGGAAGGCCTCTTGGAGGAGGTGAGCTCTAAGTAGGACTTTGAAGAGGGGAAGAGAGTTAGTTTGGCGGAGGTGAAGAGGGAGGGCATTCCAGGACAGCAGGAGGACGTGGCCCAGGGGTCGACGGCGGGATAGGCGAGAACGGGGGACGGTGAGGAGGTGGGCGGCTGAGGAGCGGAGCGTGCGGGGTGGGCGGTAGAAAGAGAGAAGGGAGGAGAGGCAGGAGGGGGCGAGGTGATGGAGAGCCTTGAAGCCCAGAGTGAGAGGTTTTTGCTTCGTGCGGAGGTCGATAGGCAACCACTGGAGGTTTTTAAGAAGGGGAGTGACATGCCCAGAGCGATTCTGCGGGAAGATGAGCCGGGCGGCGGAATGAAGAATAGACTGGAGGGGGAGAGACAGGAAGGAGGGAGATCAGAGAGAAGGCTGACACGATAATCCAGCCGGGTTATTATGAGAGCCTGTAACGGTAAGAGAGCCGTTTGGGTGGAGAGGAAAGGGCGGATCTTGGCGATATCGTAAAGGTGAGACCGGCAGGTCTCGGTGACGGATCGGATGTGTGGGGTGAACGAGAGAGCCGAGTCAAAGATGACCCCGAGGTCGCGGGCCCGAGAGACGGGAAGGACGGTCGTACCGTCCACGGTGATAGGGAAGTCAGGAAGAGGACAGGGCTTGGGAGAGAAGATGAGGAGCTCAGTTTTGGCCATGTTGAGTTTTAGGTGGCGGGCAGACATCCAGGTAGAGACGTCCCGGAGGCGGGAGGAGATACGAGCCCGAAGGGAGGGGGAGAGGACAGGGGCAGAGACGTAGATCTGTGTGTCATCTGCATAGAGATGATGGTTGAAGCCGTGAGAGCGGATGAGTTCACCGAGGGAGTGAGTTTAGATGGAGAACAGAAGAGGGCCGAGGACTGACCCTTGAGGAACCCCAACAGTTAGAGGATGGGAGGGGGAGGAGGAGCCCGCGAAGGAGACCGAGAATGAAGGGCCAGAGAGATAAGAGGAGAACCGGGAGAGGACGGAGTCCGTGAAGCCAAGGTGAGATAAGGTGTGGAGGAGAAGGGGACTCAGGCTTAATCCCCATTTTCCAGATGAGGGAACTGAGGCAAGGAGAAGTGAAGTGACTCACCCAAAGTGGCACAGCTGCCAAGTGGCGGAGCTGGGATTAGAAGCCAGGTCCTTCTGACTCCCAGGCCCGTGCTCTATCCACTAGGCAATGCTGCTTCTCTTCTTTCTGTTCTTCCAGGCACTGACCCAGGAAAAGTCTTACTGATTGCTAAAGCCTGCAGACTTCACGAAGCAGGAAGTCGAACAAAACACCTTCACATCAAGAGGTTCCTGTGACATTTTTGGCACCAAGGTGACAAATGAACACCTTCAGAAAAGTACTATTAGATTATTCTCTTCACGGGCTCTATAACGAACAACTCCCTGTGCTGAGAAAGGTCTTAGGGCACAGCACAATAAATTCAACAAAAATCCTCAGTGAAATCTGAAAGAATTACTTATGAATGAACTACTGAAGTCACTTAAAATCAAGTCGTCTCAGGCTTTGGATTTTGCTATGATTCTTCCAATAAACACACCTGCAAATGCCATGGAGGTCACTGCGGAGATCTTTTGTGACTCAACCTTTCATAGTATCAGGACAAAGGTACTGATGTCCCTCATTTTATTCAGTAACATGAGTGTGCTGCCTGCTCGGTAACGGGAAACACCTAAACTCCATTATCTGGGTACATTAGGCTCCATGACCTTTGAAATTCGTTCCAGGAGCCCAGAAAGGTCATTTGAAACTGTTTTTGTTATCACGCTTACCTTCAGACAACTAATTTCTTTGGGTTTTGCCGGATTTCTCTCTCGTCCATTTGCTTTTCCATTATGCATGATGAGAGAGAAAGAAAGAGGGGTGTTCGGGGGGTGGAATTCATGGAGAAACAGCATGGCAGAGTAGGTAGAGCACGGGCCTGGGAGTCAGAAGGTCATGGGTTGTACTCCCGGCTCCGCCACTTGTCTTCCGGGCGGTCTTGGGCAAGTCACTTCGCCTCTCTGTGCCTTGGTTACCTCATCTGTAAAATGGGGATTAAGAGTGTGAGACCTAGGCGGGAGAGGATTGTGTCTGACTTGAATTGTTTGTATCCACCCCAGTGCTTAGTACAGTGCCTGGCTCATAACACGTGCTTAACAAATACCTACTATTGTTACAGGTGTTTTCATTGTTTGTGAATGTGACATTGATAAATCCCTTCTCCATCATGTGCAGATAAAGATTTCGTCTTTCTGCTCTATTGAATTTATAACTCATAATGCTGACCTTATTTTTATTTCTCCCTCATGGTGCCTATGACATAATGGATACAACACGGGCCTGGGAGTCAGAAGGTCATGGGTTCTAATCCCAGCTCTGTTACTTGTCTTCTGCGTAACCTGGGACAAGTCGCTTCACTTCTCTGGGCCTCAGTTTCCTCATCTGTAAAATGGGCATTTTACTAGTCTCTCTCCTACTTAAACTGTGAGCCCCACATGGGATGGGGACCGTGCCTGACGTGATTATCGGTACTTGCATTAGCACTTAGTGCAGTGCTTGGCACGCAGGACGCACCTAACAGGTATGAAAGTTATTATTATTGTTGTTTTTACTGCTATAATTAATAATAATTGCCATCATCCGAGACTTTGCTGCATCTTTAGAGCACCTTCTCTATCCACTCCATTTCTGGGTAACCCATTTAAACTCACTCTCAAGCATTTGGGTGGTCCTTCTGTCATTTCTTCTTCACACTCAGCCCACCCAGTAAAGGTTTGATGTAACAAATGTTTCTTCACGGCTGGCGATCCAAATGTGTCCCAGGGCGTCATTGTCTATAATCCTTGAAACGTTTTGATCTACAAATATTATCTTCACCTTCTTTCAAAAAATGTTCGCTGTTGTACTGAACGCTCTCAAGTGCTCAGTACCATGCTGTGCACGCAGTCAGCGCTCAGTGTTTACGATCACATGAATGACTGAATGATATCCTGCGTCTCCAAGTAAAATTGAAAACATGTACTTCCTCATTTTTGTTTTCTTTGGCAGCTGTTTTCATCACTCTACTAAGCACTTGGGAGAGTACAGCACCGCCATAAACAGACACATTCTCGGCCCTCAAAGAACTTACAATCTAGAGGTAGAGAGACATTAATGTAAATTAAGAAATTACAGATATGTGCATAAGGGCTGTGGGGCTGGTTGGAGAGATGAATAAAGGGAGCAGGTCAAAGCCATGCAGAAGGGAGTGGAAGAAGAGGAAAGGGGGGCTTAATCAGGGAAGGCCTCTTGGAGGAGATGGGCCTTCAGTAGAGAATAGTCATCCATCAGATATGAGGAGGGAGGGCATTCCAGGCGAGAGGCAGGATGTGGGTTGGCAGTGCGATAGATAAGATCGAGGTAAAGTGAGAAGGTTAGAGGAGTGAAGTGTGCGGGCTGGGTTGTAATAGGAGAGTAGCAAGGTGAGGTAGGAGGGGGCAAGGTGAATGACTGCTTTAAAGCCAATGGTGAGGAGTTTCTGTTTGATGCGGTAGTGGATGGGCAACCACTGGAGTTTCTTGATGAGTGGAGAAACATGGCCCGATAAGAGGTTCTCACCGACCCGGGTTTGCATAACCAGGGCTAAAGGAAGCTGAACTGTCCGTAAGGAGCAGGGCCCAAATGAAATCTGGTTCTGTTTCATGATATTTGAGCCCCTCAGTTAGGAGCCCTAGGGCAAGGACGAGTCGAAACCCAAAGGGCCCCCTCCCCCAGCGCCAGTGGGAAGTGGCTATGGCTACCCAAGTGGGAAGGTGACGACTCCAATGGGCAATGGGTCCTTTGTGAGAGAGGGACTCTGGCCAACCTGATTTTGAGTTGATAATTTAGAGTTGATAATTCCCTCTAGACTGTAAATTCACTGTGGGCTGGGAGCATGTGTACCGACTCTATTGCATTGTTATTTCCCAGTGCTCTGCACACAGTAAGTGCTCAATAAATACGATTGTTTGATTGATAAAGTGGTGGAGCAATGAGACTGTTGGTAGAAGCAGCGTGGCTGAGTGGAAAGAGCCCGGGCTTGGGAGTCAGAGGTCATGGGTTCTAATCCCGGCTCCGCCGCTTGCCAGCTGTGTGACTTTGGGCAAGTCACTTCACTTCTCGGTGCCCCAGTTCCCTCATCTGTAAAGTGGGGATTAAAACCGTGAGCCCCCCGTGGGACAATCTGATCACCTTGTATCCCCCCGGTGCTTAGAAAAGAGCTTTGCACATAGTAGGCGCTTAACAAGTACCTCCATTATTATTAATAGAGTAAAACCGCACGAAAATCACGATGACCTCAGTTCCCCTAAATAGATGCCTGAAATTTGGTCACATGTTGGAATTTTTATCTGGCTTTCTAAAGGGTCAGATTACTCTTGGGAAGCAGCGTGGCCTAATGGGTAGAACAAGGGCTTAGAACAGGGAGTTCTAATCCCAGCTCCACTATTTGTCTCCCGTGTGACCTTGGGCAAGTCACTTCACTCCTTTGTGTTCCCTCATCTGTAAAATGGGGATTAAGACTGCGAGCCCCCTTTGGAACAGGGACTGTGTCTAACCTGATCACCTTGCGTCTACCCAGCGCTTAGAACGGTGCTTGGCACGTAGTAAGCGCTTTAACAAATGCCATTATTATAATTATCATCATTCATTCAGTGATTCAATCGTATTTTCTGAGCACTTACTGTGTGCAAAGCACTGAACTATTAGTATTTACATCTTTGAATTGTTAAGGAATGAACTATCTCCTAATTCCCAGGTCCTAAGGTCTGTGGCATATTAAAATAAAAAATGTCACTGAAGGGTACCGTGGGAAAATGATCTGCATACGAGCTATAGGGCAAATCTCCAAATGCGTTAGTTATGGTTAGTCCCACTTTAAAGATTCAGCTTGATTCAAAGAAATCAATGTATACTTGCACAGAGCTGAAACCACTCTGCTTCAACCTTGATTAACAGATCCACCCACAAGCCTGACATAGAGGAACCAAGTTCTATTTTTAACGGAGAGGAAAAAAAAACACTTAAAGCAAAGAGTCATTTTAGAACTGGCAAGACAACCCGTCTTAATTATTCTTTAGATCTTTGCTCCTTGTCCTTCGACGTCTTAAACTGTTCTTCTGTCATATTCTTAAACTGTTCTTCTGTCATTTGATCCCACATTGATTTTTTCAACGATTCCGTCTGTTCTGGACCTCACCTGGCTTCTCAAGTTTTTGACTTCTGGCGTTTTTCTTTCACGACACTGCTCTCCATCTTTTTCCCCGAAAATTCCTCTGAAATTATACTTGAATTAAGAGTAGAATCCAAATTGAATAATTTCCCTTGAAGTAGGAATTGAAGAGCTTTAGATTACTCTGAAGTAATACTCGATATTTTGAGAGTAACAAGAGATGGGGAAAGAAATCACTCTGTTTCGAGTAAATTTGCATAATTGGAATAACAGATTCACATCTTCAATATTTTTTCCCATAACTTCGAAGTTAAGGAGGTTCTACCGATGATACAATTCAACATACTAGATTTCCGTGGTCTGGGCTTTTTGAGTTTCTCTAATGAATTGCGTTCCTAGTAAGGAAAAAAATGACTCTCAATAAGGGCAGTCATTTGTTACACGGGGGTGTGTGCTTTGCCATTTGTACCCCATGCTGCTTAATAATTTGCAATGATTTAAGAAGATCACAGAGACCATTCATTCACTTAAACAAGGCCTTTCAAGTGTGCAAGACATATGTCTGGTTCACATTCAGGATTCCCTTCCCATTGTGTCTTAAGTATAATGTAGCCATTCACTGGCGACATTAAAACTGGGGCTAGTGTGTCGGTCATGGAATAAAACTATATCGCCAGTTTACCACCTCACGCTCACCAGAAAAATTGACCGGTTCTCAGGGAGGAAATCCTTACTGACAATATGAATTTGATATGGCCACGAGACCTTTTTTTCCACAGAAGCCATTCACTGTGGGCAGAGAACAGGTCTACCAACTTGGCTGTACTTTCTCGAATGCTTAGGACCGTGCTCTGCACACAAGCATTTAGTAAATTCCGCTGATTGATAGTGGTAACGTTATGATACATCCAACTTTTTGAGCAGTTGTCGTGTCTCAACTATCTTACTGAGCATTAAAAATCAAGACAGGATCACAAACCAGGAAGTCCAGGGGAGTGGTCAATCTGCAAGGAACAAAGCAATTCTTGTTTCAGATAAGATTCTCTGGTAATAATAATAATGTTGGTATCTGTTAAGTGCTTACTAGGTGCCGAGCACTGTTCTAAGCGCCGGGGTAGATACAGGGTAGTCAGGTTGTCCCAAGTGAGGCTCACAGATAATCCCCATTTTACAGATGAGGTAACTGAGGCACAGAGAAGTTAAGTGACGTCCACAGTCACACAGCTGACAAGTGGCAGAGCAGGGATTCGAACTCATGACCTCTGACTCTCAAGCCCGGGCTCTTTCCACTGGGCCACGGTGCTTCTCATGGTAAGAATACGAGAAGCATGTACAAAAGGAGAATACCCAAGCATACCCACAGGTACACAGGGATACCTTAATATACCCAAAGATACTCCGGAATAATAATAATAATAATAATAATGGTGGTATTTGTTAAGCACTTACTATGTGCAGAGCACTGTTCTGAGCGCTGGGGTAGATACAGGGTAATCAGGTCGTCCCACGTGAGGCTCACAGTGAATCCCCATTTTACAGATGAGGTAACTGAGGCCCAGAGAAGTGAAGTGACTTGCCCACAGTCACACAGCTGCCGAATGGCAGAGCCGGGATTCATACCCAAGGCTACTCAAGGAGCTGCAGTACGGTGAACTATGCACTGAATGGAAACGTAACCAAAACACAAAGGATAGAAGAAACATTCTAAAAATACAGTGAAGCACAAACTTCAGATGTTCCTTAAGGACAAGGAACATGTCTACCAACTCTCCTAGTGCTGAAGTGCTCTGCCCAAAGTAAAAACACAGTGAGTAAGAGAAGCACCGTGGCTTAGTGGAAAGAGCACGGGCTTGGGAGTCAGAGGATGAGGATTCTAATCCCGCCTCTGCCACTTGTCTGCTGTCTGCCTTTAGGCAAGCCACATAACCTCTCTGTGCCTCAGTTACCTCATCTGTAAAATGGGGATTAAGATTGTGAGCCCCAAGTGGGACAACCTGATGACCTTGTATCTACCCCAGTGCTTAGAACAGTGCTTGGCACATAGTAAGAGCTTAACAAATGCCATCATTATTATTATCTTGAGAAGTAGCTTGGCTCAGTGAAAAAGAGCACGGGCTTGGGAGTCAGGGGTTGTGGGTTCTAATCCCGACTCCTCCGCTTGTCGGCTGCATGACGTTGGGCAAGTCACTTAACTTCTCTGTGCCTCAGTAATCTGATCTGTAAAATGGAGATTAAGACTTTGAGTCCCAAGTGGGAGAACCTGATTACATTTGTATCTACCCCCCTGCTTAGAACAGCACTTGGCACATAGTAAACACTTAACAAATACCATTATTATTATTATTATCATTATGAAAACCGTAGATTGGTAGAGTGTGAGCTTTCGAACCACGACTACTGTAAAGAATAGGTTCTCAAATTGGATATGAATGCAGATATAAATGCATACTTAATGCATTCACTATCAATATTACATAATTTACTTGTGTCTATCATTTAACAACAGTAAACACAACTGTGCTCTCAACAATTTAATAAGCTGGTTTTGACTATGATATTCAGAACGTTTCAGTAAGACGGCCGCAGACAATTTTATGGCTTGTACAGGGAACCAACGGCTCCTCTGGGTCTTCTCCCGTGACATTCATGGTTTCCAGTTGATTTCTGGGAGCATCTTTAAAGAAGCTCACCAAGGAACAAGGAGTCGCACTGTCAACATCCCGTGGAAACGTTCTAGGAAGTATCAAGAACATATAGAAAAATGCCATTCTTGTTACCGCCATTTTTCGTGTAAACAGCCGCCTCAATCAGCAACTTACGCAAATCCACCTGCTTCACATCATGGCAAATACGCTTCCGTTTTTGACACTATCAACTGTGGCTTTGCAAACTTGATATAAATGAGGATGTCCCACTGGAAATTTGCACCTTCTGTATAAATAATTATGGTATTTCTAAGCTTTCGAGGTGCAAAGCGCTATTCTAAGCACTGGGACAGGTACAAGATAATCAGGTGGGGCACAGTCTCAGGGGATCTTTTCTTTCTCTGAAGCCATCGATATCAAGAAGATTTTCAAAGAACATTTTAGAAACGTGTGCTTAGTGAAGAAAGAAAAATTATTTGTCTTTTATCAGAAGAAAAATGCATTTGCTTCTAGTGTGATTTTTATCTTTAGGTCCACATAAAGTAAGTGACTTTAAGAGTCATAAAACACATCATATGGTAACTGATAGCATGGCTTCAAGATGCAAGAGAACTAAGCATCCTAAAATAAAAGCATGAAGCATAAAGGTAAACCATAGATCGATTCAACATGAAATGATGATTAAAGATATAACGTTCGGAGCAAGTAGATCTATTATTCCCAAGGGTGCCTATTCACATCGTCACTGAAAATATAATGGAAACAATTTGTAAAATTCACAAAATGCATAAATTATTTCAAAAATATGTCTTTGCTTCTTGCGAGCATACGTTTGACCTCAGCGGGAGCAGATTCCGCTGGCCCCGCCCGAAGATAACGCGACTGATCCTATCCAGGTGCCCGGATGCACAGACCGGAGGAAAATTGACGTTTTCTCCCGCCTTGTTTACACGTGTGTTTGGATGCTTTCTGCACGAAAGGGGTCATTCCACGCAGGAAGTGGTTCTGTTTTGGTGTCACTTTCTTTGTTAATTCATGCTCCAGGAGAATAAACCCGCTCCCGATTGCTGGTTACCAGGCTGGTCTATCCACTCCAAGGTACTCCCCACCTCCCGTGGCTGTTTTACCTTGTTTAAAACTGTGCCTCGTTATGTCTTTCTATCATTTATTTTTCCCCCCCTGCTGTGCGCATGGACCATTCGCTTCACGACACAGCCGCTGATTCCGCCTCCTCCTGTCATCCATTCTTTTCAAATATCTTTCCCCAGCAGATCTGGGTGACTGCGACTTGGCTGTGGTCCAGGGCATATTACTGGTAATCTATTCTCACCGTTTGCTGTTGAGTATGGATCGTAGGTGGCGGTGGGAGAGCTGTTCCAGATGCTGGAGGAGTCTCCTTTAATAGGAGATAGAAGGCCTGGGAGCCTACGACCTGGCTGCCCTGTCTCTTGTCCGCTGTATGGCCTTGGGGAGGTCACTTAACTTGTCTGGACCTCAGTTTCTTCACCTGTGAAATGGGGATTCAATCCTACTCCCTCTTACTTAGACAGTGAGCCCCACGTGGGGCAGAGGCTTTGTCCGACCTGATCTATGCCAGTGCCCTGCACTTCGTAAGAGCTTAACAAATACCATAGAAACAAAACAAGACCAAAAAAAAGTCAAAGTTTTGCCATTATATAAAACTCTGATGCCCCCATACCTGAAATACCATTGTATGGTTTGAGTTTTATATGGACCTAATGGGTGGAAAGGTTCTGGGGAAGGGAAAACGGAGTGATCGATAATACCGGTTCTGCCATTTGCCTGCTGGGTAATCTTGGGTAAGTCAGCATGATGTAGTGAGTAGACCCCAGGCCTGGGAATCAGAAGGTCATGAAATCTAATCCCGACTCTGCCACTTGTCTGCTGTGTGACCTTGGGCAAGACGTTTTGCTTCTCTGCGCCTCAGTTCCCTCATCTGTAAAATGGGAAATGAGACCGTGAACCCCCCCGTGGGACAGGGACCCGATTGGCTTTTATCCACCCCGGTGCTTAGTACAGTGTCTGGCACTCAGTAAGCACTTAACAAATACCGTAACTATTATTGAGTCACATCTTCTCTGTGTCTCAGTTTCCTCATCCGTTAGGATGGAGGTTAAGACTGTGAGCTCCCGGGGCCGTGTCCAATCCGATGATCTATGCCAGTGCTCAGTGCGGTGTTTGGCACTTAGTAAGCCCCGAACAAATACCACAGTTATCATCCTAGGTAGGCAATCAATGGGACTAAGAGGTTTGTGCCTCGTTCTCGAAAAGCTCGTAAAAGTCGTGTTTCATGTAAAATGCTTTAACCCCTTGACCTAGGTTGTGGTGAGGAGTAAATTAATAAAGCCCATCCTAAATACGCACTCTGAATTTAAGGTGATAATGAGGTGAGCTGTCATAGATCCAATCAGTCAATCATTCGATCAACAGTATCTATCGAGTGCTTATCGGACGATACCGGACAACACAACAGAGTCGGTAGTCGCATTCCCTCTCCTCAAGAAGCTTTACGGTTTAGAGGGGAGACCGACATTGAAACAAATTTCGGATATGTACAGAGCGCCGCGGGGCTGAGGTTGTGGTAAATATAGGGTATAGATACAAGGGTGCAGGTGACGCAGAAAGGAGAGGGCGGAGGAAACGCGATGGCTTAGTCACGAAATAAAAGGGTTTGAAGGTGGGGAGAGTGGTCGTCTGTCAGATATGAAGCGGGAGGGAGTTCCAGGCCAGAGGCAGGATGTGGGTGAGAGGTTGGCAGCGAGACAGATGAGATCAACGTGCGGTGAGTAGGTTGACATTCGAGCGGCAAAGGATGCAGGCTGGAGTACAAAATCGGCAAGGTACGATAGGAGGGGGCCGGCTGATTTTCAAGTCAACAGTCTCCCATCTCAACTTAGAATCCCGCCCAACTAAATCCGTGAGAATTGTGCTTGAGAGAAAAGGGCAGGACTCAGTCTTTTTCTTGCTTTCACTGGGAGGACAAGCTGTTACAGACTAGCCATCATTCATAATTACTTTAAACCAAAATAGCTTCAAGAATCGAGCCCGAAGGGTAAGCCAGATTGTCCTCGGGCCATAAACCCTGCCTCACCTTATTATATACCGCTGCCTGGCCGTCCACTCTCATTACCGAGGACCGTAAAGCAACATTAAGTCCTCCTTAGAATGTCACAAGCAGGAAGCGCCATTTTTTTTTTTTTTTACCATCCAACTGAATGTCCGTCAGTCGGTCGCATCTATTGAGCGCTTACTGTGTGCAGAGCACTGTACTAAGTGCTTGGGGCACCACTACAACAAACAGAGCATTCCCAGCCCACAGTGAGCTAACATTTTTTGAAATCCAGCTGCTAAACCCAGGAATGCCTTCTGGAGCATTCTAATCTCACATAAATTTGAGGGTTTGAGTAACCTTAGCCTCTCTACGGGGTTGGGAAATCTTGTGTCATAGACTCTAGTACAGATTAAGCCACTCTGATCATACAATTCAATATTTCAAGATCTACCGTTCCCCTTTTCGACGGCCGCCGAATATACCAACTCTCATACAATTTCCTGATGGAACTCTTCTATCATTATGCTTTGTCATTCTAGGAGATGTTACTACCATCCAGTCGTCATCAACATCATCATCATCACCGTAATTGTTAAGAGATTACAGTAGTAACCAAGTAAGCATTTAACAAATACCATAATTATTATTATTTTAGACTGTACACCCCTTGTGGGCAGGGATCATTTTTTACCAACCCTGTTGGTAATAATAATATTATTATTATGATATAATAATAATAATATAATAATATTCCCCCAAGGGCTTAGTACGGTGCTCTGCACACAGTAAGTTCTCAATAAATGCCACTGATAGATTTAGGGGCGTTGATGCCCAGCAGGCTAGCCAAGTGGAAATAACCAGGGCCTGGGACTCAAGAGACTAGGTTCTAATCCTGGTTCTGCCACTTGCCTGCTGGATGACCTTGGGCAAGTCACTTCACTGCCCTGTGCCTCGGTTTCCTCATCTGTTAAAATATGGAGAAGGTACTGTGTCCTGGGGCACTTATCGCCAAATAGTGGAGTGATGATGATGATGAGGATGATGGAGGAGATTCCTGCTATCGACATTAAATACTCTGTGTCCAGTCCCAAATACTTTGACCCCAAGAAACTAACTATACATAGAAATTCATTATAATAATGCTATTTATTAAACACTTACCATCTATCAGCCACTTTTCTAAGCACTGGGGTAGATATGAACTAATCAGGTTGGACGGGCTCTGTGGAACAGGGGGCTCACAGAGAAGCAGCGTGGCTCAGTGGAAAGAGCCCGGGCTTTGGAGTCAGAGGTCATGAGTTCGAATCCCAGCTCTGACACTTGTCAGCTGTGTGACTGTGGGCAAGTCACTTCACTTCTCTGTGCCTCAGTTACCTCATCTGTAAAATGGGGATTAAGACTGTGAGCCCCACGTGGGACAACCTGATTCCCCTGTGTCTACCCTAGTGCTTAGAACAGTGCTCTGCACATAGTAAGCGCTTAACAAATACCAACATTATTATTAATCTCCATTTTTACAGACAAAGTAACTGAGGCATAGAGAAGTGAAGTGACTTGTCCGAGATCATACAGCAGACAAGTGGCACATCAGGGATTAGAACTCAGGTCCTTCTGACTCCCAGGCCGGTGCTCTATCCACTAGGCTAAGCCGTGAATAGGGTGCTAATAGTTTGGATAGCGTCTCTTGCCTTTTTCTATCCCTGTCAGCCATGTCCTCATTGGAGCAGTCAATTTATGATCACCATTATCATCATTCTTATTATCATTATTAATTATGATGATGAATACGAAGATGACGATGATGAGGACGATGGGTACAGACTCACATTAGGAGAGGACCTTCCGACTCTGTTATGGCTAGCGGTTTCATCACAGGACGCGACTTCCAAAATGTTGAAGTCCATCTTTCAGATCAGGCCTTTACTGGTGAGAGTGACTGATTTATAATACAGTAGATCTTAGATATATATCATTGAGTAGTTTATGTAGTCTACACGAAAACAGAGTTAATTTAGTTTATGGGATTAGAGCATGCATTTAATCTTTCTTTGTGGTGCCTGTTACCATGGCACTGTACTTTTGCTTTCAAGCAAATATTGGGCTAAAATGAAAAAGAGGAAGGAGAGAAGCTCTAGATCTGAGTAGTCGTGTGTCATCAACCACAAGACGAGTAGAAGGACACCTGTCCGTCTTCCTTTCTGCAGAGCTCTGGGTCTGATGCCGTTTTCCAGAAGTGACATTTCCAATATGGGGTGACCGGTGCCCTAAGGCTGTCATCGATAGCGCCCGGTCCTGGGAGTCAGAAGGACTGGGTTCTAATCCAGGTCCTGCCGCAGATCTGCTCTGTGACCTCGGGAAAGTCACTTCACTGCTCTGGGCCAGGTCCCTCATCTGGAAAATGGGGATTAAAACTGTGAGCCCCACGTGGGACGGGGACTGTGTCCATCCTGATTAACGTGCATCTTCTCCAGTGCTTAGAAGAGTGCTTGGCACACAGTCAGTGCTTAAAGAGTACCATAATTATTACTGGCTGACTTCCCTGCTAGAATGTGATCCCCTAGGAAACAAGAATTATGTCCACTAATCTTGTTGTAATCAATCCATCAGTTGTATTCATTAAGTGATGGCTGTGTGGAGAGGACTGTACTAAGTAGTTGGGAGACTACACTATAATAGGCCGGATGATTGTAGTATTTGTGAAGTGCTTACTATGTGCCAGGCGCTGTACTAAGCGCTGCGGTAGATACGAGGGAATTGGGTTTGGACACAGTCCCTGTCCCACATAAGGCTCACAGTCTAAATTCCCATTTTCCAGATGAGCTAACTAATGCACAGAGAAGTGAAGTGATTTGCCCAAGGTCACAGAGCAGACAAGTGGCAAAGCTGGCATTAGAACCCGGGTCCTTCTGACTCCCAGGACTGTGCTCTAGCCACTAGTCCACACAGCTGCTGAATCCTCTAGACTGTGAGATTGTTGTGGGCAGGGAATGTGTCCGTTGTTATAATGTACTCTCCCAAGCACCCAGTACAGTGCTTTGCACACAGTAAGCTCGCAATAAACACGGTCGAAAGAATGAATGAAACCTAAAATCTTTTCCTACTCATGGAGGTAAGTTGCTATGAAATCCCTTCTTTATGACGTTTTTGGAAGTGTGATCATTTCTTTCCCCCAACACTGGGAACAGTTCAACTGATTCCATTTGGACGACTTGCTTTTCACTCTAGCGCTGGGTGGTGTTGGAATGAATCGGTCCCTAAGCTTCTTGTTTTGCTTCTCAAATAAGCACCATTGCTACATATTAATGCAACATTATTAATTATTATCGGGACACACTCTTCCCCGGCATCTGGGGCCCGGAAAACCCAGAACCGCTCAATCCGCAATTCAATTCACTTTCAGTTGTTCTGTTAGCAACACTGCACAGTCTTTTCACTTTCAACAGACACTTCCCTTTTAACCTCTAATGTTCTCTTCATTAAGCAAGCAAACCAAATGTCTGTAATTCATGACTCTTAAGACACATGTCTTGTGCTTCTGCTTCTGGAAATGTGATCTTTTCTAAGTTCAAACCACAGTGCTTCCTATTTCATCTTCAGTTTTTTGGTAAATTCATATTCAAGTGGATTTCTCCCGGAGAAAACAACACTAGCAAATGGTCATTTTAATGTTCACCGCCAAAAGGTTCAAGATGTTCTTGTCTTATGCCGTCGAGTCGTTTCTGACCCGGGAGCGATACGACGGACGCATCTCTCCCAGAACGCCACGGTCTCCATCTGCAATCTTTCTGGTGGTGGGTCCCGAGAGGTTGCTTGGTAAAAATCCAGAAGTGGTTTACTATTGCCGCCTTCCGCGCCGTAAACTCGAGTCTCGGCCCTCAACTCCCTCCCGGGCCGCTGCGTCCCAGAACGGGTGAGTTTTGATTTGTAGCAGATGGGCCTTCCACTCTCTAGCCGCTGGCCACGCTAGGAATGGAATGGGTAGGCCTCTGCTTGACTCCCCCTCCCGTAGCCGAGACCGGTAGAGTCCTGCATACTCTCCGGGTGTGACCTGACAGGGGTCAGGATGTTAAGAAGAGAAAATATTCCAGCCAATGTCTTCAGAAGGCAGATCCCTCCATTTTAATCACCTTAAAACTTGTCACTTGTCATCGATAAATAGGCTTGCTTCCCTAGAAACACCAGCAGTTAGCCAAGGGTTTGCTGAAAGCTACAGGAAATGTTTGCTGCACCAGCTGATGGACCAGCTGAAAAAGAATTGGGGATATTTAGATGCTTTGAACCTAATTTAAAGTCACACTGCTTAGCCGAATAACAATCTAAGCTCAGCTGTGAAGGAAGAACCGGCGCAAATAAGATCTTCCATTATGTTTGCAAATACTGAGCAATTAAGTTAAATTTCTCTACTTGACGAATGATGCAATCATATGGTATCCTACCCTGTCACCCATTCTACAATTCTGGGACATTTCAGAATATGACTGTGTGGAACTATAAGCAAGTGCAACAGGGAGCACAAAAGTGAAAAAGCCATAAACCGGAAAGTCATCGGATTTATTTAACGGAATTTGTTAGGTGCTTACTCTGTACTAAGCACTGGGGTAGTTATAAGATAAACAGGTCGGACATAGTCCCCGTCCCCCATGGGGCTCAAAGTCATAATCCCCATTTTATAGGTGAGGAATCCAAGGCACAGAGAAGTTAAGTGACTTGGCCCAGGTCACAGAGCAGACGAGGAGTATATCAGTGGTTCTGTCACAAGCTGGCAAGGGCGCAGAATGCCTGAACATCATAATAATAATTGTGATATTTCTTCAGGGCATGCGGTGTGCCAAACACTGCACAATTCATTCATTCAATTGCATTTATTGAGCGCTTACTGTGTGCAGAGCACTGCAGTAAACGATTGGGAGAGTCCAGTACAACCATAAACAGACACATTCCCGGCCCACAACGAGCCTAAGGACTGGGATAGATACAAAATAATCAGGTCAGACACAGTCTCTGCCCCATATGGGGCTCACTCTCTAACTGTAGCTACTTGTTTTGCCTGACTGCTTGTTTTGTTTTGCTGTCTGTCTCCCCCTTTTAGACTGTGAGCCCGTTGTTGGGCAGGGACTGTCTCTATCTGTTGCCGAATTGTACATTCCAAGTGCTTAGTACAGTGCTCTGCACTCAGTAAGTGCTCAATCGATACGATTGAATGAATGAATGAATGAATGAATAAAGGGGAGGAAGGACAAAGTATTGAATCCTCATTTTACAGATGAGGAAACTGAGGCACAGAGGAGGTAAGTGACTTGCCCAAGGTCACACAGCAGGCAGAATTAGAACCCATGCCCCTAGATCCCCAGGCCCATACTTTTTCCAGTAGGTCACGCTGCTTCTCAACATTCTGATAGAGCTCATACATCAATCAGTCAATCAGTGCCATTTATTGAGCTCTGATTGTGTGCAGAGCACTGTACTAGGCGCTTGGGAGAGTACAAAATTACAGAATTGGTGGGCACGTTCTCGGCCTCAGCGAGTTTACAGTCTAGAGGGAAAGTCTGGCTCAGTCTACGTTCTATTTGGTTCCCAGCATATCTTTCAAATAGGAATGATACAATCGTTATTCCCTGGAGAAATTCAGGGTATTCCTGCTTTTCAATATAGTGGGAGCCTATAAGGCTGAATTCATCAATGACATTGACAGAGATTTTAACTTGGCACCGACATTCAACTTGGCCTACGTATTGAACTCAAGTAGCCAAGAAATCGTTGGCAGTTCATGCTATCGCTTCGATCTTTGGTTTAGAAGCCTGGGACTGATTAAAGATATCAACTTTCCACTTTCTGCCTTAGTTCCTTGAGTTTTACGTTAGCGTTGAATGCATTCCTCTTAGAAAAACTGGGTTAAAGGATATTTCAAAGACTATTCTTTGGTTTTGGTTATCTTGTAGTATTAATAGATTATATCATTATGACAAGCAGAAGCTAACCATCTTTGGCTTCCAAGGTTCTCATCAGCTCCTGTTTTCAGTAGTAGTAATAGTATTTTTTGCCCACCCATTTGGTCAAATACACTGAACGAAACGCTTGGGAAGTGGGAGGCAGGGTAGACATAATTATAGAAATACTAGAGACCAATAAATCCATCAATCGATTGTATTTATTGAGCACTTAGCACTATACTAAATACGTGAGCGTTGTACAGGAGATAACTGATGGGTTTTATCCAATTTGGGATGATGTCAATGAATCTGGGAAGACCTATTATAAGAGGTGGGATTTGAGGAGGGCTTTGAACATGGGGAGGGTTGTGAGCTGCCAGATTTGGGGAGAGTTTTCTTGCTTTCAAATAGGCTCTCTTTACCCATTATTCATTCCCCGGCTCACCCTCTTTGCTTCTGATAATAATAATAATAATAACTATGGTATTTGTTAAGCGCTTACTATGTGCCAGGCACTGTACTAAGTGCCAGGGTTGATACAGGCAAGTTGGGTTGGACACAGTCCCTTGTCCCACATGGGGCTCACAGTCTTAATCCCCATTTTACAAATGAGGTAACTGAGGAACAGAGAAGTTAAGTGACTTGGCCAAGGTCACACAGCAGACAAGTGGTAGAGCCGGTTCTACCAACCCCCAGCCCTGGATCGCCTCCACGGGCCGCTTCTTTCCCTCCTGTGCACGAGCCACTGAGCGCTGCTGGTGGAAATCTAGATGTCGGGTCGACCTCGTCCGCCTCGGGTTCGTGCTTCTGTGCTTTAACTCTGCCTCTGCCTGGCAAAATTGTTTCTCCGTACATATCGACACCCACGTCCGTTCCCCTCACCAGCTGTTCCAGATGTTTAATTCCCTCCTCAAACCCGCGGCCCGACCTCCCCCATCCCTCACTTCTAATGACCTGGTTACCTATTTATTGAGAAAATTGAAACAATCAGGTGTGAGCTCCCTAAAATCTCCCCTGCTGCTCTCCAGTTCCTCCCTATCTCCCTATCCCTCAAGGTTCAGTTCTGGGTCTTCTATTCTCCATCAACACCCACTCCCTCTGAGAACTCAATCGCTGCCGTGGCTTCAATTATCACCTCTATCCAGATGATTCCCAAATCCCCCTCTCCAGCCCTGATCTCTCTCCCTCTCTGCCGTCTCGTATTTCGTCTCGCCTTCACGACATCTCTACTTGGATGTCCTCCCGTCACCTCAAGGTTAACGTGTCCAAAACATGTTAAGAACTTCTCTCCTTCCCACCCAAACCGTGCCCTCCCCCTGATTTTTCCATTCTTGTGGAAAGCACCACCATCCTTCCTGTCTCACAAGTCTGTCTTCTTGGAGTCGATCTTGACTCCTCTCTCTCATTCTACCCACGTATTCAATCTACCATTATATCCTATTGGTTCAACCTTCCCAACATCGCTAAAATCTGTCCTATCCTCTCCATCCAACCTGCTTCCACGTTAATCCAAGCACTTCCCCTGTCCCACCTGGATTACCGTATCAACCTCCGGGCTGACCTCCCAGCCTCCTGTCTCTCTCCACTCCACTCCATACTTCACTTTGCTGCCCTGATCATTTTCTACAAAAATGTTCAGTCCACATTTCCACACTCCTCAAGAACCTCCAGTGGTTGCCCATCCACCTGCACAACAAAAAGAAACTCCTTACCTCTGGCTTTAAATCACTCGATCCCCTCGGCCCCTCCTACTCACTTTGCTGCTCTCCTACTACAACCCAGCCCGCACACTTTGCTCCTCTAATGTCGACCTACTCACTGTTCCTCGATCTCATCTACCTCGCCACAGACCTCTTGCCCACGTCCTGCTTCTGGCCTGGATCGTCCTCCCTCTTCATATCTGACAGAAAATTACTCTCCCCACTTTCACAGCTTTATTGAAGTCACATCTCTGCCAAGAGGCCTTCCCAGACTAAGCCTTCCTTTCCTTTTCTTCCACTCCTTTCTGCATCACCCTGACTTTCTCCCTCTATTCATCCCCCCTCCCAGCCCCATAGCACCTATGCACATAGCCGCAATTTATTTATTTATATTGATGCCTGTCTCTCCTTCTAGCTGGAAGCTCACTGTGGGCAGGGAATGGGTCTGCTATAGTGTTCTATTGTACTCTCCCAAGTACTCGGTACAGTGTTCTGCACACAATGAGTGCTCAATAAATATGATCGATTGATCAATAAGTACAATCGGTTGAAAACTGAATTAGAAGATTAGCCTGTGAGCCCCTTGAAGGATGAGCCTCTGTCTGATTCCCACCTGTACATTATTTCCCATTGCTCAGCCCAGTACTTTGCACCAAGAAAATACTTAATAAACACTCTCACAACTAATTAGCTTAGGAGGAGCGGACAGGCAAATGGGTGAGAGCTAGTAGAAAACTCAGAGTTTGTAGAATTTTTACAGCCCTTTCCTCCTGCCGTAGCCACACAGTTAATCAGTCACTCATGACCTAGCGGCACACGACTTAGTGGATAGAGCTCGGGCTTGGGGGTCAGGAGAACCTGGGTTGTAATCATCGCTATGCCACTTGTCTATTGTGGGATCTTGGACAAGTCACTTCACTTCTTCAGGCTTCATTTACCTCGTCTATAAAATGGGGACTAAGATTGTGAGCCCCATGTGGGGCAGGGACTGGGTCTAGCCTGATTAACTTGTATCTGCCCCATTTCTTAGAACAGTGCTTGACACATGGTAAACACTGAACAAATACCATCATCATCATCATCATCATCATCACGTGACACCTGTTTTTTCTTCTGTGATCTGTAGACAAGGAATTTACTAGGCTGGCAATAATATGACTCAGGAATTGTCTCTAATCCAAATGTTTAAATGCTAAAGAATGTCAAGTACATCAGATCAGAAAAAAAAGGGATTTCAATGGTGCAGGCTTTCCTTCCAGGGAACAAGCTATCCATTCGATACCCTGCAATAAAATAGGATATTTCCTAAGAAATATCCCAAAGAATGTGTTTCCCAAAATAAAAGAAAATCTTAAATGTTTCATCTTCCAGAGGGTTTAGTCCACACTAAATTCCCCCTTTTACATTTTCAAAACTAACTTCAAGTTTCTAACACATTAGTGTTTCCTCACTACAAGAGATTGTACCATGAACTAGAGCTTTACCCTGCCATTGTCTGGCTTGAATCGTGATCAAATTTGGAATGACTATTACCTACTTCTTCATTTTGGCCCCAGAAGGCATAAATAATTCAAATAAGTAGGCGGCCATACCGCTTTGTGATTGAATTTCAGTGGTAACAGGGGAAAATATGTTTCTCTTTCAGAGTTTATGTGCTACCAATAAATTCTTTATGGAGGGAGGAAAGGCTGTGAAGAGGAAATATTTTGGAGGTTACATGATGAGTAACTTTGAATTTCGGTAATAATCCCCAAATAAGAGTGTTCATTAATGTGACTCGTTCATTGGTGGCTCAGATTAACTGCTGTGAAAAGCAAAATGTTTCATGTCTTTTCTCTTTCCTTTTGGTAAAAGTTATTAATATTGACCACTCCTGCAAACGGAACCCAGGAAAATTAGAAAGGTAAAATCCTTGCAATAAAATGGCGGAGTTGGAGGAACGTAAATTGTCTCTAGTTTGAATGTAGATTATAAAATAATTCCAGAAAAATTGCTAATGAAATAAATACTGTTAATCACGGGGAAAACGGTGTGGTTAAGAAGAAACCATCATCTGGGAGCAAAATGTTGGGAATCACAGTTGGTCATAAAAAAAGATTAACAGAGCTTGTAACTAAATGCCAAAGCAGGTTTTCATTATGGGCTCTAATTTCATTTCTGATGCGAAAAGAGAGCAGCCAGGCATTAACACACAAAATGAAATAAAAACAGCGAGCTAAACTAAGTTTTAATTTTTCTGACTTGGTCCTCCTGACAATTGTATTAACGATCCTTTTTTCGAGAATGCCTCCTCTCCTCTATTCATAACGTCTTCCCTGCCCACGTACCCGTCGAGACTTAGAAACCACACGTGCAACGCGATGGAAATATGAACCACAAATCACAGGAATCCAAGAGGAAGAATTGAAAACATTTTACATGCTAAATGATTGTCTTCCCCTACTACTCAGAATCTTCCCAAGAACCAACTTTCCCACAATTTACTAAGCATTTACTCTACTGTTTACTCGAAAAAATCGAAGTATATTTCCACCCAGAAGATGCATCTTGCCTTTTATCCATCATTTTAACTTGTTGGAAAGTGTTACCCTGTGAGGGAATTGGCTTAAAGTATGTGACCGTAGACTTCTAGAATCATAGACAGGGACCTCAAAGGAGCATGTGATCCAGGTGCTGCTTTGGGTTAAAATTCTGGTACTTTTTAGTTGATTCTTGAGGGCAGGGATCAAGTCTTAACAACTCTATTGTATTGAACTCTCCCAAGTGCTTAGTACAGTGCTATGACTACTAATACTACTGAGTAACTGATTGGTTGATGGAATGAAAGATATCATTCTCCTCCCTTTACCTTCTCTTTTCCAGACTGAACTACCCCAATCACTTTCCTTTTAGCAGGAAAACTTTCTAGCACCTTCATTAAATTCCTCCTCTCTTGATACTCTCCAGGTTCTCCCCAGCCTTTCTGAAAGTGCAGGGAATCAGCAATCACAACAAGTTGGATCTTTTCACCAACAGTATCACAGTCTCTGACCTTCATTCCGCTCCTAAGTCAGCTATGACACCTGGCTCTTTTTCTGCCGGACTTCAACTCCCCACACGCGGCGTTTGGGTTTATTTTTCATCCTTTAATGAACTTGCCCCTGTTGAATCTCATCCTGTTTTTGCAATTCCATTTTCCCAAATTTTCAAAGTCACAATGAATCCTATTCCCATTTTATAAAGCTGCTCAATTTGATTTAATATTATCTGAAAATTTGAAGCACTTGGACCATATCGACTAGGGTCCCCATCCCAGAACTCAATAAATCCTCCCAGTTTGACAATCATCACTGAGAGCTTCTGGTTGTGCCCACAGAGGCAGCTGTGTGCACTCATCTAATGAAAAAATGGCGACAGTCGGATTAACGCAGCTTGTCACTGAAAATGTTGTGTGGATTGGAATGAAAGCCCTGATGAAATTGGAGAAATACAGAGAGAAAAAGAAAGACTTAGACAGACAAGGAATGTTTATTCTCTATCAGCAGATCCTATTTCTTTGGCGTTGAAATAGATTAGAATTTTCGGTCCGAGTTTGATCTTCACCACATCGGGGTGGTTGCTTCCTCATATTTGATGCTCTTCCAACTGATCACTAATTGACGATCTGTTCAGTGAATCAATAGGTGGTATTAATTGATCGCTTCCTTTGAGCAGGACGCTGTACTAGGCCTTTGGGAAAGCACAAGACAACAGAATCGGCAGATTCGTTCTCCTCCCATAATCCCAACCCCTTCCCTATTTTGAGCCATGTAGAGTTTGGCTCAGCACCTTCATCGCAAGTAAGTAAGCGCTCGATAAATGTGATTGATCGATTGGTGGCCCCTAAAAGCATTTGCTCTCTGTACCTGTGTCCGTCTCTCTCCTCTTCCTCTCTGGCAGGGACTGGGGATGGAGTCTTGGTGTGATTGGAATTAACCTCTGCCCCTGGGACTGACTGGTGTGGTGTCTGGTTGCACCTCTAGCTTTGCCTTTCATTTTGTGTTGTTGTTGTTGCTGTTGTTGTTAAGAGCTTACTATGTGTCAGACACTGTATTAAGTGCTAGAGCAGGTACAAAGTAATCAGGTTGGATACAGCCCAGGTCCCACAAGGGGCTCACAGTCATCATCCCCATTTTACAGATGAAGCAACCGAGGCACAGAGAAGTGAAGTGACTTCCAAGGATGCCCAGGGGATAATTAGTGGAGCCGGGATTAGGAGCCAGGATTTCTGACTCCCAAGCCCATGCTCTTTCCACTAGACCGCGCTGTCTCTGTACTTTATCCCTTTATCTTGTTTTCTGCGTCGCCTGTCCCCCTTCTACCGACGAACTCAAAACGAAGAGCTCCCAGAGGGTCATCGGATGCGAGTCACTGGCCCCTGCTGATCAAAATGTAGCCTTCCCTCTCACCCCTTCAACTCTTCCTCCTTCCGTTCTTTCGGCCTGATAATCTTGTATTATTCCTACTACTATTGTCCCAGGTCCCTGTCAGGGTTCAAGGAAAGCCTATCCTTGGCCCCTGGAAGGGCTCACAGACAGCCTGACCCAGGCCCCTTCCTGAGTGCTTGGACAAAAACCACATTTTTTTCCTCAACGTTTAAGTTTAATATCACCAAAGAGAAATAGTTTGAGTATCTTGCTGTCACTCATTCATTCTCCCCCTCCCAGCCTCCGCTGTACCTGAAACCTACCCCAGCCAAGTGTTAGCTTTGGACATCTTTTGAAATGGCTGAAGTGAGAACAAAATGAGATGGAACCTTTTGCTTTTCACAGAATCCCTCGCCGGCCTCACTTCCTGTCTATCAGGGGTGTTTTTGTTAAAACGTGATTTTCTCCTGCTAGCTGACTTTTCTAATCTTTTCAGATCTTGTCCCTGTATGTTGTTACAACTTGAGGGTTCTTAGTGATCGCTGTATGTCGATACAACTTGAGGGTTCTTAGTGATCCAGTCTAATTTCCAATTTTTGTAACCTTCCCATTAGCCCCTTCTACCCTTCAAGGGCTCTCGTTTCGTCAACTCGGCTATCCTGTTTACATTTCCTCTGCAGCGATGTAGCCTCTAAGAACATCGCTTTGAAAACCAGACGACTTCCTTGGACTTCTTTTTTGGGTGTTTATTTTTGGTCGTTGGTGTTTCATTTTGCTTGAGTAATGTTCTGCTGGTTGCCTAAGCCTCTTAAGAAGCCCTCCCCCTTAATTTGAGAAGCAGCGTGGTCTAGCGGATAGAGCACGGGCCTAGGAGTCAGAAAGTCACGGGTTCTAATCCCCACTCTGTCTCCCGTTTGCTGTGTGACCTTGGGTAAGGCACTTTATTTCTGTGGGTCTCCGCTACCTCATCTGTAAAATGGGGATTAAGACTGTCCCATGCGGGACAGGGACTGTGTCCTCCCTGATTAACGTGAATCTACCCCAGCATTGAGAAGAGGGTTTGGCACATAGTAAGCGCTTACCAAGCACCATCATTATTATTAAAAGAGTGGAAGGGAAGAGATTTAAAAACAGAATTTCCACCTTTCCTACCCCCGCTGCTATGATTGGCAGGACACTGCACCTGACTCGCTGCCTGCTTTCCTACAAACAGCTAGAATCTCCCCCCCCACACACCTCGAATCAGCTGGTCTTCGGTTCTCTGCGGGCCTGTTCTTCTTGATATAGTCTCAGGCAGCTGTTTTAAATCGGAAATTACTGCAGAGTGAGACTGTCTGTTTTACTTAAGCTCCAACACCGGGCTTTACATGTAGGGTCACTTTATAAATATTACAATAATCGTGGCATAGATTAATCACTCGCTATGAGATAGGTACTGAGGTAGATTATTTAATGGGAGGCGGAGTTCCAACTTCCCAAACTCTTTCGACCTGGTAAATCCAGGTTTAAGCCACATTTTGAGCGTAAAAGAATAACAAAGGCAGTCCTGTGCTAGAACAAAGTTAAATCCTTGAAATTATTGCTTAGAATTATCCAACAGGTGGCAATAGAATCACCCATTCGTAAATGAAAAAAAAAACTGGAAATGAAAAAAATTAGACTACTTCATTGTTCTTCAAAGATCTGATGATTCCTTGTGCACAGCATCCTGTTTTAAAAACAAAATTGTTTTTCTATTTTCCATAATCAGAGGAAACGTACTGGGCCGTGTCAGTATATATTTGGTGTATACAGTAGCGGCTGACATCATTTTTCCCTCCCAATCAGCACTGAAATTCACTGCCCGCAGCTCGCTGTAAACATTGCTCGTTAGGGCATCGGAGGAATAAATCTGCCCTCGAACAGAAAGTATTTTGTATAATAATAATGTTGGCATTTGTTTGGTTAAGCGCTTACTATGTGCAGAGCACCGTTCTAAGCGCTGGGGTAGATACAGGGTCATCAGGTCGTCCCACGTGAGGCTCACGGTTAATCCCCATTTTCCAGATGAGGTCACTGAGGCCCAGAGAAGTGAAGTGACTTGCCCACAGTCACACAGCTGACAAGTGGCAGAGCCGGGAGTCGAACCCAGGACCTATGACCCCGAAGCCCGGGCTCTTAAGAACCGCAGTCAGGTACACTAAATCCCACTGGATTCTCTGGCACATAAAACAAGATTACTCTGGGTATTCGGGAGTGAAGATGACGCCCTGCCCTTAGATTGTCAATGGTTTCTTGTCGCATCGTGAGAGGTTTAATTTACGAATGACCTACGATTTCGATGGGCACAGAAGGTGCTCCAAAATTAAAAGAAGCTGGAGATGAGTGATGCGTGATAAGTGTCCGCAGATACTATCAACCATCATCGTCGATGGTACGTACTGAGCGTGTGCTGTGTGCGGAGCACTGCACTAAGCGTTTGGAAGAGACTAATACAAGGGGGTTGGTAGACACGGTCCCAGCTCACAGCGAGTTTACAATCTAGAAGGGCGTAGCGGATAGAGCACGGGCCTGAGAGTCGGAAGGTCACGGGTTCTAATCCAGTCCGGGTCTTCCACTTGTCTGCTGGGTGATCTTGGCCAAGTCACTTAACTTCTCTGTACCTCTGTTACCTCATCTGTAAAATGGGGATTGAGACCGTGAGCCCCACGTAGGACAGGGACTGGGTCCAACCCGATTCGATCGTATCCACCCTGGCACTTGGTACAGCGCGTGGCATATTTTAAGTGCTGAATGAATACTATAATCATCATCATTATTATTAATGTATCATTTCTAGCTATGTCCCTAAGTGTGGTGAATATGCTACTCCCTACTCCAAAGATCAAATTATAATGCAAATTGTTAGCAAAGTGTAGTGCAAAATATGTGCATTACAGGTTCCTTAGTTATAAGAGCAATGAATTGCGTTTTGGGGTAAATGATGATGGGTCTGTTGACAGACCAGACCTTCCAGGCAGAATCCCAAATAACTTTAGGACCGATGACTTCATTTTGGCACTGTAGAAGTTTTGGCTGCACCGGGGTGCTTCTACTGATGAGCAAGAGGGATAGGGAACTAGGGCTAGAGGGGCAGGGTTTTAACAGAGCCCAACGGTCGATCAGTCGGTGGCATTTATTGAGCGTTCACTCTGTGCAGAGCGCTGTACTAAGACAGGCTCTAAAAATTGACTTGCTGCTGCTGACTGCTTACCCTCCCACGTGGAGAAGGGAGGACGGATGGGAGATTTGGCAGCATAACTTGGGGAGGTGGAATCTATTTTTTCCCCACCAGTGGAACACTGGTTATGGGTTCAAGGGCCACTGTTGCTTCATCCTCACAGCTGGAAATAACCCTTGGGGACCAAAGAAGAAATAAAAGGGGGAACTGGCTGGGTAGTCGGGTAAATCTATACTCAACGGATCGGATTACTTTTTTTGCTCCTGTCAAACAGAGCCTTGCTCTCTACCTATCTTCTTCCATAGAATATCGATCAGGAGTATTTATTCAGCACTTACTCTGTACAGAGCCCTGTACTAAGCGTTCGGGAGAGTACGATACCACGGAGTCGGTAACTTTCTGTGTTCAAATTTGTAATCCAATTCTGAAACAACGCAAAGATTTCTCTAATGTTTGTTATAGGCAGTCATCAAAAATTCAAAGCATCGAACCAGTCGATGAAGAATCGTATTTACTGAGCGCTGATTGCGTGCGGCGCGCTGTGCGAAGCGCTTGGGAGAGCATAATATAATCGAATTGACAGGCACCTTTTCTACTCAAAGTGAGTTCACAGTCTCGAGGGGGAGACAGACAAGTCATATAAATAAATAAATGTGTTACAGAGAGGTACATAAGTGCTGTGGGGCTGAGGGCGAGGGGAACCTCAAGTGCTTAATATTAGGCTAGCTAGTGACAGTACACTCTGATGGATGTGGATCGATCAATCAATGAATCGGTCAAATGATATTTACGGAGCACCGTACCGAGGACTTGGGTGAGTCCGACGGGGCTGATCGGCATGGTCCCTGCCCACAGGGAGCTTGCAGTCTAGCGGAGGAGACCGACATTCGTATAAATAAATTACGGAGACACACATAGCTACAGAAGAGTGGGATGAATATCAAGCGCACAGTTCACCAGAAGGGAGAGGCGGGGTGGGGGAAATGAGGGTTTAGCAGGGGAAGGCCTCTTGGAGGTGTCATTTTTGTATGGCTGTGAAGGTGGAGAGATTGGTGGTCTAGCATATGTGGAGGGAAAGGAAGTTGCAGGGCAGAGAGAGGACAGGGAAAGGGGTCGGCGGCGAGATAGGAGTTACAGTGAGTTGGCACTGCAGGAGCGAAGCATGTGAGCTGGGTTATAGCAGGAAATCAGCGAGGTGAGGTAGGAGGGGGTGAGCTGATCAAGCGCTTTCAAGCCCATGGAAAGGCGTTTCTGTTTGATGTGGAGGTGGATGGGCCAGGATCGGAGGTTCCTGAGAACTGTGGAGCTGTGAACTGAGGTTTATTTTTTGTTTTTAGAAAAACAGTCAAGGCAGGATACGTCAAGTGAACATTTTCAGGAACGTTGTAAATTTTAAGAGCTGGGTGAATTTTGATTTCAAAATAGTAAATTTGGTTTTATGCCACTCTGCCGGAGCTACTGAGCAGTTAGATAAGGGTAAGAAAAAAAATCACTCCTAATGCAGTCCCGTGACCTGACCTCCAAACTTACCGATATCAAACAGCACGAAGAGCGCTATGAACTCTACGGCTGCTCCAACGGTTGACGCGCTGACCGCTAAGCGGAGTCGACTTTGCTCTTAGGACTGTAACTAACTTTGATCGGAATACCTGTCAAACATCCAGATGGGTCTCGCTAAAGAAGCAGCCACAATTCCAATGGGCGGGGTGTTTGACCAAACAATCTTGCGGCTGTCAATTTCGGTCAAGAAAATACTGACAAACGCTGGGGAGATTTGGTAGCCGATGGTTGTCTCCGGGGCTGGGACGGCAACTTTGCAAAATCTCCACCCATTGTCTAATCTTCATATCGCCAAACCATAAAGGCACTAAATCAGGCTGAGGAAAAGCGCACGAGAGATCTTTAGCATCTTGTAAGGACAGAGGTGACACCTTCTTCCTCACAAAACTAGCACGAAGCGGTTTAATCCGCACCTGCAAGTACAGTCTTTTTTATGGTATGAGGCAGGCGCTTAGTATGCGTCAAACACCGTTCTAAGGGCGGGGGGTAGAAACGAGTTAATTAGATTGGGCGCAGCCCCTATCCCACGTGGGGCTCACAGTCGAAGTAGGAGGGAGAAGAGGATAACCGAAGCACAGCGAAACGACTTGTCCAAGGACACGCAGCCCGCCGTTAGCAGAGAAGGGATTAGAACGCGGGACCTCCGACTCCCAGACCCGGCCCTTTCCACTAGGCCATGCTTCTATCCCATCAAACCGGGGAGACTGTGGGGCTAGTGAGCATCCCCCATCACCAAATAGGGTGGAGAAAAATTCCCTTTTAACAAAACTTTTGGGAGTGGTTAAATCCATCCCTTTCTCAAAGGGTGTTGGGAGTGGAGGAATTCCATTTTACCCTTTGGGAAGTCCACAGCCCAGTTAACTTCTAGGCAAACCAAGGAGGGAATCTTTCCTTGTGGCTTTCAGTTCCTTTGGTTTGGGGAAGTGAAGAATAATGGAGTGGGGAGAGGGGAGGAGATGGATGGCAGAAACAAAATGCCAAGCCGCTCTGGAGAGAGGGCAGGAGAACCCCCTTCTCCCCGTCGGGACCGTCTCCCGCCAGGCGGGCTGTTTGCTACAATGGGCTGGGGTGGTCTCGGCCTCCAGCCGAGCCAGGGCCGTTCTCCCAGCAGGAGATGAGAGGGTGGTGTGGGGATTAGCGGGAGAAGGGGGGGAGGGGATACAGGGACTACAAGGATAGGCATGGAGGCGAACCCCAAATTGCTGTCCAGGCCTAGCCACCTCCTTCTCCTCTTCTCCTCCATCTCCCCTGCTTCGCCTCCTCCATCTCCCCTGCTTCGCCTCCTCCTCCCCCGTCCTTCTTCCCCTCTCCCTCTGTTCTCCTCTTTCTCCTCCCCCTCTCCTGCTCTCTTCCTTCTCCTCCTCCACCTTCTCCCTCTCCTCTTCCCTTTCTCCCCTCCTCCTCTTCCTCCCCTCCTCCTGTCTCTCCTCTCCTCCTGCTCTTCTTCCACTCCTCCTCTCCTTCTGCTCTCTTCCTTCCCTTCCTCCACCTTCTCCCTCTCCTCCTCCCTTTCTCTCCTCCTCCCTTTCTCCCCTCCTCCTCTTCCTCCCCTCCTCCTGTCTCTCCTCTCTTCCTGCTCTTCTTCCACTCGTCCTCTCCTTCTGCCTCCGCTCTCCTCCTTCTCCCCTCCACCTCTTCTCTCAGCGTGGCTCAGTGGAAGGAGCCCGGGCTGGGGAGTCAGGGGTCATGGGGTCTAATCCCAGCTCCGCCACCTGTCAGGTGTGTAACTAACTCTGAGCAAGTCACTTAACTTCTCTGGGAACGAGTCACCTCATCTGTAAAATGGGGATTCAGACTGTGAGCCCCAAGCGGTCGACCCGATCACCTTGTCTGCCCCTCCCACAGCGCTGAGAACAGTGCTTTACACATAGTAAGTGCTTAACAGATGCCATTCTTCTTCTTCTTCTTCTCTCCCCCTCTCTTCATCCTCCGCTCCTCCTCTTCTTCCACTCCTTTCTTTCTCCTCTTCCTCCCGTTCTCTCCCCTCCTCTTTTTCTCCTCCTTCACCCTCCTTCTCCCCCTCTTCCCACCCTCCCTCGTCCCCCGGGAGGCGGTCCTGGGGGCCGGCTGGGGTGAGGGGGGCGTCCTGGGCTGCAGGGCGGGGGGGGGGGGGGGAAACGCCGTCTGTCCCCCCCGTCTGCCTGGCCCCCTGACTGTCTGCCTGTCTGTCCCCCCGTCTGTCTGTCCCCTCCATCTGTCCCCCTTGTCTGCCCCCCCGTCTGCCTGTCTGTCCCCCCCCGTCCGGCAGGGTCGGGGGCCCCCCCAGCACGTGGGCGGGCCGGAGCGCCCCCTACCGGCCGGACCCGGAACGGCCCCCGGCCGCCGCCGCCCCCCGGGGCCCCTCCGGGACCCCCGGCCCCGCCCCTCCTCCTGCCCCCGCCCCTCCTCCTGCCCCCGCCCCCCCTCCTGCCCCCGCCCCCGATCCCTCCCCCTCCGGCCGCCCGGCCCGGCCCGGCCCGGCCCGGCCCGCCTGTTTCCCCCCGCGGCCACCGCCGGGCTGCGCTTAGAGGACCGGGCGCCCCCCGTGCGCCCCCCGTGCGCCCCCCGTGCCCTCCCCTTGCCCTCCCCGTGCATGTGCATGTAGGCAGCGGGCGAGGATGGGGTGGGCCGGCCGGGCCCGGCGGCAGGGCGGACGGCCTGCGCCCCCTCCGCTGCTCCTCCTCCTCCAGGCCGCCCTCCTCCTCGTCGCCGTCCCCCCGGGGGCCCGCGCCTACAACCTGGACACCGGCAGCCCCCTCGTCTTCCAGGGCCCCCAGGGCACCCTCTTCGGCTACTCCGTCCTGCTGCACCGGCACGGGGAGGACCGCTGGTGAGACACACCGCACTCGGGGAAACTGAGTCCCACGTTGGCCCGCTTGGCGTAGACGGGGGGGGGGAGGGGAGGGGGGAGCCCCCGCTTCCCAGGCCCTGGGTCGTCGTCCCCTCCTCCCCGGCCCTCCCAGACCCATCGCCCCGACGCTCAGCGCAGTGCGTTGCGCTCGGGCTCCTCGGCCGGGACGTGGAGAGCGTCGTCGTCCCCATCCGTCGGCCCAGCGCTTAACGCAGTGCGCTGCGCTCGGGACCCTCGCCCGGGAGGGTGTCGTGTCCCCCCTCCATCCATCGCCCCAGCGCTTAACGCGGTGTGTTGCGTTCAGACCCCCTCGCCTGGGTCGTGGAGGACACCCTCCGCAGCGCGCTGCGCTCGGGACCCTCGCCCGGAAGGGTGTCGTGTCCCCCCCGTCCCCCCTCCATCCATCGCCCCAGCGCTTAACGCGGTGTGTTGCGTTCAGACCCCCTCGCCTGGGTCGTGGAGGACACCCTCCGCAGCGCGCTGCGCTCGGGACCCTCGCCCGGAAGGGTGTCGTGTCCCCCCTCCATCCATCGTCCCAGCGCTTAACGCGGTGTGTTGCGTTCAGACCCCCTCGCCTGGGTCGTGGAGGACACCCTCCGCAGCGCGCTGCGCTCGGGACCCTCGCCCGGGAGCGTGTCGTCGTCGTCCCCCCCCGGCCGTCGCCCCAGCGCTTAGCGCGGTGTGCCGCGCTCGGGCCGGCCCTCCCGTTGACGGGTCCGTCCGTCCCCTCTCCAGGCTGCTGGCGGGGGCTCCCACGGCCAGCTGGCTCAGCAACAGCTCGGTGGCCAACCCGGGGGCGGTGTACAGGTGCCAGATCGGGGACGCCCCGGACAGGACCCCCTGCGAGCAGCTCCAAGTGGGTGAGTGAAGGATGCGGGGGGTCGGGGGAAAACTGGGTGTTGGGATTTTTGACGGCGGACGCGCTCCCTTGCTCCCGTCCGCGTGCCCTCGCTTATCCCGACCGAGATCCGGCCTCGATCGAGATGATGTGGGGGAGAGACGCCCCGACGGACTCCCCTGTTCCCGGCCCCCCTCTCGTCCCCACGTGGCCGGCGGTACGGTTTATTACCTCCCAGAATCGGAAGTTCCTAAAGTGGATAAAACCCGCGCTCTCCCCTGCTTCTGTCCGACCGATTTCGTCTATCCCGACCGAGATCCGGCCCTGATTAAGACGGTGTGGGAGAGAGACCCCCGACGGACTCCCCTGCTCCCGACCCCGCTCGTCCCCGGACGTTCGGCGGTAGCGTTTGTCGCCTTCCGCCCTCAGAAGTTCCTAAGGTGGATAAAACCTGTGCAGAGATGACCCCCTCGTACGCTCGGCTCCGACTTTTGAATCCTCCCCTTTGCCTTCCAAACGTGCGCCCCGCAAAATCTGTCCAGAGTCGTCCTTGGGGGTCTCACGTTCCTCGTAAGCACTCTCGTGCCCGCTCTGCCGTTTGGAATCGGTATCTGTGTTCTTTTGAACTTAGAATTCAAACGTGAAGACGACGGGAGGCGAGAAAAGGACCGCCTCCCTTGTGTAAGTAAAGAGAAAACCCAGAGAAACCTGTTGAACAGAATCTTAGCTCTGGTTGCCCCCTGGATCCATTCTGTTTTGTAAAATGAACTTCATATCTTCCAGCCGAAAGGGTTTCTTTCCCCTCTTTCTTTGGACAAGTTTCTGAATTCCTCTTCCCCGATTGGTGAGAAATTTTGAAAAAGTTTAAAAAGCAGTTGCGAGAAAAAGAGTCGGTTTCCAAATCGGGAGCCAATTTACTTCGCAGAGGAATTCCATCGTGAGAGGGAAACCCGTTTACGTTAACTTTTTGGTCGCGGGGACCTAAAATCACTGAGAGGTGGCTTTTAGGGGAGATGGGTCGGTTTGAGCCGGTGCCATCCGAACAGCTGTTGGCAATTTATTTCGAGACTCCCCACCGACGTGAAGTTGCATTAATATTTATGTTCTTCCCAATAACTGAGCTTGTGGTTAGTCGCTGGATGCGTTTCTCTGCCCTTGAAGTCTTTCACAAACACCGTAAGAGCCTCCTGGCCTCAAGCAAGGAAGGAGATTACAAGGTCTGAAACGGTTTCGTCTCGGCCAACGTGAGCGGGTCGTGGTGGTTTGGAAGAGCGGTTTTCAGAATGACCTTTCTTGTCTAGCCTGTAGATCGCATGCGATGTTGTCCATCTCGAGGAACGGACGTCCTGAAAAGGCCAAGGCTAACGGGCGAAGAACGTATCTGTTACATCGTACTCTCCCGATCCGTTAGTGCAGTGTTCTGCACACCGTTAAGTGCACAGTAAATGCCACTGAGCACGTGCGTTGCTTGGTTCAGCCCGACGCGTCTTCGGGTTTACGTTCGTTCCTCCTCCACTGTAAGTCGGGAGGAAGGTGCCGGGGGAGGGTACTTTGGAAAGGGGACCATTCGTTCATTCAGTTCATTCAGCTGTATTTATTGAGTGCTTACTCTGTGCAGAACACCGACCTAAGTGCTCGGGAGAGTGCGGTACAACAGTAGATACGTTCCCTGCCCACAGAGCGCTTACGGTCTAGGGGGAGGGGAGAGCAAGGGAGACAATCAGAGGGCAGCGTTAGAAGATGAGAAAACCGTTTTGGATTTAGCTGACTGGGAGGGCAGGCCGGGGAAGAGCCACCGTTTGGAGTAGAACTTGGCCGAAAAATGTAGGAGGGCTCTACTTTCTCTTCCCCCTCCTTCTGATTCCGGGTTTCAGCTTAGATTTTTGCGTGGGCAGCTAGAGGGGTCATGCTGACTTCTGAAGGAGAAGTCAGGGCAGTTTCCTGCCCCATTCCACACCACGTTACGAAGCTGCAGGAAGCTAAAGATTAGACCGTCTCCCCCGATCAAACTGTAAGCCCGTCGGAGGGCAGGGACTGTGTCTGTAACCGACCTGTACGTTCCAAGCGCTTAGTACAGTGCTCCGCACATAGTAAGGGCTCAATAAGTACTACTGAATGAACGAACGAATAAGGAACCACTCAGGCTAGGTCCTCTCAGAAGGATGGGCCAACTCGCTTGATGTCTGAGGAACTTCCAAGCGGGAGAAAAGGATGATCCCTCTAGACTGGAAGCTTGTCGTGGGCAGAGAACGTGCCTGCCAACTCGGTTATGTCGTACTTTCCCAGGCTCTTGCAACAGTGCTCGGCACCAAGGGAGCGCTCAGTGAACCCCGTGCATTGATCAATCTGCCCCGGCTGCCCGAGCGGCTCAGGGGTGGAATCTGAATTTTGCTAGATAGGGAGGGCGGGGATCGTACCTCCCAACTCCATTGAATTATCCTCTCCCGAGTGCTTAGTACAGTGCTCTGAGAAGTCGGCGTACGATTGGAGGTGGTGAGTTATAGCTGCCTCAGGGAATCGTCAGAAGGAAGACGGACGGTAAAAGCGGGTCGAGAAGAAAGGATCCCCGAGCGAAAGATGATGGGCCAAGAGGGCAAAAGAGCCGGACTGACCTCTGCCCCGGGTTCAGGGTTTCGGCCCTGCTGTTCGCATGGGCGCGGAGGATTGAGATTGCAATTCTGAGTCAACCAATAGATGAAACCGCTGGGTGCATAAGGGGAGTTTAGGAGTGAATATGAAAGAAGTGTGCGAGTTTAGTCACCCGCCCGAATGGTTGACGTCGCGGGGGCTTTGAGTTAGGATCTTAATTTCGTCTTTCTGCCGGGATGAGATTTCCGCACGATGGGGCGACAGTGAGATGTTCAGAAGGTTTTGATGGTGATGGTTGCCAGAGACCTAATGAAAGTCTCAGTTCCTGCTCACGGCCGACGGATGGGAACATCGCTCCCTTAGTCTGACTGTAATGATCGAGTCAGGAAGACCTCCCTGGCCTTCCTGGAAGGGAAGAGACAGGAATGAGTCCAGTGAAATGGAGAACACCCTTCAAACTCTTGGGAAGAGTGAAATGACATAAGCAAAGGCAGTTGGTATTTTTAAACAAATCAACACAAAGAGCATCTATTGAAAAGTCGGGGAAGTTAGTTCCGTGGAGCATATGGGAAAGATCAGACCCGGGGCGGCCTTAATCACAACAGTGTGTAAGGGCCTTGCTTTTCCTCTCCGTTGGAGTTGAGGCTCAGGAAGAAGGCAATAGTGCCGCTTTCTCCGGCTAGGATCTCAGCGTCTTATAGAGGGAGCTGGGGTCTCAGAGTCTGAAAGAAGGATCTAGGATTTGAGAGTCTTAAAGACAGAGCTTGGATCTCGGGCTCCGAAAGTCTGAAAGACGGAGCTAGGGATTGTTCGGTTTAAACGTGGGCCATAGCCTTTTTACTCTTGGCGGGAGAAGGTGAAATTTAAGTTGATTTAAAGATAAGGAAGTCAAGTAGAGGGAGTCTTGATAAGAACAATTGAGGTTGCATCATGTCATATGAGCTGTATATATTTTTTTTTTTGTTTCAACGATATTTCCTGTCCTCCAACAGATGTTTCTGTAGGTTCCAAGAAAAGATCACAGGCCCCTATTATAGCGTTCACTGGTGGTGCTTCGAGAGACTGTAGTTGGCTTGAAATTCAAATCGCTTTCTGTGAGACCGTTCAAGTGCTACCGTTTCGACGTGGGCCGAGGGTGATTTAAGTATCGACAATTTGGGTGGAATTTTACCCGAGCTCCGGGATCTTTCAGAGACCCAATTCATTCCCCGTAGAGATGGGTTCCGGAGTTCAGAGTTCACCACCCGGGGGGCGTATGTGTCGAACCGTACCGTGCTGCACCGGAAGCACCCCAACGACTCTGGTCCAGTCGCTAATATCGTGCAATTTGTGTGTCGCGGTCTTCGCCGCCGCCAACGGTATTCACCGTGGTACTCCTGTTGGCAAAGCACCGTGTGCTGGGTTCTGAGAGACCCTCCCAGAGCCAAAAAAAAAAAACGTAGACCAGGTTCTCCCTCAGAGAGCTCGGGAGATACATTTGCCGTCCGAGGCCGTAAGAACCAGTGGCGAAGTTCGGTGATGTGGGGGGTGGGGGGAAGGAAATAGGGACATCGGTAGTAGCTGTGCTTTGCATAAAAGGTTTATAAAGAGCAGTTCCGGGTGGGTGAACGTGGCCGGTGGAGTGCCGTCGGTCGAGGGGGGGGGAGCAGCCGGCCCGAGCAACGGACTCCGAACGGCCATGTGATCGATGTGGTCGTTTGGTCCTCCCGACCCGGACCCTGCCCACAGACCTAGTCACCCCCTCCCTGTGCCGTCGTCGGTGGGTTTTGGGAAGGGATATGCTCTTTAAATGAGTCACCGTTAAAGAAGGAAGTGGGGGGTCGAATTTCAGATCTTTGCTGGTACATCACACAGCAACCTCAGAGCATTTTGAATTTTTTTTACGGTTATCTGGTAAGCGCTTATTGGGTGCCAGGCACTGTTCTGAGCGCTGGGGTGGATGCAAGCTAATCAAGTTGGACACAGTCACTGTCCCGCAACGGGGCTCACAGTCTTAATCCACATGTGTCTGTCTGTTTATGATGTCGTATTTGTCGAGTGCTGACTATGTGCCAGGCACTATTCTGAGCGCTAGGATAGATACGAGCTAATCAGGCTGGACTCAGTCCCGGCCCCACGTGGGGTTCACAGGCGTAATCCCCGTTTGCTGTTCGTTTATTTGTTTTATGTATTTAAGTGCTTACTGTGTGCCTTTTTTATGGTATTCGTTAAGCGCTTACTATGTGCCAGTTTGTTTCGTGGCATTTGTTAAGTGCTTACTATGTGCCAGGCACTGTTCTAAGTGCTGGGTTGGATATAAACTAGTCAGGTTGGACAAAATCCCCGTCCCCACATGGAGTTCGCAGTCTTAATCCCCATTTGCTTTCTGTTTGTTGGTTTATTTGTTTTATGGTAGTTAAGTGTTTACTGTTTCCCCTTCACTGTTCTAATCACTGGAGTGGCTATGAACTAATCAGATGGGACACAATCCCCGTCCCACATGGGACTCACAGTCTCAATCCCTTTTGTTTGCTTATTTTATGGTATTTGTTGAGTGCTTGCTCTGTGCCAGGCACCGGACCGAGCGCTGGGATGGGTCCAAGCTAATCGGGTTGGACACAGGCCTGTCCCACATGGGGCTCACGGTCCTAAATTCCTATTTTACAGTCGGGATAACTGAGGTTTAGAGAAGTGAAGTGAGTTGCCCAAGATCACCCAGCAGACAAGTGGCGGAACAAGGACTAGAACCCAGGTCCTTCTTTGACTCCTGTTACTCCTTTGGAGAGTAAGGGCTAAAATGGGCTAAAGGAGACCTCGACAGAAGCAGAGAAGAGCGTGGTGTTGTATTTCCCTTATTTAAGCAGAGGCGTGACAGCCTCTTCGAGGCTAAGAGGAATAACGCCGGGTGGTTGGGTCAGTTATTCGGGGGCATTTTGTGGAGAGGAGTTCATTCCAAATTCCCTTTACAGCCTAGGTCCAAAACTAAAGCTGATTTATTAGGTGCTAGAGTGCTCCTCCTACTGTTCTCTGAAAAGCCAAGAGTTCTAAGTTAGTCAAAAACCGAATGAGAAGCAACAGTCCCCAAATTGTTTTCTTTACGGTATCAAAATGTTTTGGTTTCCAAACAGATGACAGCGTGGGCTTTCGTGGTAGCAGGAGAGAGTTAGGATTTAAAAGATGACTAGCAGAAAAAAACCTACGCTTCACGTATATGTGGGAGAGACAGTGGAAAGAGCCCGGGCTTCGGAGTCAGAGGTCATGGGTTCGAATGCCGGCTCTGCCACTCGTCAGCTGTGTGACCGTGGGCGAGTCACTTCACTTCCCTGGGCCTCAGTTCCCTCATCTGTAAAATGGGGATTAACTGTAAGCCTCCCGTGGGACAACCTGATTACCCTGTATCTCCCCCAGCGCTTAGAACAGTGCTCGGCGTATAGTAAGCGCTTAACAAATACCGACATTATTAAAGAAGTATACCCTCAGTTCTCCCACAACATTCGATTTCATAGCACACTTTGGAGAGAATAATGATAATAATAATAGTGGTATTTGTGAAGGGCTTACTACATGCCAAGCACTGTACTAGGTGCTGGGGTAGATACAAGATAATCAGGTCCCACAGGGGGTTCACAGGCTAATGGTAAGGGAGCACAGGTACTGAATCCACATTTTTCAGGTGAGGGAACTGAAATCCAGAGAGGTTAAATGACTTGCACAGCATCACACAGCAATCAAGTGGCAGAGCCAGGATTAGAGCTCAGGGCCGATTACTCCCAGGCCCGAGCTCTTTCCACTAGGCCACATTGCTTCCCCTCACGCTGATAATTCCCATAACGGTTGCGGGAGAGGTAGCGTGGAAGAACACTAAACCGGGAGTCGGAAACCTTCCTGCCACTGGCTCGCTGCGTGACGCGGACAAGCCGCGATCACTTCTCCCGTGCCTCACTTTGCTCAACTATAAAGTGGGGATAAAATACAGTGCAAGCCCTGAAGAAACTGAAAGTGCCGAGGTCCCTTTGGACTTCAAAGTATGACATTGTCCTGGAACGCAGCCCAGAGGAGAAGCAGCATGGTCTAGTGGAAAGAGCACGGGCCTGAAAGTCAGGAGGTCATGGATTCTAATTCTGGCTCCACCACGTATCTGCTGCGTGACCTTGGGCAAGTCACATCACTTCCCTGGGCCTCAGTTCCCTCGTCTGAAAATGGGGATTGAGACCGTGAGCCCCATGTGGGACAGGGACAGCGTCTTTCCGGATTTGCTTGTATTCACCTCAGCACTTAGTACTTTGCACATAGTGAGTGCTTAACAAATACCACCATTATTATCCTTATTATCATTATGCCTCTTCCAGCTTCAGATAGGGAAGTTCAAAACAGAAGAACGCTCCAGGAGATAAAGCATAGAACTCTAGACTGTAAGATCACTGAGGCGAGGGGATCAGTGTGTTTATTGTTATAGTGAACTCTCCCGAGCGCTTAGTATAGCGCTCTGCACACGGTAAGTGCTCGGTAAGTTTGACTGAATGAATGAATATGCACTCTTTATCCACTCCGCCTCGCTGCCCCTGCACTTACATACACATCCACAGTTTATTTCTTTATCTTAATAATAATGCTGGTATTTGTTAAGCGCTTACTATGTGCAGAGGCACCGTTCTAAGCGCTGAGGTAGATACAGGGTAATCAAGTTGTCCCACGTGAGGCTCACAGTCAATCCCCATTTTACAGATGAGGGAATTTAGGCCCAGAGAAGTGACTTGCCCACAGTCACACAGCTGACAAGTGGCGGAGCTGGGATTCGAACCCATGAGCTCTGACTCCCAAGCTCGGGCTCTTTCCACTGAGCCACGCTGTCTCCCCCTCTGGACTGTAAGCTCGTTATGGGCAGGGAAGGTGTCTCCCAACTCTGTTATACTGTACTCTTCCTGGTGCTTAGTACAGAGCTCTGCACCCAATAAGCTCTCAAGCAATGATTGATGGATAGCAAAACCTTTTTTCAAGGCTTGCGTGGATGGAATTGCCTGCCCAAAGCTGACATCCCTGGTCACTGATCCCACGATTCCATCCACAAATGACATCACTCCCTTCGTCAGCTTCCTAGGTCCCACTGGAAAGTGTTATTTTGGGTCACGTTTGGCAAGTGCTGTTGACCTAATGAGCCACTTCTCTCTGATTTATGGTGTAGAGGAAAGAGCCTGAGAGTCAGGGGACGCAGTTTCTAACACTGGCTCTGCTACTTGCTTGCTGTGTGACCTTGGGTAAGGCACTTAACTTTTCTGTGCCCCCGTTTCCTGCTCTGTAAAATCGGGATAAGAAGAATAATTATTATGGTATTTGTTAAGCGCTTACTATGTACCAGGCACTGTTATAAGTACTGGGATGGATACACGATAATTGGGTTGAACACAGTCCCTGACCCACATGGTACTCAAAGTCTTAATCCCCGTTTTACAGAAGAGGTAAATGAGGCTCAGAAAAGTTAGGTGACTGGTCCAAGGTCATACAGCAGACAAGTGGCAGAGCCAGGATTAGAACCCTTGACCTTCTGACTCCCGAGCCTGTGCTCTGTCTACTACGGGGATGAAATACATGTTCTCGCTCCCCTTTAGATTGTGAGCCCCAGGTGAGGAAGAGACTGTGTCCGATCCGATTGCGCGGTATCCACCCCGGTGCTCCGAACAGTGCTCCGTACATAGCTTTTAACAGATACCAAAATTATTTATTATTAGCAAGGGTAGCAAATAAAAGTGCTCCCTTATTTTGTCATTATTAGTTCAATTCATAAAATCTGTAGTTCCGGACGTAACGATGGGTTTTCACCGAATAATCTTCCTATTAAGCATCTCCAAGCTTAACGCTTGGTACAGTGTTCTGCACAGAATAAGAGTTTGGATACCGTTGATTGCTTTGGCGTTGTCTTTGGTCATAGGGTATTTGTTGCTTACCTTGTAAATGGGATTACAATCAGTCAATCGACTGTATTGAGCATTTTCTATGTGCGGAACACTGTACTGAGCACTTGGATGAGAATGATGTAGCAGATACATTCCCTGCCCACAACAAGCTTGCAGTCCAGAGGATGAGATTAGTCTAGAGGAGTTATATTTGACATTAGTTACGCAAACCATGCAAGCTTGGCTTAGGTTACTCTCGTTTCTCCCGTTAATGTTGTTGTGTAGCTGTAAAAAAGCTGAGGTTGGAGGCTTTCTTTACAGAGGCAATTTGTTCCTACAGATTGCACAGTTTAGGGGCAGCGTTTATTTTTGATGTGGAGAGGAATGAGTAAAATTCGAATTTTTTTTGAGGAGCAGGAAGACTAGGGCAGAATGGCATTTTAAGAAAATGATCCAAACAGCAGAGTGAAATATGGACTGGAGAGGGGAGAACCAGTGAGGAAACTGAGGAAACTGATTCAGCAGCCAAGCTGTGATAGGACAAGCACCAGGAACGGGATAGTAGCCGATTGGATGGAGAGGAAGAGGCGGAGCCTGGAGATATTTCGGAGGGAAAAACCCAGCCAGATTTAGCAATCGACTGCATGTAGGAATTGAAAGAGACGGTGGAGTCACAGGATAAGGCTAAAGTTGTGAGATTTGGAGATGAGAGGGATGGTGTCGTTGGCAACTGTCGGAAAGTTGGGTGGAGGAAAGGATTTGGGAGGGAAGATGAGGACTTCAGTGTTGGACACTGAGTTTGAGGTATCATGCCGAAATAGAAGCAAGAAATAGTTTGAGAATGAAGTGGAGATGGGAGGTCCAGGCCAAGGAGGTAGATTTAGGAATCATCCACGTGGAGGCGGTGGTTAAAGCCATGGAAGGGGAATGAGCTGCAATAAGTAAGAAAAGTACATCTCCAAGAAGCCTTCCCCGACTAAGCCCTCTTTATTTCCTCTTTAGTCAATCAATCCATTGTACTTATCGATCACTTCATGTGTGCAGGGCACTGTACTAAGCACTTGGGAGAGTACAGTGTAACAGAGTCGGTAGATACGCTCCCTGCCCACAGCGAGATTATAGTCTAGAGGGGGAGACGGACATTAATATAAATCATTTATGGATATGTACGTCAGTGCTTTGGGGCTGAGGGAAGGGTGAATCAAGGGTGTAAATCTAAGCGTAAGGGTGAAGGAGAAGGAAATAAGAGAAGAGGAAACGGGGGGCTCTTGAAGGAGATGTACCTTCAATAGGGCTTTGAAGGTCGGGAAAGTAATCATCTGTCGGATACGAAGAGGAGGGCTTTCTAGGTCGGAGGCAGGACGTGGGGGAGAGGTGGGTGGTGAGATAGATGAGATCGAGGTATGGTGCAAAGGGTAGCATTAGCGGAGCGAAATGTACGGGCTGGGTTGTAGGAGAGTAGTGAGGTAGGTAGGAGGGGGCGAGGTGACTGAGGGCCTTAAAGCCATTTGTAAGGAATTTCTGTTTGATGTGCAATCAGTCGTATTTATCGAGTGCTTCCCGTGTGCAGAGCACTGTACTGAGCACTTGGGAGATTCCAGTATAGCAATGAGCAGACACATTCCCTGGCCACAAAGTAGATGGGCAGCCACTGGAGGTTCTTGAGGAGTGGGAGAGCGTGGAGTGAACATTTTTGTAGAAAAGTGATCCAGGCAGCGGTATGGCGAGTACAATTTACCACAGAGTTGGTAGACACATTCCCTGCCCACAGTGAGCTTGCAGTCTAGAGGGGGAAGCAGAGCAAGCAGTATGATCTGCCCAAAATATTTCTTCACAAGATCACCCTGCTGTGTTCTACAAACTGCAAGCTGGAGTGAATGCATGCTAGAAGAGATGGCTCTAGATAATGATGATGATGAATGCCAACTAAATTTCCAATTTCTTGGGAGATAAAGAGCGGTGGTAAAGTTGGTCGCAAGGAAGATAAGACCACAAAATATATACCTACTCTCCTGCACTTGGATTTACACCCTTGGATTCACCCCTCTCTCAGCCCTAAAGCACTTATGTCCATATTTGTAAGATTTCTTTAAAATGTCTTCCTCCCTCCCCGCTCCACCGCCCTGCCCGGGTCTGTAAACTCGTTGTGGTCAGGGAACGTGCCTATCAACTCTGTTATACTGTACTCTCCCAAGCGCTTAGTACAATGCCCTGCACATAATAAGCGCTCAATAAATACAATTGATTGATTCATTGATAGAAAAGAAGGGGAGTCAGAAGGGAGCTTTAGCGGTCACCCACAGGCAAAAGAACAGCACTAAAATGCCACCTTTTGGATTGTCTTTCCCCCTCTACACCGTAAGCTCGTTATAGGCAGGGAACGTGTCTGCTAATTCTGTTGTATTGAACTCTCCCGATTGCTTAGTACAGTGCTCTGCACATAGTAAGCACTATAAGTAAGGACACTCTTAAGTACTATTGATTGATCAGTTGATCAAAATCCTGCCTGAGACTTTCTAGGCCTAGTCATATTTTCAATAAGGTGATAGGAATTGCTCCTTAACTTTCTGTGGCATGGAATTCGGGATGAAGGTGCTGGATGTTTCAAATAGCTGGGAAGTTGCTACGCTTCGAATCCCCTCCCTGCTTCTGCAGGATGAAGTTTCCACCGTTTTATTTGACAGGTTTTTCCATTCCGTGCCATTCATTCGTTGCCCTCCACTTTGTCTTTGCCTGGTACCTGAGATGGTACCGCTGCTGGTAGAAGCAACGTTCCCAGCTGGTGACAAATGGACAGGGGTCTCTTCCTAAATGCATCTTACCCGTGACAAAAAGATATTCCTAATAAATCAGCCCACTCAAGGACATAAGTATCTTTTCTGGAAAAACTGTAGGACCGATGTGGGATGATCGTATCTCTTTTTAACCAAATCTGTATTTTGAGGTCTTATCTTCCTTGTGACCGACTTTACCACATCTCTTTATCGTCCTAGAAATTGGAAAGTTAGCTGGTTTTCATCATCTGCTAGAGCCATCTTTTCTAGCATGTGTTCACTCCAGCGTACAGTTTGCAGAACACAGCAGGGCGCTTTCGTGAAGAAATCTGGGCTTCTGTAATTTATGTATCTTAACATCTGTCTCCCCCTCTAGATTGCACACTCACTGTGGGCAGGGAATGTGTCAGTTGTAATCTCCCAAGCACCTTGTACAGTGCTCTGCACATACACAGCACTCAGTAAATAAAATTGAATGAATGAAGTCTTTTGGGCTGATTGTATTGCTTGCTTTGGTCCCTTTCTAGACTGTAAGCTCACTGTGGGTGGGGAATGTGTCTACCAACTCTGTATTGTACTCTCCCGAGCGCTTAGTACAAGTTCTGTGTACACAGTAAGTGCTCAATAAATAGCACTGATTCACTGCTCTCTCTTTCCCACGTGCTGAGACCAGTTCTGCCTCTGTTCTGTCTTGGACCCTGTAACTGAGGTGAGTCTTAGAGATACAGGGTGCGTTATGACCCACTGGTGAAATAAGGTGAGACTTTCTGAGCCGATTTTGGAACATGTTGGTTTCAGGAACGTGTCTGCTAGCTCTGTTGTGTTGTATTCTCCCAAGCGCTTAGTACGGTGTTCTGCAGAAGTGCTCGATAAATACCATAGATTGATTGATGTTGCTGTAGGCGGCCTGAAAGGTTGTCTTTTCCTCATGATTCCCCAAGTCTTTGTCACCTTCACTCCTGAAGTGCTCCTGAATTCCCACATCTCCTGAAATGGGTGGATTTCCAAATCGCACACATGTAAAGTAACAATCCAGAATCGAGTGGATTTGAGGAATTACCTTATAGTGCCCATGTGCTTTATTCTAGTCAAATCTCTATATTGCAATGTCATGAAAAATCCCCCACATATGAAGAGAACAAGTTCTCAAAGATGCCAACTCTTAAGAAAATTCCAATTAGTGTAGCCCATGGAGGAACTATCTGGATTAGAAATATTCTATTTCTGGGTACATTTGGAATGAGATTCAATTTGGAATAACATCTTAGGTCCTCGATATGTGATTTTCGCAACAAACCCATTTAAGGATTGCAGATTTTTCTTCCGCCTACTCACCTCACAGACTTGGTGGGGTCTGTCAGAGAATATCCGGGTGAGGTAGCTGGGGTTACTCTTCCAATTATTTAGTTCTTACACGGAGAGTTTTGGTGCTGGGATCTGGGTGAAGCCCTGAAGGCTGATGCCCCCAAGAGCAAATTGGTTCTCCAGTCTAAACCCAGACAGGATCCCGAAACGTGACTGGAATCTTGAGCCATTCTTAGTCTCCTGTGGACCAGCCTGACTGAGTAAAACCTAGAACCATTCCAGGACCTATTAGTTAGGAGTGGGGAAACATGGACTGGACATTTTATAGAAAAATGATCCAGGCAGCAGAATGAAGTATGGACTTCTCTTGCTCTCTTCTGTTACACCCTTTATTCATCCCTCCCTCAGCCTTACAATATTTATGTATATATACGTAATTTATTTATTTGTATCGATGTCTGTCTCCCCCTTCTAGACTTTAAGGTCACTATGGGCAGGGAATGTGTCCGTTTATTGTTATGTAGTACAGTGCTCTGCACACTTTAAATGCTCAATTAAATACAACTGAATGAGTGAATCAACGTCTGTCTCCCCCTCTAGACTGTAAGCTTATTGTGGGCAGGGAATGTGTCTGCCAACTCTGTTATATTGTACTCTCCCAAGGTACTCAGCCCTGAACATAGTAAGTGCTCAGTAAATATGATGGATTGCTTGACTGATAGAAGAGAACTTGGAAGGGAACTTTAATGGTCACCCACAGATAGGCAGAAAGAACAGAACTAAAATGGCATTTATTATTATAATATTTTATTATTATGACCTCAAAGAGAGCATGAGAACAGTTCTAGGTCACTCTGTTTCGTCCCCATTATTCACCACCCCCCTGCCCCACAGCACTTATGTACATATCTGTAATTTATATATTTATATGAATATCTGTCCTCCCCTCTAGACTGTAAGCTTGTTGTGGGTAGGGAATATATCTACCAACTCTGTTATATTGTATTCTCTGAAGTGCTTAGTACAGTGCTCTGCACACAATAAGTGCTCAATAAATGTGATTTATAGCTTGCTAATAATAACAATGATAGTACTGTGTGCTTACTCTGTGCCAAGCACTATTCTAAACGCTGGGATAATCAGATCAGACATAGTCCCTGCCCCACAAGGGACCCAGAGTTTAAGAGGGAGAGGGGATCAAGATTTAATCCTCTTTTTACAGCTGAGAAAAGAGACACAGAGAAGTTAAGTGACTTGTCTTTAGCAGAAATGGTTAGCCTTGGTGAGACGTGTGGTCTGGAAGGGTTGTCTGAGCAGAGGACCCTCTCTTCAGTATTCCTTCATTTTTAGTTCTTCCTAGAACTGGGTCATGAACGTCACAGTCTTGCCAGCCCCACTGGTTTGAGAAATGTTCCCCATGTCAGTTTATCACTTGGAGAAGCAGTTTGTCATGTCACTTTGTCATTTAGAGACGCTTGGTGGATAGAGCTTGGGCCTGGGAGTCAGAAGGACCTGGGCTCTCATCCTGGCTCCGCCACATGCCTGCTGTACGACCTTGGGCATGTCACTTCACTTCTCTGGGCCTCAGTTACCTCATCTGAAAAAATGGGGATTAAGATTTTGAGCCCCATGCGGGACAGAGACTGTGTCCAGTCTGATTGACTTATACCTACTCTTGTGCTTAGAACAGTGCTTGGTACATAATAATCATAATAATGATGGTATTTGTTAAGTGCTAACTATGTGCCAGGCACTCTACTAAGTGCTGGCCCACGTGGGCTCACAGTCTCAATCCTCATTTTACAGAAGTGGTAACTGGGGCACATAGTAAGTGCTTAATAAGTAGTACCATCATTATTATTATTCCGTCACCATTTGATCAAATATTGGTCGTTCTGTGCCCATCAGATCAACAGAAACCTGTTGTTGGGCTACAGAATTCTTCATTTTGGAGTTATTTTTTATGGTCCTCGTGAAGCGCTTACTCTGTCAAACACTGTTTTAATCACTGGGGTAGATACAAGTTAATCAGGTGAGACAGAGCCCTTTCTCTCAAGGCACTTACAGTCCGAGATTGTCTGCATCTCTGCTGACCATGTTCCAAGCTCCGTTTTAAACATATTTTGGGATGTGGGGGCTAAATAGCCACGTAAGATAAAGGGAACTTGGGAGATCTTAAACTTGAGGATGTTTAGCAATTTCCTGTCTAGAATTCTTACTTGACTCTTATTGTTTTTGTCCTCTAGAATGGCTTTTACCGGTACCAAATTCTCATTGCTCTTCTGGCCACTTCAGAGGGCTTTAGTTCTCCTTAGAGGAGGATGTCACTTCTTTATTCTCTTTTCCTGAGGGTCTGTTGAGGTTCACTGCCCCAAGTGGGTCTGCAATAAATCCTACTACTATTCATTCATTCAATTATATTTATCTGAGTGCTTTCTGCATGCAAAGCGCTGTGATAAGCACTTGGGAGAGTAATATAACAATAAAGAGACACATTCCTCACTACTACTGAGCAGTTTTATGAGGTGCTAATTAAGAGTAATATATAATCAAGAAGTAGCTTATTGACTAGAGCATGAACTTGGGTGTCAGTAGGAACTGGATTCTAGTCCTGCTTGGTTCTGCCATTTATCTGCTGGATAACCTTGGTCAGTTCACTTCACTTCAACCTGATTAGCTTGTACCTACCCCAGCACTTAGTACAGAGCTTGGCACATAATAAGCACTTCACAAATCCCATTTAAGAAATGAAGCAAAAAGCTGGGAATTTCTGTTTTTTAAGGCTCAGTTGAAAACACATTTTGAATTTTCATTTCAATTTTTCTCTTTGGAATTTTGAATTGAGGTACAGAGAGCGGGGAGTAGCTCAAAGTAGGAACTGACCCATTTGTCTGGGGCTGGAATTGGTTGCGGGGAAAAGTTTGATGTAAAATTAATACGTGAGAGCAAGGGAGAAGATTATCGAGGCATCTGCTTGGTTCTGCTGATATACTTTCCTTTTCTTCATCAGAGTTGCTACTTGCCCTGCTACTGGGAGTTGTCTTAGGACTGATGTCACAAACTGTGAATTTGAATGAAAGAAGGAAAGAGGATTTGGGAGAAATAATAAATAATCCTGCCAATATCACTGATAATAGGGTTACTGGATTTAATGTTGGCCAGTCATCGAAGGCCCCAGTGTTTCTTCTTTTTATTATTATTAAGTGCCGTAAAGTTGTTTCCGATTCATAGCGACTCCATGGCTATACTTTCTCCAGAACGTCCTGTCCTCTGCCATAATCCACAACCTTTCTAATGGTTCTTCCATTATCATTGTCATGGTCTCTATCCATCCAGCTGCTGGTCTGCCTCTTCCTCATTTTCCCTGGACTTTTCCTAGCATTAGTGTCTTCTCCAGAGAATCAGTCCTCCTGATTATATATCCAAAATATGCTAATCTAAATCGAGTTATTTGGCCTTCCAAAGACCCCTAATATTTCTTCTCCAAAGCATTTAATACCATGGACCTCTTTCATGGTCATCTCTGTTATTTGTTCCTCCAAATATAGACGGTTTCTTGGTTTTCTTTGGTTTTTCATAAAATGTGCATAACTTTTCTGTAGTGCGATATTTAAAGCTACCCGGGAAATAGTTTTTTTGGAGGTTTATCTGTTAGCGGATGAAAACGAATGATTTTTGTTTCAAAAATGAGGATCTGAATGATGGAACTTTTTGTGGTATTTAGCACTCGATAAATGCCACTGATTCAGGGCTTGGGAGACTTCAGTAGAACAAGTAGACTCACTCCGTGTCCTGAAAGATCTTATAATCTAGCAGATTATTGGGTTTATCTAATCTGGGCCAGTCACCGAACTTCTCTGGGCCTCAGTTACCTCATTTGTAAAATGGGGATTGAGACTGGGAGCCCCATGTGGGACTGTGCCCAACCTGATTACTTTGTATCTACCCCAACAGTGCCTGGCATATAGTAAGCGCGTAACAAATGCCAGAAAAAAAAAATCTAACCCAAAAGTTGTTATTGGTATGAGGTTTCATGGAACCTCTCAGAACAGTAACTGAGCAAAGTTACTATATCTGGAATTTATCTAGTAGGATTATTCAGATGATCATTTCAGTTAGTGGTTCTAGGGTGGGGTTCTATTCATTCAAACCGACTGTTACAAACGACTAAAAGAGAAAAGACAGAAGTTCAACACACTGACCCGGATTGCCTTTTTAAAGGTTTTATTTTCCAGAGGAGAAAGAAAAGTATTAGATGAATCTTCCAAACTCGTATCCATACCCCACAAAAAGGCAGCTGTGGTCTTCATTGAATTTTCATTATAATGCCAACTGGGAAATATACGAATACCACAACGAATTCATTAATTGGTAAAACCCAGTCAAACTTAACTGAGAATGAGTGATTTGACTTGTATGGACGTGTGAAAAATGATCTCCTGTCTATTGCTGCTGACCCATTTTATGTTGAATCACGTTCGCAACTTCAGAGTGGGTTTCGCTTGCAAAGAGTATAGATTAATGATCAGTCAATCATATTTATTGAGTGCTTCCTGTGTGCAGAGCATTCATTCATTCAAACATATTTATTGAGTGCTTACTGAGTTCAGAGGATTCTACTAAGCGCTTGGAAAAAGTTGGGAGAGTGCAATATAGCAGAATTGGTAGACACATTCCCTGCCCACATGTACAGATAGAGCTGAAACCCGGGAATTTAAATTAATTTACCCAGAGTATTTGAGAAACTTTGCAAGATTTTGTTTGTACTCTTTTAGGAAGAGAATTTCATGAGAAATAGTTTTGTCTTATGATTTCCAACACTTTTTAAACTGGACCATATTGGAAGTGTGACAGTGGCTTCAGAAAAGCACTTTGTTTAATGTTTGTCGTCTTTTTGATCTGGTTGAAACCAAGAAAAGCAGTAGTTCATAAATATTCGTATTTCAGAGGAGGTTGTCTTTTGAACCTTGTGAGAGAGACATATCCTCTACTGGTCCAGAACTCTGTCAGTGTGGCAGAGATAAAGACAAATCTTTTTTCCATGTTCTGGCAATGGTAGCACTATTGTGGACTAGTTCATTCGATCGTATTTATTGAGTAGTTACTGTGTGCAGAGCACTGTACTAAGCAATTGGGAGAGTTCAGTACATGAACAGATACATAGCCTGCCCACAGTGAGTTTACAGTCTGGAGGGTGGGAAGATATTATTCATTAATATGAATAAATAAATTTCAGATCTGTACGTAGGTGCTTGTGGGGCTGGGGTGGGGGGAGAACCAAGGGAGCAAGTCAGGGTGATGCAGAGGGGAATGGGAGAAGAGGAAAGGGGGATTTACAGCCGCGTGGCGTAATGGGTAGAGCCCGGACCAGGGAGTTAGAGGTTCATGGATTCTAATCCCGGCTCTGCCACTTGTCTGCTGTGTGATCTTGGACAAGTCACTTCACCTCTCTGTGCTTCAGTTGCCTCATCTGTAAAATGAGGTTTGAGACTGCGAGCCCCACATGGGACAGGGATTGTGTCCAACCTGATTTGCTTGTATGCATCCCAGCGCTTAGTACAGTACCTGGCACATGGGAAGCGCTTAAGGAATACCATAATAATAATTATTAGTAGTCAGGAAAGACCTCTTGGAGGAGGTCTACTTCAAAAAGGCTTTGAAGGTGGAGAGAGTAATTGTTTGTCAGATTTGCAGAGGGAGGGTATTCCAGGCCAGAGGCAGGATGTGGGCTAGGGGTCGGCGGTGAGCGAATGTGTTCTGGAGGCTGATAGGGTTTGGTGGGTTGTTTTATTTTGGGGGTTTTTTTTAAGGTATTTTTTAAATGCTTACTATGTGCCAGGCACTGCAGTAAGCACCGAAGTAGATCAAAGATAACCAGGTTGGACACGGTCCATGTCCCCCATGGGACTCACAGTCTTAATTCCCATTTTACAGCTGAGATAACTGAGTCGCAGAGAAGTGAAGTGACTTGTGATTTGCCCAAGGTCACCCAGCAGACAAGTGGCAGACCCAGGACTACAACCCAGGTCCTTCTGACTCCCAGGTCTTTGGGGAATGGAGAGTTGTAGAGAATGAAATTTTAAAATTATCATCCTCTAAGTCGAGTGCAGTAAGTACAGGAAATGATTCTGTAGTTGTGAGAAGAAGAGTGCTCGAATCAGAGGGACAGCTAGGAAATATTGAGCAATAATAGGGTGTGTCTTCTTGAATCCAAAGATTGGCAATGTACATTTTGAATAGTGGACTCCATCTTGTCATCCGCACGCTCATCTTTGAACTGAAACCTGACTCTACTACTCTGTTATCATTTGTAATAAATTAGCATATGGACCTTTGCGGTTGCCTCTCTTGGTTTCTTTTCATTATTAAAATTGGAGAAAAAAGACCTCTAACTTTAATTTTGAAAAAGAAAAATTGCTTAGTCTACTTATGCAGTGAATATGTGGAGAAAAACCGAAGTCTATATCCCAATTCTACCATGATGGATATACGTTGATTTAGTTAACATTTGTGAGGTGAACTGTCCTCGCCCAGGATTTTGATACTCTACGCAGAGCAGGGTGACCTTAACATCGTTAACTCTGTGTTACCAACAAGGGGCTCTGATAGGAAACATTTGTTTAGCTACTGTTGCCATTTGCAAAGCCAGAAAGGACTAATATCACTGAAGAAATTACTGCCATGCGGGCATTCTCTGTAAATCATTAAAATAAATGTTAAAATTAAATCTGAAATGTAAAAAAGTCACCCTTTTTTCCCCCCAAATTGGAAAAGCCCTCAATAATCACTCCCTGAATCATGTATATTTATAACATCCTCTACCATCCCAGATAACAAAGTTCTATTCCAAGTAAATATGACAGGTAAGCGTTATGTCAAGATGGCAACGCAAAAGCATAAATCTCCTCCTCAGATTTTTGTGAGGCTGGTTGAACTGTGATTTCTTCTAGAAAAACCAGAGTGCCTGAGCCATTAGTGTTTTATAGGGATTTTGAGAACGGTGGGGGCGGAGGGCAGAGAGAGCAGGAGGGATGCGTGTTCATTTGACTATTTAATGTTGTGAATAATATGGGGACTTTGGTTATCATTCCCCATATTTATTTCAAATGAGCCCAAACAATTTGCTGTTTCAGTCGCTATTTCCCATTTTGGCCTTATTACAAATATACTGTTTATTCTCCAGCAGTTAGGAGTAAATGATGTTGATCCATTTAAAGGTTACTCATGGTGGAAATATGAAATCAACATTTTTATTTTGAAAGTAGCTTGACCAAATGTCCAGACTGTGAATTGACAATTGAAACCTCCAATGTGTACATTTCCCTCTGAAGAGAATTCTACCGCATAGTTTTGGGGAAATAGAAAAGCAAAAAACCTCGAAGTAGTTAGTAATGGCTTTTGCCACATTCAACACTTCATAAATATTTTATTGTATAACTATAGTGTTTTGTAAATATTATACATTGTTTCTGGCTATTTCCATAATTGGTTTTGTGTTACTATTTTATTCTGGACAGCTGCGTTCAGGGTTTTGGGGTATTTTTCTTCGACATCTCTGTTGCGACACAAGCACATATGGACAAGTACAAGCGCACAAACTTGCATGCTCAATAAATTCACTGCAACGATTGTCATTGTATAGGGCTGATCTTGAATGTATAACATTTTAAATATAAGAAATATTACCTGGAAGTTTAAGTTTCAGTGGGAAATTACCAAGTAATATTGTGCTACCAATTAATGCTGCATTAAGCCTGTTCCTAAGGTATGATGGTGATAGACAGCGAGTATTACCAACTCCAAAGTAACTGTTGAAAGAACTTGCATAGCAATTTTCCATAATTTGAAATCCTCTCTCCCCAAATCAGCGTATCCTCAACGCAGAACCAGCAATTCTTAAGCAAAGCAAAAGTAGATTTGACAAATAAAAATATTTCTAACACAACCTCAACCGTAGTGAAAAGGAGCGTGGCCGAGTGGATAGAGCATGGGCCCGGGAGTCAGAAGGACCTGTGTTCTAATGTGCCGCTTGTCTGCTGTGTGACCTTGGGCAGGTCACTTACCTTCTCTGAACCTCAGTTACCTCATCTGTAAAATGGGAATAAGACTGTGAGTCTCACGTGGGATGTGGACTGTATCCAACCTGATTAGTTTATATCTACCCCAGCGCTTAGTACAGTTCCTGGCGCAAAGTAAGTGCATAGCAAATACCATAAAAAAATCCTGACCCCAACATCGTCCCTACCCCAAATCCAACCCCAACCTTGATCAGTGGTATTAGTGATTAGTCAATCAGTGGCATTTATTGAGTGCTTACAGTACTACGCACTTGGGGGAGTACAATGGAGCAGAGTTGGAAGACGTGTTCCCTGCCCACAACCAACTCACAATCTAGAAGGGTAACCTTAATAATGATAATAATAACACTCATAAGTTTGGCATTTGTTAAGCACTTAGTATCTGCCAGAGACTGTACTAAGCGCCGGGATAGATACAGAGTCCCTGTCCCACGTAAGACTCACAGTTTTAGTCCCTATCTTCCAGATGAGGTAACTGAGGCCTAGAGAAGTGAAATGACTTGTCCAAGGTCACACAGCAGACAAAACCCAGGTCCATGCTTTGTCCGCTAAGCCGTGCTGCTTCTCTTATTTAACGCTAACCACAACCCCTAACCCTCTCACCTTGTCCTAAAGTCATCTCTGTCTCTAATTCCTGCCCCTAAAGCACGTCTCTTTCCTCCATCCTCTATCCCAACCATTCACTTTGCCAGTCAAATTCATTTTGCTGTTGCTCCGCGTTCAGTGTTTAACGCTGGTTGCGTTCTAGTGATCTCCACTCTCGGTAGGCTCCCTTTAGATTTGTTAATGTCAATTTTTAAAAATCTTTTTTGACCGATCCTTCATCCTAGATAACTGCTCTGTGTCATTTTTTTTTTAACTTTGCAGGTAGCCCAGCTGGAGAATCTTGTGGGAAGACTTGTTCGGGAGAGAGGGACAATCAGTGGTTAGGTGTTAGCCTGTCTAGGCAACCGAAAGAAAATGGCTCCATCGTGGTACGTATTAAAATTGTTTCTGCAGCCGGTTGAGTTTAATCCATACGGCTCGAAAGTCTTCCTTGCCATTACCAGATCTTCCTTCATGTTTTACCCAGGCTTGCGGGCACAGATGGAAGAATGTGTTTTTCGTTAAAAATGAAAACAAGCTTCCGAACGGCGTTTGTTACAGGATACCTTCCGATCTGAGGACAGAGCTCAGTCAGAGACTGTGCCCCTGCTATATGGGTAAGCACGGCCCCTTCTGGCATTCATATCTGCTGTGTGACTTTGGGCAAAGCACTTAACTTCTCTGTGTTTGTTACCTCATCTGTAAAATGGGGATGAAGACTGTGAGCCCCAGGTGGGACAACCTGATAACCTTGTATCTACCCCAGCGCTTAGGGCAGTGCTGTGCACGTAGTAAGCGCTTAACAAATACCATCATTATTATTATCATCATCATCATCATCAATCAAGCAATGGTATTTAAATGCTTATTGTTTGTATGGCATGCATCTAAGCGCTTGGGAGACTACACTAGGCTAGGTTGACATGGCACTCGTTCTCCAGGAGCTTACTATCTAGCGGTGGAGGCAGAGGAGAAAATAAAGTACAGAGAGGCGACGCAACCGAGAGAAAGCAACCGTTTGTAAGCGCTCTGGGGTTGAGGGATGGAGGAGCTTCTTAAATGCTCAGGGGGGTTCAGAGCTCAAATGCCTGGGTGCTGCGATAGAGAAGGAAAATAGGATGGGGAGATGAGAGAGTTGTCAGGGAAGATTTCCTGAAGGAGATGCAACTTTAGAAGGGTGTGAAGACGGGGAGAGTGGTTGTCTGTCGGCCACGAGGTGGGCGAGAGCTCCCGGGAGGAGCGGAAGGATGAGACGAGAGTGAGACCCACCTAGCGAGGAGGTTGGCATTAGAGGAGCCAAGGTTGCAGACTGGGTTGTAGAGGATAAGTAGCAGGGAGAGAGTTGAAGGTCTGCTGTGGAGAAGGTATGTTTGATTGACTCGTAAAGCGTTTTACTGTACTAAGAGCTGGAGTAGATCCAAGATCATCAGGCCTGGACAGGTGGGACACAGTTGCTCCAGTCATTCATTCAGTTGTATTTATTGAGCGCTTACAGTAATAATAATTATTATGGTATTTGTTAAGGGCTTACCTATGTGCCAGGCTGTGTACTGAGCATTGGGTGGATACAAGCAGATCGGGTTAGACACAGTCCTTGTCCCACGTGGGGCTCACAGTCTCCATCCCCATTTTACAGATGAGGGAACTGAAGCCCAGAGAAGTGAAGTGACTTGCTCAAAGTCACAGAGCAGACAAGTGGCGGAGCTGGGATTAGAACCCATAACCTTCTGACTCCCAGGCCCATGTTCTATCCATTAGGCCATCCTAAGCGCTCTTCATTGCATTAGCCTATTGGCCCCTCCATCTTTCTCACCCCAAGATATTTTCCCTAAGAGTGATGGTCCTCCAAACCCAGAAACTTTCCCTAAGCTACTGGATCTTTTTTTCATTTATTTATTTATTTATTTATTTTTTGCCAAAACTCATTTGCTGTGGTTTCCTGGCCCCAAACTTCCACTACAATTCATAATGACAGTTCTGACTGAGCTTATGCATGTACATGTGTGGACGCACATAAATGCTCCTGTGTCTAATCCAAATGAGTGTATGTATATCCATGTGTGGACCTGCCTAAACCCACATACTCACATGTGTAATCTGAACGTATTCTGCTTCAGAGTTGAAGTGGGAGGAAATATACTTGGATTCTTATCTGAGCTCCGCCATTGGGTGCTTAACTGTAGAAAAACCGCTTTTCTCTGGGAAAATGCGTTAAAGGACACCTGCTCTTGGATTTGCAACCTTCACTCAGCCCCGCAGCACTTATGTCCATAACCTTAATTATATTTTGTATTAATATCTGTCTCCCTCTCTAGACATAAGCTTGTTGTGGGCAGGAAACATGTCCATCAACTCTTACATGAAACTCTCCCAAACGCTTAGTACGATGTTCTGCACACAGAAAGCGCTCAATAAACATGATTGAATGGCTGATCTGATTTCCACCCCACTTCCTTGGCCTTTATTTCAATAGTATTTATTGAGCGCTTACTAGGTGCAGAGCACTGTACTAAGCGCTTGGAATGTACAAATCGGTAACAGAGACAGTCCCTGGCCTTTGACGGGCTTACGGTCTAATCGGGGGAGACGGACAGACAAGAACGAGAGCAATAAACTGCTGTGTTTCGAGCTGTTGGAAACAGGTGGCCTAGGGAAAAGAACAGGAGCCTGGGAGTCAGAGGACCTGAGTTCTAATCCCAGGCTATCACTCACCTGGGTGATTGAATCCGTGCCTTGATTTCCTCACCTGGAAAATGGAGTTTTCTCCCTCCCCCTTAGATTGTGAACCCCATGTGGAGTAGGAACTGTGTCTGATCTGATTACCTTGAATCTACCCCAGTGCTTGGTATAGTGCTTGGCACTTAGGAAGCACTTAACAAATACGGTTATCACTGTTTAAAGGCTACCTGTAGTGAATGTATTGATTGATTGCTATTAGAGAATGTCTAAACCCTGAAGCCTGATATAGCCAAGGTTTTCAGGAAAATTACAAAATGATCCGGATCAGGTGTGAATTTTACATTCCTTCCTGAATCACATTCATTTGCCTTTTCTTCAATTAGATCACATAAAGAAATTTGGAGAAAATTATGGATCGTGCCAAGCTGGGATTTCTACTTTTTACACGGAGGTAAGAATAAAACTCGGAATGAACGGCATTCACGCTTTCAAAGAATGCCTTCAATTCTTCTGACTACATATGGCATTGAATTGACGTTCTAGTTCTTGAATTGTCCGAAGTGTGCAGCGGCCAGCTTCGTAACCAAAGAATGTGGTACGGACTAATCCTATTTCCAGTTCAGTTTATATTTTGCCCGAAGCCCAACAGTTTGAATTGAGCCAAGACTTATTCCTGCCGTGTTCCAGAAGGGTTTCTGGAAGAGGAATATGGTCCTCACTCAGGTTCCAATAGAATTAACCCAAATTGACACCAGTGAGTTAAGGCCTTGCTTAACCCAGAGCTGCAAAAACATAATCTCATTTTGGGAAAGGGAGAGAGGAAGGGGAGGAAGGAGAGTGAATGTATTTCTATCGTATTCTTTAAAATTCCCCCATCTTGAAGGGTTGTTTTTTCTTCCCGAAAAAAGCATGTTTTGGAGGCTGTAGTACTTACCCCAAATGTGAATGCCTTGCAGAAGTTTGGTGGCAGAGATTAACTTTTAAAAATGTTAATGCGAGCGCATGATTTTTCTTTCAGGATCTTATTATTATGGGGGCCCCGGGTGCGTATTATTGGACCGGTACCATCTTTGTGTACAGTACCACTGCCAATTCCTTCGTGGCATATTCGGACGCATCTAACCAAGTCAAATTTGGAAGTTACCTAGGTAGGTACTGTCAAAACTGACCTATCGTGGATGGTGTTTCATTTGCTGGGCATGAAGACTGTGTGGAGTGGGACCCTCTGTCTTTTGTGAATATTTTGTTTATATTGGTTAAGTGCTGACTGTGTGTCAAGCGCTGTTCAAGTTAATCAAGTTGGATACAGTCCCTGTCCTACATGGGGCTCACAGTCTAAGTAGGAGGGAGAACAGATATTTAATCCCCATTTTACAGCTGAGACACAAAAAGGTTCAGTGACTTCCCCAAAATCACACAGCAAGCAATAGGAAGAGCTGGGATTAGAACCCGTGTCCTCCGACTCCCAGCCCTGTGCTCTTTCCACTAGGCCACACCGCTTCCCAATATTCATCCTCTTATTGAGGATGTGAAGCACAACGGAGTCTAGGAGCATAGCACCAGTTCAGGAAATTCAGAGCTGTCGTTATGGCTCTTTAAGGGCCACTTGGCTACTGTTTTGTTGACTTCGAACTGTGGGAACAGAGACAGGCCTGATGTCAGCGGATCCACACGTATCGCAAGTTATCTACGAGCGGAGGGTTCTGATTCCAGGCAGAACTAATTCTGAACATTTCGTGCGTTGGGAAGTAGACGTGTCTGCTGCCATTTTGACCTCATTCCTGTGGGCAATTGATATTCTCCCCACCCCCAACCACACAGCACTGACGTCCATATCTTTAAATTGTATATCATAAATTATGTATGCATATAATGTCTGGACTCTCCTCCAGACTCTACGCTTGTTATGAACAGGAATGTTCTGTTGTGATGTACTCTCCCGAGCTCTTAATACTGCGCTCTACACATAGAGCTCAGTAAATACGATTGACTGATTCTTCTCAAAGCTGGATCTTGGAATTGTTTTTCCTAGAAAACTTGCAATTCCAGGCTTCAGGGAAAAGACTCAGTAGTCAGTTCAGGATGCCGTTGGTTACTGCAAAATGAAAGATTTATTTCTTTGGGAATTGTCTGAGTAGACTTAATCTGTAACTGGTGCCAAAGTGTTTTCCCTCCCCAAACCAAAGGCTGTGAGCTCCAGGGCTGCACAGAGACTGTGTCCAATCTGATTATCCTACCCCAGCACTTTTTTCACAGTGCATGGCACATAGTAAGTGCCTAACAAACACCACGTTTTCATTATTATTGTCATTGTTATTATTATTGGGAAGCAGCATGGTCTAATGGAAAGAGCATTGGCCTGGGATTCGGCGGACCTGGGTTCCAATCCTAACTCTGCCAGTTGCCTGCTGTATAAGACTGTAAACCCGTCAAAGGCAGGGACTGTCTCTATCTGTTACCGATTTGTACATTCCAAGCGCTTAGTACAGTGCTCTGCACATAGTAAGCGCTCAGTAAATACTATTGAATGAATATGTCCTTGCGCAAGGCATTGACTTCTCTGTGCCTAAGTTTACTCATCTGTAAAATGGAGATTCGATACCTGTTTTCTCTCAATCAATCAGTTGTATTTATTGAGAGCTTCCTGTGTGCTAAGCACTGTACTAAGTGCTTGGGAGAGTACGTTACAACAGAGTTGTTAGATATGTTCCCTGCCCACAACAAGCCTACTTATTTGTGAATTCCATGGGTATTTCCTCCTGTGCTGAGAAGAGTGCTTGACGCAGAGTAAGTACTTCACAGATATCATAATTGTGGTTTATTATTATTCCTAATAATAATAATGATGGTGTAATGATTGTCAGTCAGCACTCTGCAAGTTCCACTGAGACAAAATCTCTCCCATCTTCCACCCGGAGAGATCCCCCAGCTGCATGTCCCCTGTTGCCTTGCTGGACTTCAGAATGTGTGTGTATATATTCAAATATATATAATATATATATATGTATGTGCATATATATTATATATATAATGAGGAAAATGAGAGTTTGCTTTTGAGATTTTTTAATGCTTTCCCCTAGGGGAAAGAGTGAACATCTCCCTACTTCGGGTCACTGTTGGACCTAGACAGAAGCAGAATTCCAGTTCTCTTTCAAAACAGGGAAGGCAAGTGAGAGACGCTGTATGGCCCAGTGGATAGAGCCCGGGCCTGGGAGTCAGAAGGAACTACGTCCTCATCCCAGCTCCCCCACTTATCTGCTGTATGACCTTGGTCAAGTCACTTCACTTCTCTGGGCCTCAGTTCCTTCCTCTGAAAGATGGGGATTAAGACTGTCAACCCCACGTGGGACATGGACGGTGTCCAACCCGATTAGCTTGTATCTTCCCCGTGCTTAGCACAGTGCCTGGCACCTAGTAAACACTTAACAAATATCATAAAAAAAAAACTAATCCCATTTTCCCATAGAAATATATGTTATGTAATGTAAATGTCATATTAATATATAAAATAGTATATAGATAAAGTAATATGTATAAATAAATTTTATATATATCTTCCCATGGCTTTGTCAAAGATACATTCCTTTCTTCTAAGGAATAGATGAAAATTAAGCAAAATTTCCCTCAAGTAGGGTTTGACTGGCCTTTGTGGCCTCAGAAATAGATAATGATTTGTCAGCTCTGAAACTGATTTCTCTCTTCAGGCTATTCAGTTGGTGCTGGGCATTTCCTGAGTCCCAGGAGTACAGAGATAATTGGAGGCGCGCCCCAGTACGAACAGATTGGCAAGGTAAGAGAGACATTTTGTAAATGATTCCTTTGCCAATAGTGCAAATACATTGTGATACTGGGGAAGATCATCTGAAAGATGCTGAGGAGGAAGAGTATTTGATCCAGAGGAATCTCAGAGTGGGGTGGGGAGGCATATCCTGGAATACTGGGTGAGATGCCATTAATAATAATGGTATTTTTTAAGCATTTACTAAGTGCCAGGCACTGTATTAAGTGCTGGGGTGGATACGAGCCAATCAGATTGGACACAGCCCCTGTCCCATGTGGGGCTCCCCATTTCACAGATGAGGTAACTGAGGCACAGAGAAGTGAAGTGACCTGCCCACGGTCACACAGACAAGTAGCAGAGCAAGATTAGAACTCATGATCTGCTGACTCCCAGGCCCTTGCTCTATCCACTAGGCCCATACCGCTTCTCTTCTATTAGAAGACTGGTAAAACGGTCTTGACAGAGGCACCTGATTATAAAGCCGGATGTAAAAGTTTCTGTTGGCTGGATAGGCCTAGAGCATTCACGTTTGGTTTCTCGCATTTATTATTTAGGTTAATAATTCTGGCATTTTTAAACCACTCAGCATGTGCCAGGCACTGTTCTAAGTGCTGGACCAGATTCAAACACTCTGGTTAGACACGGTCCCTGTCCTACATGGGGATCACAGTCTAAGGGGAAGGAAGAACCGATATTTCAACTACAGATGAGGAAACTGAGGCACAGAGAAGTTGTGACTTCTCCAAGGTTACACAGCTGAAAAGTGGAGGAGTTGGAATTAGAATGCAGATTCCCTGACTCCCTGTTTTCTTTCCACTCGTAGCTGGCGCGTCCTTGGGGAGTGAACAATTCCTTAGCTCAGTTTCTCCTCTCTGAATAATCAGAGAATTCCCCGGATGCATTTAGCGAATGTTTTATAAGCCTCGTTTGTGATCATTGGCTTCAATCCCCGGTACTTTTTTGTAATTTGATTTTTTTTTTCTCCTTTTTAAAAATTCCAGGCATATCTGTTCAGGAGGGAAACAAAGCGGCTCGCTATAATTCAGGAGATGATGGGCAAGAAGGTAAGACAACTGGCAAGTTGGGCCTCCGGGGAGACCTGGGTGAGGCTTCAGGCCCCGACTGACTCCATCTTGCTTCCTCGCTCCCTCACAGCTCGGCTCCTACTTCGGAGCCTCCGTCTGTGCCGTGGATCTCAACGCAGACGGATTCTCGGACCTGCTCGTCGGAGCCCCTATGCAGAGCACTGTCAGAGAGGAAGGAAGAGTTTTCGTTTACCTCAACTCGGGCTCGGTACGTCCTCTAGACCGGAAGCTCACTGTGGGCGGGGAATGCAATCATAATAATACTAATTATGGCATGTGTTAAAAGCTAACCGTGTCCCAGGTAAGCGCCGGGGTTGGATACGAACCAACTGGGAAAGAGGCAGTCCCTGTCCCACATGGGGCTCACGGTCTCGACCCCCTTTGACAGATGAGATAACTGAGGCCTGGAGAAGTGAAGCGACCTGCCCAAGTCACACAGCGGACAGGTGGCAGAGGCGGGATTAGAACCCAGGTTCTTTGGACTCCCAAGCCCGATCTCTTCCCACTAGGTCGGGGCTGCTTCAAAATCAGATTGGCTGGATTCTGATTCACACCTCTTTTTCACCCCGTAGGACGGAAACATGATTGAAATGGAAACGGAGCTCAAGGGAAGTGATACATACTCAGCTAGATTTGGAGAAACCATCGCCAACCTAGGAGACATCGACAATGATGGCTTTGAAGGTATCCATCGACGAACTCTTTCCGGTTCGCTTCAGTTTAGAAAACGGAGATCGTCAAGGTGACGGTCACTGGTGTAGGATTGACTGTTTCCGAGGTAACGATCAGGCGGAGAGCTGTTGGAATTCCAATCTGTATAATCTGCTCATCCTCTAGAGGGTAAACTCCTTGTGGGCAGAGAACATATCTACCAAATCTGTTTTCTCCCAAGCTCTTAGTAGAGCGTTGTGCACACGGTAGGTGCTCAGTAAATGCCACCGATCGATTGTCTGGAGCCAAGATGGTCTAGTGGAGAGAGCACAGGCATGGGAGTCAGACCTAATTGCAGCTTGGGCCTTGGCCTACTGTGTGACTATGGGTAAATCACTTAGCTTTCTGAGCCTCACTCTCCTTATCTGTAGAATGGGATTAAAGATACCTGCCCTCCCTTTAAAACCTTGAGCCCCGTTATGGATGAGGACTTTGCTGATCCGATTAGCATGAATCTCCCCTTTGCTTAGCACGCTGTTACTGTTGTTATTCAGCCGCTTCCCCTCTCTTCTTTTAATTGGGAAAGTAGCGCTTACCAACTCGAATCTCAGAGATTGGTTTGCCCCCAATAATAATGATAAAAATAATAATTATGGTATTTGTTAAGCACTTACTATGTGCCAGCCACCGTACTAAGCGCTGGGGTAGATAGAAGATAATCAGGGTGGACATAATCTCCGTCCCAAGTGGGGCTCACAGACTCGATCCCCATTTTCCGGATGAGGGAACTGAGACGCGGAGAAGGGAAATGACTTGCCCAGGGTCACACAGCAGACAAGCGGAGGAGCTGGGATTAGAACCCATGACCTTCTGACTCCCAGGCCCGTGCTCTCTATCCACTAGGCCATGCTGCTTCCTGTGAGTTCAGAGGCTGGAGTGAAAGGGTTTCTGAGAATGGACGTTAAAGGTAGTTCATTGGCATCATGGATTTAAAAAAAAAGATCGCATTTACTGGAAGCTTACTGCGTGCAGAGCACTGTACTAAGCTCTTGGGAGAATACGGTACCACAGAGTCGATAGACACCTTCCCTGTGCGCTACAAACTTACAATCTAGAGGGGAATAAAATGAAATGGGTTCGAAAGTAGCTTGACAGGCCAGAGGGGCAGTATTCATTCATTCAGTCAAATTTATTGAGCACTTACTCCGTGCAGAGCACTGTACTAGGAAATGAGCCATGAGGACACAGGGCAACGTGAAGCTAGGCCAGTCCCGTGTATCAGTTGTGATTTTGACTCCGCCGTGGCTTGCTTTCCCACATATGTTGGATCTCGAGGGTGTGGTACAAACACGTCTGAGCCGTGAATTATCCCCGCTTCTTTCCTAGTGGGAATCTTACAGCGATTCGTTCCGCCTTCCCACCTACCGGTCTGTCAGCTCCCGGACGCGCGCGAGCAAGTCAGTCAGTCACTTGGATTTACCGAAAGCTTACTGCGTGCTGGGCACCGGCCTAAACACGTGGGAGAGTACGCTAGAACAGACCCATCCCTGCCCACAAGGATCTTACAGTCTAAATGGGGGGAGTCAGATATTAATATGATTAAATAAATGACAGCGCTGTGGGGCTGAGAGAGGGGACGAATGAACGGAGCAGGTCAGGGCGGCGAAACGGCAGGGAGAGGGAGAAGAGGAAAGGAGGAGGTCTGTGGGGTCTAGGAGAAGCCACATGACGTGGTGACGTTTTAGCCAGGGACCTCCCTGCCCTGGGGAATTTGGAAACCATCGGTGGCCACCATTTTGCTTCTGAATCCGATTCCTTGTCGAGCTGCCCTCACGAGGTGTCTTTAGATGAGGACCGGCCCTCCCTCGGGATTATGCGAAGACGGTGAGGTCCATCCGGAATGGCGGAGTCGGGGTTTCCCGTTCCTCCATTGACTCCTTCCTGTGACTTGTCCTCAGGAGCTGGTGTGAGGGAGGCTTTTCTCGGGAGGTGGCCGGAAACGCATCAATCCGTCAACCGGTCATATTTATTGAGTGCTTACCGTGTGCACAGCACTGTACCGAGCGCTTGGGAGAATACAATACCACTGAGTCGGTAGACACGTTCCCTTCCCGCGACGAGCTTATAGTCGAAAACTGCCCTCAGTGCCTCTGTGCCTCAGTTCCCTCATCTGTAAAATGGGGATTAAGACTGTGAGCCCCACGGGGGACAACCTGATTCCCCTGCGTCTACCCCAGCGCTTGGAACAGTGCTCTGCACATAGTAAGCGCTTAACAAATGCCAACATTATTATTATTATTACAGTGCTCTGCACACAGCAAGCGCTCAATAAATACGATGGAACGAATGAATAAACACATTCCCTGCCCACATCTTGTACAGGTGCCCATAGAGAATGCACTTCGGGTAGCAGAGGCCGTCGCCACGTTTGCGCCTGAAACCCAGAGCGCCTGCAGGATCCCTCTAGCCTCCGGGCTCCTAGTGTACCACCAGCCAGGGCTTACGTTAGAAGGTGGTAGAGCATTCTAATAATAATAATAATGTTGGTATTTGTTAAGCGCTTACTATGTGCAGAGCACTGTTCTAAGCGCTGGGGTAGACGCAGGGGAATCAGGTTGTCCCCCGTGGGGCTCACAGTCTTCATCCCCGTTTTACAGATGAGGGAACTGAGGCACAGAGAAGTTAAGTGACTTGCCCACAGTCACACAGCCGACAAGTGGCAGAGCCGGGATGCGAACCCATGACCTCTGACTCCGAAGCCCAGGCTCCCAAGGCAGTGTGGCCTAGCGGAAAGAGCACGGGCCTGGGAGTCAAAGAACCTGGTTCTTAATCCCATCTCCTCCGCGCGTCCGCTAAGTGACCTTGGGCAAGTCGCCTCACTTGTCTGGGCCTCAGTTACCTCATCTGTAAAATAGGGAGTGTGAACCCCATGCGGGACAGAGACTGTGTCCGACCCGATTAACTTATACCCCAGGATTTTGTAAAGTGCCTGGCACGTAGTAAACACTTGATACATATCACCACTGTTATTATTACTATTATTAGCGGAGACAGTGGTGGATTCTAGAGATGCCATTGCTCCTTTGAACCATGCTTTTTTTCTAGTGGTATTTAAGCATTTACTGTGTACCAGGCGCCGTACTAAGCGCTGGGGTAGTTACCAGGTTAGACCCAGTCCGTTCGTGACTTGTGCTTTGTGATTGTTCCTTTGCTGAATGACGGAGCTCGTCCCAAAATACGACGCAGAACCCAAGACGGTGAATAGGCCCCTTTTAAAAGTCAGTAAATCCTGGATTTCTTCTTTCTCACAGACGTCGCCATTGGAGCCCCACAAGAAGATGAGTTACGTGGTGCCATTTACATTTACAATGGCAGGGACAACGGCATATCTCCATCCTTTTCTCAGGTATAACCATTCATTCATTCAATAGCATTTATTGAGCGCTCACTATGCGCAGAGCACTGTACTAAGCGCTTGGAATGTACACATCGGTAACCGATACAGTCCCTGCCCTCTGACGGGCTCACGGTCTAATCGGGGGAGACGGACCGACGAGAACAATGGCGATAAATAGAATCAAGGGGAAAATCATCTCATTAAAACAGTAGCAGATAAATAGAATCAAGGTGATGTACAACTCATTAACAAATAGGGTAATGAAGGTATATACAGTCGAGCGGACGAGTACGGCGCTGAGGGGAGGGGACGGGAGAGGGGGAGGAGCAGAGGGAGAGGGAGGGAGAAGCGGGTTTAGCTGCGGAGAGGTGAGGGGGGGGGGAGAGGGAGCAGAGGGAAAAGGGGAGCTTACTGTGGGAAGGCCTCTTGGAGGAGGTGAGCTGTAAGTAGGGTAGACTACTATCTTTGCTGAGAACTCTGAACCTAAAATCCTTCTTAAAATTGCTGTAATCCAGATGCTGAAACTCCAGCTCTTATTTTGCCTCCCGATAGGATTTGTTAAGACGTGATTTCAGTTCGGTTCAATCGTATTTGAGTGCTTACTGGGTGCAAAGCACTGTACTAAGTGCTTGGGGAGGTACAGTGTAACAATAAACCGACACATTTCCTGCCCACAGTGAGCTCACAGTCCAGAAGGGGAAAATATATACATATGTATATAAAAGACATAGCTCCACGTGTGGCAAGTGTTGACTGTTTCCTTGCTTGCGACTGATGATAATAATTATTAGTGTGGTACTTATTAAGCACTTACTGTGTACCAAGCACTGTTCTAAACTCAGGAGTAGGTGCAAGTTAATCAGGTTGGACGTAGTCCCTGTCCCAGATGGGGCTCACCCTCTTAACCCCCATTTTACAGATGAGATCACTAAGGCACAGAGAAGCGAAGTGATTTGCCAAGGTCACACAGCAGACCAGTGGCAGAGCCGAGATTGGAACCCAGGTCCTCCTGACTCATTCATTCATTCAATAGTATTTGTTGAGCGCTTACTATGTGCAGGGCACTGTACTAAGCGCTTGGAATGTATAAATCGGCAACAGATAGGGACAGTCCCTGCCCATCGACGGGCAATAAATGTGGTACTTGTTCAGCGCTTACTATGTGCCGAGCACTGTATTAAGCGCTGGGGTAGATACAAGCTAACCAGGTTGGACACAGAACCTGGCCCATATGGGACTCATTCATTCAGTAGTATTTACTGAGCGCTTACTATGTGCAGAGCACTCTACTAAGCGCTTGGAATGTATAAATCGGCAACAGATAGAGACAGTCCCTGCCCACTGACGGGCTTACAGTCTAATCGGGGGAGACAGACAAAAACAATAGCAATAAAAGAATCGAGGGGATGTACATCTCATTAGAACAATAGCAATAAATAGAATCAAGGGGATGTACATCTCATTAACAAAATAAATAGGGTAATAAAAATATGTACAAATGAGCGGACGAGCACAGTGCTGAGGGGAGGGGAAGGGAGAGGGGGAGGAGCAGAGGGCAAGGTGGGGGAAGGGGGGCTTAGCTGAGGGGAGGTGAAGGGTGGGGTAGAGGGGCAGCAGAGGGAAAAGGGGAAGCTCAGTCTGGGAAGGCCTCTTGGAGGAGGTGAGCTCTCAGTAGGGCTTTGAAGAGGGGAAAAGACTCCCGGACCCTTGCTCAAATCGCTAGCTCTGTAAATGTATTTTCAACTGTTTCTGATGATTTTGGCTGCCTTTCACACAGCTTACTAAGACGCAGAGGATTTAAATCCGTTGCCAGACATCACGTCACAGGCTAGCAGGAGAACTGGGACTAGAATCTCTGTCTCCCGTAATCCCAGCCTCACTTTTTTTCTGCTCATTCCATGCTGCCTCCCACAGATAGCTCTTCTTTTTAGCTGGAAGTGTACTCAACACTTAACCTACCGGAAAGGACACGGTCCTGGGAGTCAAAGACCCTGGTTCTAATCCCATCTCTGCCACTCGTCAGCTGTGTGACCTTGGGCAAGTTACTCAACTTCCCAGTGCCTCAGTTTCCTCATCTCTGAAATTGCGTTCAAATCCTATTCTCTCCCACTTAGACCGTGAGTCCTGTGTGGGACAGGGACTGTGTTCGTTCTGATTATCTTGTATTCACCTCAGTGCTTAGTACGGTGCTTGGCTCATAGTAAACCCTTAGTAAGTACCATTAAAAAAAAAGGAAAAATCACTGTGGTCTCAAGATATTTACCCAGTATGCACCATATAATTTTAGGTGTTGTAACTGTCATTTTCCTATGAATTTTGCCACATGCTGTATATCAGATTAGAGAAGTGGCACGGCCTAGTGGAAAGAGCATGGGGCCTGGGAGTCAGAGGACCTGGGTTCTAATCCTAGCTCTGCCATTTGTCTGCCGTGTGACTTTGGGTAAATCACTTAACTTCTCTGCGTCTGTTTCCTCATCTGTAAAAGAGAGATTAAATCCTACTCCCTCAGTCAATCAAATTTATTGAGTGCTCACTGTGCGCAGAGCACACTGCACAGTGCGCTTGGGAGAGTACAATAAAACAGACTACATAATATATAACAGACTAGCCCCCTGTAAGACAAGGACCCTGTCAAACCTGCTAACCTCGTATATACCCCAGTGCTTAGACCAGAGCTTGGCACGTCAGTGCTTAATAAGTACAGTAAAATAGAGTGTTGAAGTGAGAGACGGAATTTGGAAATAGCCAAGCTTAGGAAAGCTTAAAGTGATTTCAGAAGGATTTCTATGGGAATACAGAGTATAAGTCGATGTAATTGAATATGTTTGGACCATCTGGAAGAAGCGGGCAGGATGTCAGGAAAAGATTCCAACGTATTCCTGCTGGTCAAATCCCAACATTCCATCAGGGCAACAGGAAACAAAAACGGGGCAATGCCAAATGAGGAACTTTTTCTAGACTACAGCCATCAGCAGTCTGTTTAAGAGTAAGCTCATTAGGGCCAGGGCACATGCCTGCTAATTTCTCTTATATTGTAGTCTGCCAGGCATTTGGAACAGTGTTCTGCACATAGTAAGCACTCCTTAAATGCCTTCGATTGATCGAAGCTTTTCAGTCAGCTTATGGCTAAGTTAGTGCAATTCATTCATTTATTCACTCATTCAGTTGCATTTATTGAGAGCAAAGCACTGTACTGAGAGCTTGGGAGAGTACAATATAACAATAAATGGACACATTCCCTGCCCACCACCAACTGCAAAGTCCACAAGCCATTTACTGCCAACCCTCCACCCGCCTTCACAGTAAAGAGAGTAGAAAGGGTATTCTCTGTTGGAAGGCGGGCACCTCCTGTCTAGAAAAGAGGTTCGATTTAGAGTCCTAAGTGGCTCCCTTAAGAAAGTTTGGGAATTCCCTTTTGCCCCGATTGACTGAAAGTAGAGTCATTTGGCGGTTCCTCGTCCAAAATGACTCTTCGATCAATCTGAGAAAAAAGGGAATTTTGTAGACTAAAAAGGAAAACATAAACAGCACCTAGATCACCTTCTCACTGTACGTCTATCTCGCCACCAACCTCTCACCCACGTCCTGCCTCTGACCTGGAACGCCCTCCCTCCTCATATCTGACGGGCAATGACTCTCTCCTCTTTCAAAGCCTTACTGAAGACACGTCTCTTCCAAAAGGCCTTCCCTGACAAAGCCCTCCTTTCCTGTTCTCCCACTCCCTTCTTTTTCGCCCTACGTGCGCTTTTATTCATTCTCCACCTGGTCACCCCAGCCCCAAAGCACTATGTACATATCTCTAATTTATTTATGTATTCATATCAATGTCCGTCTCCCCCACGTTCCTCTCCCCACCCACAGACTGTAAGTTCATTGTAGGCGGAGAAAGTGTCTGTTCTATTATGTCGTTCTCTCCCAAGCACTTAGTACAGTGCTCTGCACAAAGTACGTGCTCAGTAAAGACAACTGAGTAAGGTCATTAAAGCAGGCAACAAGTCCACGAATTTTGTTGTACTGTACTATCCCAAGCACTTAATACAGTGCTCCACACATAGTAAACGCTCAATAAATACCATTGATTGAATGATTTATTAATCCTTTATTGTTTTCTGGAACATGAGTACATGCAAAATTCTGTCGGGCCGTTTTTTAGAGAAGCAGCGTGGCTCAGTGGAAAGAGCCTGGGCTTCGGAGTCAGAGGTCGTGGGTTCGACTCCCGGCTCTGCCGCTCGTCAGCTGTGTGACCGTGGGCGAGTCACTTAACTTCTCTGTGCCTCAGTTCCCTCATCTGCAAAATGGGGATTAACTGTGAGCCTCACGTGGGACGACCTGATTCCCCTGTATCCACCCCGGCGCTTAGAACAGTGCTCTGCACATAGTAAGCGCTTAACAAATACCAACATTATTATTATTATTATTTGTTATTTTTCTCAGAGAATTGAAGGGCATCGCATTAGGAATACTCTAAGCATGTTCGGGCAGTCAATATCAGGGGGCATCGATGCAGACAACAATGGATACTCAGGTGAGTGAAATATTTTCTCTATTCTGTGCCTGAAACAAGCCATCTGGCATACACATGTGTGTTGTATTCACTGTGAAATAATTTAGAGTCAGATGGAATTTAAGCCTAAGATTTAGTGCTTAGCTGTCCTCTGGCTTTCTGGCATCTCCTCAGCTGAGCTGCAAGCAATAGCCTTTTTAAGGAGCTATAAGGATGCTCAAATAGACAAATAATTCTGTAATGCTAAGAAGAAAGAGCAGGGAAGAAAGGGGACAGATTATTTTTATCATTCAGGCTACAGGATACACCATACCCTGAACTAATCCATCATTATTTTGGACCTAAAATACCTGGATATCTGAAGCAAGCATCTATTTTGGGGTCTGAATTACCGGAAAATTTAGCGGCGGAGGTTAGCCGGAGCGCAAAGGTGGATAGCGATCCGATGTTACGTCTACTGTGTGAGATAACTAAACCATAGCAGGATAAGAATGTGGGCCATTTTAAACGACCCGGTTCAGAAACTGAAAATTTAGTAGCGCAGGTTAGCCGGAGTGCAAAGGTGGATAGCGATCCGGTGTTACGCCTCCTTTGTAAGATAACTAAGCCATAGCAGGAGAAGAATGTGGGTCATTTTAAATGAACTGGTTCAGAAACTGCAATGATAGATGTGTTTAAGACGCTCGAAAAGCCCGTCTATTAATTATCTGCACACGGTGTTTGGATTACAGTCAAAAGGTGAAGATGCAATAAAGTACTTGTGGCTGCAATGTAGTTCCTTTTGACTAATGATGATCATCAATCTGGGGTTTTTTTTTTTTTTTTCTTCCTCTCCAGATGTAGCAGTTGGTGCTTTTCTGTCTGATTCGGCTGTGCTTCTGAGGTGAGGTTGCAACATTTCACTGCTTAAAGACAGTTGCACTTAATTGCAAATAATGAGATGGAGTTGAAAAAATGGCCACTATGACAGTGACCCCACAGTGCTCTTTATGGTGTTCCGAACTTCAGTCATTGAACTCTAAGGCTTTTAACCGCACCGCTAAATAATAATGTATTTGTTGGTATTTGTTAAGCGCTTACTATGTGCAGAGCACCGTTCTAAGCGCTGGGGGAGATACAGGGTGATCAGCTTGTCCCACGTGAGGCTCACAGTTAATCCCCATTTTCCAGATGAGGGAACTGAGGCACAGAGAAGCGAAGTGACTTGCCCACGGTCACACAGCTGACAAGTGGCAGAGCCGGGATAAAGCTTGACTCATTTTCCTGGAGCAAAAGTGAAATAGCCTTATTAGCTCTAAAGAGAAATATGCCTCAGATTTCTTCTGTAAAATGTGTTTTGGGTACGTATGTGTTTGTGTGTGCGTAGTGATCCCTCTGTATAAAAATGTACATCACCTAATGGAAAGAGCAGAGGACTGGGAAGGAAGAAGACCTGGGTTCTAATCCTGGCTTTGCCACTTAGCTGTTGAGTGACCCTGGGCGTATTACTTAACCTCTCTGTGCCTCAGTTTCCTTAACTGTCAAATGGGGATTTAAAACCTGTTTTCCCTCCCCCTTAGACTGTGGACCCCATGTGGGGTAGTGACTGTGTCTGATCTTATTATATTGCACCTACCCCAGCACTGAGCACAGTGCTTAACACATAGACCTTTACAGGTATCGCTATTATTAGAAGTAGTAGTAATGGTATTGTTATATACATTTATATATAGTGTATATTCGTATACATATATTATACATATTTTATTTGTATGTATGTACATATATTTATATACATGCACATATACATTCCTATGCCTACTATATATACACATAAATACACACACATTTATATATATATATATAGTCTTTCATGTTCAAAGACACATACTAACGGCGAATTTGTCCCTGGGTTTACGTGCTGTTCCGCACTATGCACACGGAGACATAGTTAAGCAGGTTTTCTGGCCCTCTGTAATTTACGGTGAAGGAGGACGCTCAGAAACTAGACCTATTTCGCGGCTCTGCTGCCTCTTGCCAAATCAGAGACCGGAACAGGGTAGCCGGTGAGGACTCTAGAGGAAGAGGAAATGTATTACTTGCCGCCAGCAGTTTGGGGTAATAATAATGATAATAGTATTTTTAAGTGCTCACTCTGTGCCAAGAACTGTACTGAACAGCCTGTGATCAGACATGGCAAGATATGGCTATCAGGGAAGTGACTGCAGCCTTTGACAATGAAACATAATGTCTTTTTTATTGTATTTAAGTGCTTACTGCGTGCCAGGCACTGTACTAAGAGCAGAGGTAGACACAAGCTCATCAGGTTGGATGCAGTCCGGGTCCTACGTGGGGCTCCCAGTCTTCATCCCCATTTTGGAGATGAGGTAACTGAGGCACAGAGAAGTGAAGCGACTTGCTCAAGGTCACACAGCGGACAAGTAGAGGAGCCGGGATTAGAACCCAGGTCCTTCTGACTCCCAGGCCCGTGCTATATCCCCTATGCCACGCTGATTCTTGGAGAGACCTCATCGTCAGCAGACACCTTCATGCCTCATCCATTTGTTCTAAAAACCAAGGAGGAGTAGGCTGCCGAGGATGGCTTTAGTAAAAGGTGACGCGGTCTTGTAAGAGTCACAAAAAGTCACCGACAGAATAAGCCGAATGGAAACCAAAAGCCATAAACCTGAGAGAGAACCCAAATATGCATAAATACAACAGTAGGTCTTTTTAATAGAAAAGCCTACCCGTCGGTCAAAACTCTTCATGGAATTTTCTTCTTAGGACAAGACCCGTCGTGATCGTGGATGCGTCTTTGAATCATTCCACCTCGGTGAATCGAACCGTACTTAACTGCGTGGAAAGCGGTCAGCCCTCCGTGTGCGTGGATTTGAACCTGTGCTTTGAGTATAAAGGGCGCAGAGTCCCGGGATATATCGGTGAGTGAAACCAGGGGACTGGATGATCCCTAAAGAAATAGAAATTTGTCAAGCAGTCAAGACCGCTGTGAGAGTGTACCGATGTTTCTGTAAGAGGAAACAGCGTAACTGAGAGGATAGAGCATGGGGCTGGGAGTCAGAGGACCCGGGTTCTAATCCGGGCTCTGTCGTTTGCTGTGTGATCGTGGGCAAGTCACTCAACTTCTCTGTTGCATTTTCCCCATCTGCAAAACGGAGAGTCACTACCTATCGCCCCTCCTACTTAGACGGTGAGCCCCACGTGGAACAGGGACTGTGTTTGACCCGATTAACCGGCATCTACCCCGGCACTTTATACGGTGATTGATACGTCGTAAAGGGTTCACAGAAATCGGTAGTCGTATTCTCCTCCTCCCACCTAAGGAGCCGTAGCAGTTACAGCCGAGATAGTGTTCAAGGGAGTAGGGAAGACCTAGCTTTCCAGTAAGCAGTGGTGTGTACTGAGCACTTGCGGTGTTCAGAGCGCTGCACGAAGCACTTGGAAGAGTGAAGAGCCCCACGTCGTCGGACGGGGACTGTGTCCAACCCAATTGGCCTGTAATCACCCCGGAGCCATACGGTACCTGGAACATCATCAGCGTTTAACGAATGCCACCACTGTTATGCCAGTGGGGAGGAAAGTTTAACTGTGATCTGGGTTTGCATGGCGTTGGAAGGAGAGGTGACCCTGACACACCCACACATACCCCAATCTTGGAGATCCGAAGTATTAATGGACCCCTGGGGACGTTTTATTCAAGGCCCTGGCCAGAGTTATGCTGATATTACTGTGGGCGGACTTCCATGTTGCTGTGAGGGGACTGTTATCTTGAGCTCTGCCAGATCGGAAGAGTGAGAGCCAATGTGTTACGTAGCAGCGCAGGGAGAGAGCCAAGAGACTTGTCGAAAGATGCAGGTCACGCAATTTGGTTCTGTTTTTCTTTTGTGAAACGTATGCCGATTTGCCTAGAATAGGGGTGAAAGATGGCTGAGACTGTAGTGAATCATTGCTGCTTCTTACAAACGGTGTGTCTTTGCTTCTGCTTTTCAAGGACACTGGAGGGGACACGGTGTGTTTCGTAAAAGGATTTTTTAAACCCCGACTTCGCCCCCGTGTCCGCTCCTAGTTAGGCTTGATGAGGTTCCCTACCTTCATTAAAAGCAAATGAAATATTTTCAAAAGCTTATTCTAGTATCATTATTGTTGTTATGATTATGATTATTTCTGTGGCATTTTGAAGCACTGATTATGTGGCAAGTACTCAATCAATCATATTTATTGAGCACCTACTGTGTCCAGAGCACTGTACTAAGCACCTGGGGAGACTACAGTGTAACAGACTCGGTAGACACGTTCCCCGTCCGTGGGGAGTTTGAGGTAGAAATAAGATAATCAGGTCAGACACAGTCCCTGTCCCACACGGGGCTCCCAATCTAAGGAATGGGGAGAACAGATATTGAATCCCCATTTTACAGATGAGGAAAATATGCTATAAGCTTGAACTGTTATAATTTAGGGATAAATTCATATATGCCATTTTAAATGGAAGATGAAAAAACTATAGAAGGCACTCTACGGGCTGGGGTAGATACAACTTAATCAGGTTGGACACACTGTCCCACGTGGGGCTTACAGTCTTTATCCCCATTTTACAGATGAGGTAGCTAGACAAAGAGAAGTTAAGTGACTTGGCCAAGGTCACCCAGCCGGCAAGTAGGAGAGCCGAAATTAGAACCCAGGTCCTTCTGACTCCCAGGCTCGTGCTGTATCCACTAGGCCCCGCTACTTTGTGGTTTTCGCTCCAGTTGGGAGAATCCATCATCATCAGATCCATCTTACATAGCATATGTAATTCATTGAAAGCCATAATTTATTTAGCCATAATTGATTTATAGCTGTAATGTATGCCCATAATTTATATGCATCTTTAATTTACTTGTCCATAGCCATAATTGACTTATGTCTGTAATTTATTTACATTAATGTCTGTCTCCCCCTCTAATAATAATTATGATATGTGTTAAGAACTTATTATATGCCAGGCGCTGTACTAAGCGCTGAGATGGATACAAGCAAATTGAATTGGACACAGTCCCAGTCCCACATGGGGCTCCCAGTCCCACTCTCCATTTTCCAGATGAGGTCACTGAGGCACAGAGGAAGTGAAATGACTTGCCCAAGATCACCCAGCCGACAAGTGGCAGAGCCCAGGATTGGAACCCATGACCTTGTGACTCCCAGGCCCGTACTCTATCCACTATGCCACGCTGCTGCTTCCCTCTAGACTGTAAGCTCCTTGTGGGGAAGGAGGGTGTCTACCAACTGTTGTACTTTCCCAAGCGCTTAGTGGAGGGCTTTGCACGTAGTAAACATTCCACAAATACTCTGGATCGATCGATGTGGGGAGAGTTGTGTAGCCGCTCCCTACCTATCATTCACTTTGGGATATAAGAAAATACAGTACATTCCCAATCAGTGACTCGGTGGTGTTTATCAAGTGCTTACTGTATTGTAGCAAGTCCTCGGGAGGGAATATTAAAATAAGTAAGCAAGATCCCTGCTCTCGGGGAGGTTACAATGGGGGAAAATTCAATTCATTCCATCAACTGAAAGATCTTCTAATAGGAGTTAAGTTAAACAGCTGCTTAGTTAAAATGCTAAGCACCCGCCAACACGTCATTCATTTTCCAGCTGATTTTTATTTGGAAATAGAGAATAAATTCTTGGTTTGGGTTAGAGTTCTGCCGGCTTCCCTATAAATGCGCAGAAAAACCCTACTTTGACCCCTGTGCACCGAGAAGCTATCACCCCATCTCCCCACGACTGACCACATTCTCCGAGTGGGTTTCGCACCACTTCCACTTCCTATCCACCAACTCTCTTATCGTGCATTCGTTCAGTCAGTCGTATTTATTGAGCGGTTACTGTGTGCAGAGCACTGTACTAAGCGCTTGGAGTGTACGATTCGGCAACAGAGACGACTGTTCTCCCAACAGCGGGCTCACAGTCTAGAAGGGGGAGACAGACAACAAAACCGAACAAGCAGTCGGGCATCAATACCATGAAGATAAATAGAATCAGAGATATATACATCTCATTAGTAAAATAGAGAAAGTAAATTAATTGAGTGTTTACTGTGTGCTGAGCACTGTAAGTGCTTAGTACAGTGCTCAGCACACAGTAAGCACTCAATAAATTTATTTTATCTATTTTATTAATGAGGCGTATATATCTATGATATATATAATAGTATATAAGTATATATAATAGTATTTGTTAAGTGCTTATTATGTACCAGGCACTGTTCTAAGCGCCGGGGTGAATACAAGCAAATCAGTTTGGACATAGTCCCTGTCTCACGTGGGGCTCACATTCCTCATCCCCATTTTACAGATGAGGGTAAGGAGGCCCAGAGAAGTGAAGTGACTTGCCCAAGTTCACACAGCAGACAAGCGGCGGAGGCAGAATTAGAATCCACAGCCTCTGACTCCCAGGCCCGTGCTCTTGCACTAAGCCATGCTTCTTCTCTTTTACTCTTGTTCTGTTGTACTCTCCCAAGAGCTTAGTACAGTGCTCTGCACCCAGTAGGTGAGCTCGTTGGGGACAAGGAATGGGTCCGTTTACTGCTATAATACTCTCCCCCAAGCGCTCAGTACAGTGCTCTGCACAGTCAGCGCTCAATAAATACAACCCGAACAGAATCGGGAAACTCTGGTTTGAACTCTCGGATTACTTGAGAACTCTCAGAGAAGCAGCGTGGCTCGGTGGAAAGAGCCCGGGCTTGGGAGTCAGAGGTCATGGGTTCGAATCCCGGCTCCGCCACCTGTCAGCCGGGTGACTGTGGGCAAGTCACTTCACTTCTCTGGGCCTCAGTGACCTCATCTGGAAAACGGGGATGAAGACTGTGAGCTCCACGTGGGACAACCCGATTCCCCTGTGTCTACCCCAGCGCTTAGGACAGTGCTCGGCACGTAGTAAGCGCTTACCAAATACCAACATTATTGTTATTGTTGTTGTTGTACCTGGGATTTCCAGAGCGGGGCTGAGAAACGAAGGATCGGGCTTCTTGAGGAGAACGCCACTACACTGCACCGCTCCTTGAGGGCAGAGGTCTTTGTCTATCAACTCTAGTGTATTCTCCCAAGCGCTTAGTACAGTGCTGTGCCCATAGTAAGCGTTCAGTCAACACCGCTGATTGATGATGGATTTCAGACCCCCGCAACCGTTCAGGTCAGCGGCCACTGAGCGCCAGAGACGAGGAATTGCCTGGGAGTTGAAGGTGACCCTAGGCTGACGGAAGGGAATTTGGGATGGGGGTGTGTACAGAGGAACAGAAAAGGTTAAGATTAAAAGGTGGGATTGAAATGGTGGAGGGGGGGGAGATTTTGAATTCCGAGGTGTCAATTGGTTCCCCGAAGGTCCAGGAGAGAAAGTTCCATCCCTGGATGCTCTGTTTACAGGATAACTTACTCCAGTCACTCCACAGGGTCTGGGCACGGAGAGAGTCAGGCCAGTTAAGCAGCGTGGCTCAGTGGAAAGAGCCCGGGCTTGGGAGTCCGAGGTCATGGGTTCCAATCCCGGCTCCGCCCCTTGTCAGCTGTGGGACTGTGGGCGAGTCACTTCACTTCTCTGGCCCTCAGGGACCTCATCTGGAAAATGGGGATGAAGACTGGGAGCCCCACGAGGGCCAACCCGATCCCCAGCGCTTAGAACAGTGCTCTGCAGATAGTAAGTGCTTAACGAATACCAACATTATTATTGTTATCAAGTTAGGTAAGAGAAGAGTTAAAGTTCCTAAGGTTTTTCTTTCCAGCTGCAATTTTGTTTGTACCAAAGTGGTGTTAGCGGCCCTGAGAACAGCTGTGACCGCTGTCTTTAACGGATGGGTCTCTCCTCTTGTTTTTAGAGGAATTTCTCATTAGCGCGGTAAAGAAAGTAGGCATGAATATTCCCCTTTTCTAGGTCTCATCTACACAATTCTCTGGGCACCTTTTTTTTTTTTTTCAAACTCTTGCCTTGATCCCTCTGCTTTTTTTTTAATGTGTTTTCAGAAGTAGCATTTAAGAGTGACCGTTTTTTTGTGCCCATTAGAGCTCCGTTGCCAAACATCTGAAAGCTATTTCACGTGGCCGTTAACTATTCCGTGTCCTGTCCTTCGCGCAGTATTGTTTTATACCGTGATCCTGGACATCAACAGAAAAGCGGAGACCCCATCGAGATTTTACTTTTCTTCTAATGGAAGCTCTGAGGTGACGTCGGGAAGCATAAAGGTGACCAGTGGCAAGGCTAGTTGCAGAACGCATCAAGCATTTATGCGGGTAAGCAGAATGAAGTGAATCCATGATAGTGGCCGTCGTATCGATATGATCTTTATTTAGAATAATCATCATTCGCCTTCAGAATTGGTCCGGATGTGTTTTCTGCTTCCCGTGGTTGCTGTTTCCTTTCGCTGGTTCTTGCTCCTACTTCAGAATCGTCTAGATCTGCCTCCTCGGCCCCAGGATCTTAACCATCGCAGTGAGGAGCGTACTGATTGCAGAACTGGTTACTATTTTTCTTTCGTTTCCTAACGGTATTTATTATTAAGTGCTTATTATGTGCCAGGCCTATACTAAGCCCTGGAGTAGGTGCCGGTTAATCAGGTTGGATACGGTCCGAATTGCCCATTCCGAGCGCTTAGTGCGGTGCTCTGCACGTAGTAAGCGCTCAACAAATACTATTGAATGAATGAATGATACAGTCCCTGTCCCCCATGGGGCTCACAGTCTCCGTCCCCATTTTGCAGATGAGGTAACCGAAGCCCAGAGGAGCAAAGCGACTTGTCCACGGTCACACGGAAGACAAGCGGCAGAGCTGGCATTAAAGCCCGGGTCCTTCTGACTTCCGGGCCCGTGTTTATCTATTAGGCCACACTGCTTGACAGCTGCTTGACTACTTTTAGCCTCTGCCACTTATCAGCTTTGGGCAAGTCACTTCACTTCTCTGGGCCTCAGTTACCTCATCTGTAAAATGGGGATTAAGACCGTGGGCCCCACGTGGGACAACCGGATTACCTTGTATCCACCCCAGTGCTTAGAACAGTGCTTGGCACATAGTAAGCGCTCAGTAAATACCATCATTATTATTGTGATTATTCACACGGGGCCTCGTGCACCGTCAGTCTGTTTAATTGTTGTACTGAACTTTGCCAAGCACTTAACACAGCGCTGTGCACACAGTAAGCACTCAGTAAATACGACTGCATGAAAGGAGGAGTGGGAACTGAGGTAAGGGTGCCGTAGTGCACCCTTAGAAGCAGCGTGGCTCAGTGGAAGGAGCCCGGGCTTTGGAGTCAGAGATCATGGGTTCGAATCCCGGCTCTGCCACTTGTCAGCTGGGTGACCGTGGGCGAGTCACTTCACTTCTCTGTGCCTCAGTTCCCTCATCTGGAAAATGGGGATGAAGACCGGGAGCCCCACGTGGGACAACCTGATTCCCCTGTGTCTACCCCAGCGCTTAGAACGGTGCTCTGCACATAGTAAGCGCTCAACAAATACCAACATTATTATAATGCGATTGATCATAACGATAATAATTGTGATATCTGTTAAGCGCTTATTAGATACCAAGCACTGTTCTAAGCGCTGGGGTAGATTCAACATAATCAGGCTGGACTCAATCCCTGCCGTAAGGGCTCACAATTTGTTGGGAGGGGAGAACAGCCATTTCTTCCCCATTTTATGGAAGAGAAAACTGGGGCCCAGAGAAGTAGTGACTTTCCCAAGGTCACTCAGCAGATAAGTGGCAGAGCCGACGTTAGAACTCAAATCCTCCGACTCCCAACGGGTTCCCAGGCCTGTGCTTTTCCACTGTGCTTCTCTGTTGAGCGATTCTTAGTGGTGAAACAGTCACTAAACCGATAGTCGGATTTCTCACATTTGCCAGGCTTCCTATAAATGATGCCCGAATCTATTTCCTCCGGAATCCATCATTTGAAAGTATTTATTGAGTGCTTACCGTGGGCACAGCACTGAACCAAGCGCTTGGGAGAGCCCAGCACAACAAATTTGGTAGACGTTCTCCGCTCACAACAGGCTTACAGCCTAGAGGGAACTTAGAGAAGCAGCGTGGCTCAGTGGAAAGGGCCCGGGCTTGGGAGTCAGGGGTCGTGGGTTCTAATCCCGGCTCCTCCGCTTGCCAGCTGCGTGACTTTGGGCAAGTCATTTCACTTCTCTGGGCCTCAGTTACCTCACCTGGAAAATGGGGATTAAAACTGTGAGCCCCACGTGGGACAACCTGATCACCTTGTATCCTCCAGCGCTTAGAACAGTGCTATGCCCGTAGTAAGCGCTTAATAAATACCGGCATTATTAAACTGTGAGCCCCACGTGAGACAGGGATTGTCAGAACTAAGCAGTTGACCCCAGCCGTGGTAACGGTGTTTGACACGTAGTAAACGCTTAACAAGTACCCTAAAAAAAGAACTCTGTGCCTCATCAGGCGACAGCCTCCTTGTCCTCAAATGGCCTCTGGGGGATTTCAAGGAAGAGTTTGAGCTTAGAATTCATTTTCCCTAAGATACTTATTCAGAGCAAAAGCAACAACACCAATGTGATGCTAAAAGCAGTAATCCCCTTGCTATTTCCCAATTTCCCTTTATAGTCTGGAAAGTTCTCACAAGTCCTAGTGTAAAACTACCGAGTGGGAGAGACCCAAAAGCCGAAAATATCACTTTTCCGACTCAGTTAATGGCCAGAGTTGAGAAGTTTTTATTTTACTTCTTAATCGATAGCTAAGCTATCCCGTAGGTTGACCGATTTTAGAAGCGATCTATAACAGACACCCAAAGTCACATTAATATGGAAGCCAGTTTGGTGTGCTCTTCTTAATACTGCTCAAATAAGCAGGTTCGGAATCGGTCATTCAGTGGTATTTATGGCGCGCTTAGCAGAGGAGCGGCATGGCCTTGTGGATAAAGCTTGGGCCTGGGAGTCAGAAGGACCTGGGTTCCGATCCTGGCTCTGCCACCTATCTGCTGTGTGACTTTGGGCAAGTCACTTAACGTCCCCAGGCCTCAGTTACCTCAACTGTAAAATGGGGATCAAGACCAGGAGCCCCATGTGGGACAAGGACTCTATCCAACCCGATTACTTTGTCTCTCCCCAGCCCTCAGTCTGGTACGTGATTAAGAAATACGATAAAAAAACAAAAATACCACTGAACTGGGCTCTGGAAAGTTGAGCTTGAACTTGAAATACAGATTTTCTAAAATGATTGAATTCTGAGAAATGAATAGAAATCGTAGGGCAAGGCAGAATTACTGAATATTCACCCCATACGAATGGCGCACCTGTGAATGGTAGATTTTCCCTTTGGGCGGCCAAATCCCAGCACCCCTCAGGGACAAGGCACTGTCGCGTGGGTGAACACGGCGTGTATCCCTGATGAAGCAAGACTGGGTTAGACCAGTCCTCCAGACCGGAAGCTCGTTGGGGGCAGGGAATGTGTTTCTCATTGTATCGTCCTCCCCCAAGTGCTTCCCCCGCACACAGAGTAAGCGCTCAGTAGATACGACTGGCTGACTGACTAAGCATTTCAGCCCATGCGGAGCCCTAACAGATGGGATTTAACAGATGGCATCTTCAGTGGAGCGGAGGAGCTATAGCGGTCAGGACCATTCATTCACTGAATCGTATTAAGTGAGCACTTACTGTGTTCAAAGCACTGTACTAAGCTCTTGGCAGAGTACAGCATAACAACAAGCAGACATTCCCTGCCCACAACGAGCTCACAGTCTAGAGGACAATCCCTGCTCCACCAGACAGGCTTTGAGAGACACCCCTTGAGGGATCCCGGACTAAGGCCTCTTTCCTCTTCTCTCACGCCCTCCTGCCTCCTCTTTCCTCTTCTCCCACGCCCTTCTGCCTCCTCTTTCCTCTTCTCCCACTCCCTTCTGCGTCCTCCTCACCCTTGGATTTGCTCCCTTTATTCACCCCTCCCTCAGCCCTACAGCCCTCATGTACATATCCATGATTTCTTTATTTCCATGTCCGTCTCGCCCTCTAGACTGTAATCTCATCACAGGCGGGAAACCTGTCTACCAACTCGGTTAGACTGTACGCTCCCAAGTGCTTAGTACAGTGCTCAGTAAATACCATTGATTGATGGCTCCAGTGGATGGGGCTGAAAATAACCTCTCACTGCTCGTGCGGATGACCGGATTGATTATTGGATTTCTGTCACTGTTTTGGTTATGCCCATCGTTGCAATTGATTAACGATGGGATTGACTGATGATTAGTTTGACCCATGGTTGGATCTTTAAAGACCTACTTAACATGTAATGGATGGATCAGTGATTGACCATTCTGCAATACCCATAAAAGTATATGCTTATTTCTCATTTTGGAAGAAATTTTGGCATTAAGGGTACACCTCCTTGCTTCAGTTCCCACTTACGATGTCTCCCCTGCCCTTTTTCTGAAGTGGTATTTCTTAAGCACTTACTGTGTGCCAGAAACTGTACTTTGTGCTGGGGGAAATGCAAGTTAATCAAGTTGGACACAGTCCCAGCCCCACATGGGTCTCACAGTCCCAATCTCCATTTTACAGATGAAATAACTGAGGCACAGAGCATTGAAATGACTTGCCCAATGTCACACAGCAGACAAGTGGCTGAGCCGGCATTAGAACCCAGGTTCTGCTAACTCCCAGGCCCGTCCTCCGTCCACTGGGCCGTGTTGCTTCCTGGTGTAAATTATAGATTGATTGATTATATATTTATAATTGATAGGAAGATTGTATACAGGTGAATAGATTTATAAAATTATAGACTTATTGATTATAAAGTCAAGAGGGGGCATGATTTGGGGGTTGAGGCCTTTTATAAACCCAGGACCCTAGATTTAGGACCCTCAAAGCCCCTGCATAAATCCAGCTCTACAAAAGCACTCATATCCATGAAAGGTTTATTTTGCAAAGTCCACTTGTTTAAAGCCTTCAGTGTGGTTTCCAAGAACATCGGTGTCCTAGAGAGCTGCATCGAATCGGGCGATGACTAAAGCAGCGTGGCTCAGTGGAAAGAGCCCGGACTTGGGAGTCACAGGTCATGGGTTCGAATACCGGCACTGCCACTTGTCAGCTGTGCGACTGTGGACAAGTCACTTAACTTCTCTGGGCCTCAGTTACCACATCTGTAAAATGGGGATTAAGACTGTGAGCCTCACCTGGGACAACCTGATTATCCTGTATCTACCCCAGCGCTTAGAACGGTGCTCTGCACGTAGTAAGCGCTTAAATACCAACATTATTATTACTATCGTTAAAGCCACACGGAATAGACTCATTTTAACATATCAATTGATAAACTGTGTATTTGGAAAATATGCCATTTGTCGACTTGGTCTCTTGCAGAGTGGAAAGGAATAAATGACTGAATTCTATTTTTTAAATTATCCCTTCAGAACAAGACCCCAAAGCATCTTTAATAGTTGAGAGTTGTAGGCCTTTCATTCCAACGATAGGATTTTGATAAAGAAGATTAAATCATACTGAAATGCCTAATGCTTACAAGAGATTGGAATCGGACAAAGGATTATGCTTTTTTTTTTTATAACTGGAGATTAAAGAATGAAAATTCTAAATGGCATAAGCTGATGGAATCTTTTTCTTCTGGAAATCATTTTCCAAATTAAGGGAGACGTGTTTCAACCGCTCGGTTGAAAGAACCGTTCACTTGGTCTGCTCAATCAATCGTACTCATCGAGTGTTTATCGTGTGAAGAGCATTGTACTCAGCAATTGGTAGAGGACAATATAATAGTATAACAGAGTTCGTAGACGCGTTCCCTTCCCACAGCGAGCTTAGTCTAGAAGGGGAGACGGACATTTTTATTCAGATAAATGTCTGTCTCCCCCTCTGGAAGCTCGTTATGGGCAAGGAAAGCGTCCACTAATTCCGTTGCATTGACCTCTCCCAAGTTCTCGTTACTGTGCTCTGCACGTAGTAAGCACTCAATACATACCGTCGATGGAGCGTATCCAATGTTTTTAACCCATTTCCCCCCTTAACCCCGTATTTTCCACGGAAGCAATTGTGGAATCTGAATTTTGGACAATTCAGGGACTTGTAGCCCGCAACTACCCTATTGCAGGAGAAATATCTGCTGTTTCACCCATTCCAATGAACTTTAATCTCACCGTCCCCTTCTTTGGCTTCTCAAGTGGAACATCCGCTGCAGCCAAGAACAAGTCTTGTACACAAAGTTAATAGAAGAAAAATATTAAAAAATTTAAATTTCTTCAAGACCCTCGGCACGTATCAATTTGCACGCTTGCGGTTCTTATTATTTAACGTAATCTTCCGTGGAAAATGTGGCGTGAAGTTATCATTATTTGTAAGAAAGATATCACTTGCAAGATGCCATGCCAGTTTATTTGGTTTTTTTCTTCACGAGCCCATATTTTTCTCCAAAATTCTTTACCAGTCTTTAATAGTCTTCAAAAGACCCTCGGTAGGAGAGTTTCTCTCCACAAAAGGAAGCCGTTAAAGTTAAACAAGTGTGAATGCCTGTCAGGTACGGTCTTTGCGAGAGAGAGTGTGTGGTTGGTGTCTATATCGTGAGCAAAGAATAATTAATAGCTAATTAGGATAATGAAAGTAATGGACGGTAGATGCAGGAAAGACCTTGTGGAAAATTAGTATGAATTAGATAACGTGATTTGGTCAGAGCAGGCTTGTTGAGAAGAGAAAGCGGTGGACATGTGGAGGGACAATCAGGGGCTGTCTATCTCCTACACCTAGGGAATAATTTAATCAAGTTTGCTATCGTAACGCTCAAGGCTTCAAGCTGTTCCACTTTCACAAGTAGATAACTTGGGATTTGAGCCTTGATTTACAGCATTCCTGCACGGACAAGAATTCCTGTCGGAATGACTTCTTTCCGAGCGGTGGACTTTTCCCAGCAGGTCCTGTAAATACCAAAATGCGACAGTGAGAACCTCCCAGAACCTCGGTCATCCAGGTGGTGGTGTTTAGTTCCAGAGAGAGCATACCCGCTAGCTTGCCTCTTGCCAATCGAGGGCCTGGAACCAGACTGAACCCAACCTACTTCAGCTCCAACCCTTCTCTGTCGTGTCTTGGCCTGCCCTGGCTTAATAACTGTGGTATCTGTTAAGTGCTTTCTACGTGCCAGGCATTGTTCTAAGCCCTGGGGTAGATGCAAGATCGGGTTGGACACAGTCCCTGTCCCACCTGGGGTTCGCCGTCTTAATCCTTGTTTTCCAGATGAGGGGACTGATGCCCAGAGAAGCGCCGAAGGTCACACAGCAGACGGGTGGCGGAGCTGGGATTAGAACCCAGGTCCTTCTGACTCCCAGGCCCGGGCTGTATGTATCCACTAGGCCACGCTGCTTCTCTTGGCTTCTGTTCTCAAGGGCTGAAAGGGACCCGAGATAATAATAATAATAATGTTGGTATTTGTTAAGCGCTTACTATGTGCTGAGCACTGTTCTAAGCGCTGGGGTAGACACGGGGGGAATCAGGTTGTCCCACGTGGGGCTCACAGTCTTAATGACCATTTTCCAGATGAGGTAACTGAGGCACCGAGAAGCGAAGTGACTTGCCCAAAGTCACCCAGCTGACGAGTGGCCGAGCCGGGATTCGAACCCATGACCTCTGACTCCAAAGCCCGTGCTCTTTCCACTGAGCCACGCTGCTTCTCTAAGATGAGCCAGACCAAAAGATCGTGATCGTTCCTTTGTGGTTGGGCTCGGGGGGAAACCACGGATTGGTTCATCTGGAGATCTCAGACTGCTCAGTCAGTCGGTGGTATTTATTGAGCGCTTACTATGTGCAGAGCACTGTACAAAGCACTTGGGAGAATACAACAGAATTAGCAGTTGTGTTCCCTGCCCATCAAGAGTTTGTGGTCTAGAGGGGACAGCTTCCGGGGAGTCAGGGAGGACTGGGAATCACCTAACTCACACCAAACCAAGTTGGATTCTGCCCTGCCTGGGAAGCTCATGGCGGGCAGGGAGCGTGTCTCCCCAAAGTGCTTCGTACAGTGCTCTGCACGCAGCCCTCAGTCGGTATGACTGAATGAATAAATGACTTGCAGGCTCATCGAGAAGCAGCATGGCCTACTGGATAGAGCTCGGGCCTGGGAGTCAGAAGAACCTGACTTTTAATCCCCGCTCCATCACTTGTCTGCCGTGTGACCTTGGACAAATCACTTCACTTCTCTGCGCCTCAATTACCTCATCGGTCAAACGGGAATTAAGAGTATGAGCCCGTGTGGGACAGGGACTGGGTCCAGTTTGATTGACTCGTATCTACCCCAACGCTTAGAACGGTGCTTGGTACATAGTAAGTGCTTAACACGAACCATATTAATAATAATAATAGTTATCCGGGATGCTTAGAACGAGGAAGGGATCATCTAGGGGTACAGAGGGAAAGTTAGCCCTTTCTTTGATCTCGTTTGATTTTTACAGTGCATTTCACCGACTCTACAAAATCGAAGGAAGAGCCGAGTTTTTCTTCTGGGTTCATTCATTCATTCGTATTTACTGAGCGCTTACTGTGCGCAGAGCACTACACTGAGCTCTTGGGAAAGTACAATACAACGATAAACGGTGACATTCCCTGCCCACGATGAGCTTACAGTCTAGAGGGAGTTTACGGTGTACAGGGTTGAACTACATGTTGCGCTGTTATTTATAACCGCACCACCGATTAACCCGAGGTTGATGAAACATTCAACGTCGGAGCCTTGAGTCTTATACCTCCAGATTGAATTTCTAATCAGCAAGGCTTTTCCCTGCTGACATGTTTATTTTCAGGTAGTGGCACTTCATAACATCAGATCTTGGGGGTTTTTTGTTGTTTTACTCTTAGAGTTCCCACGGATATATTGTCGCTTGGCACTCTGAAATTGTTCTGTGGGCAGTGTGTCTTACTTTGAATTTTAAATACTGTGGTTTCGTTCCTTGAAGAACCCCCAATTATCAGCACTTATATTTCAGCTAATCTGCCTGAATTGGATAAAAATCCTCCATCCAAACTCCCCCCCCCCCCCGCCCCCGCACCCCAACTCTTCCATGTGGTCTTTGTGAAACTGCCTTTTTACTGCAATGATTAGAATGGAATTAGAATGAGGTCAACAATTCCGTTCTATTAAAAGACCTTTTTTATGGGTGGGAGGAATCGTGCAAAGCTTTTTCATTTAAAGAAAAATTCAATGACATTTTTCATATTTGACCAATTCTGAAAACATCTTTGTCAAGTAGTAGAAATCCCGACGAAATTAAAACCACATTGATTGTCCATCTCCTGTCTGGGTAGCCACAGGACGGTGGCTATCTGTTCTATGTCTCCCTTTCCTCGGCCTGCCCGTTTATGTAGTTTCAGCCTCGTAAGCCTCTCCCGTTCTCCCATGTGTCTGTGGAAGGCTTTGTTTGGGTTTCAAGCCCGGTTAGCCAAAGCCGTCTGTGTTCTCGAAGGTTTAATCCAATCCCCGATTTGATTCCATTGAAATCATTCTCATCAGTTGCTTCAGCGACAACAGCTCAGAGTGAATCAACCCTTTTAGAGGAGAAAAAGCCATTCACTTCGGCCTAGAGCAGTGTCTGTAAAGCGCACGGGGTTTAAAGTAAAGTGACGGGACAAGATTAATCCAAATCGCAAGCCCAGACCGCCTACTATATTACAGTGACTGGGCCTTTGGCTCCAAGAGGTTTTCAGATTTACCCTGTTTCCTAAGTGGTCATCAATTCCTCGTTTCCCTTGTCCGCCTCTTTTGGTGGGTGCTTGTGGGGGGTTTTTTTAATGCTATTTGTTCGATCATATTTATTGAGCACTTACTGCGTACAAAGGACTGTACTAAGCACTTGGGAGAGTACAATATAACGACAGACTCATTCCCTATTAAGTGTTTACTCTGTGCCAAGCGCTGTACTACTCTGGGATAGATACGAGGTTGGACACAGTCCCTGACCCCCATGGGGCTCCCAGTCTTAATCCCCATTTTACAGATGAGGCATAGAGAAGTGAAGTGACCTAACCGAGATCAAACAGCAGACAAGTGGCAGAGCCAGGATTAGAACCCAGGGCGTCAGACTACTGGGCCTGTGCTCCTTCCACTGCTCAGTGCTTGGCACACAGTAAGCGCTCAATAAATACAATGGAATGAACAAATGTTGTTTGGGCACTGAACTCCTCCTAGACCATGCAGGGACTTGGTGGGCCACCCGGGTCTGGGTTAGTGGGCTATCACACTGTCCATCAGTGGGAGACAAGTGGGGTGGGATGACAAGCAGAGGAGCAGCGTGGCCTAGCGGAAAGAGCATGGACCAGGGAGCCCGAAGGGCCTGAGTTCTCATCCCAGCTCCTTCACTTGTCAGCTGTGTGACTTTGGGCAAGTACTTCATTTCTCTGGGCCTCAGTTACCTCATCTGTAAACTGGGGATTAAGAATGTGAGTCCCAGGTAGGCCCGGGACTGGGTCCAACCTGATTTCCTCATATCTACCATGGCGCTTAAAATAGTGCCAGACACATCGGAACCTCTTAACAGACACCGTAAAAGAAAAGGCTCGTTCTGTCGTATGTGCCGAGCACGCTGTCGATCACAGGCCCTCACAGACCACCTGCCAACCAGCAGTGCAGCAAACACTGCTTTGCCCCACTGCGATACCTGGAAGGAAAATGGCTTTAAGTCACCTTGGGAAGGAACCCTCTCTCTCCTCCCTCCTCCCCTCCTGGTCGCTCCCGCTAAGGCAGTCGGTCAGTCGTATTTACTGAGCGCTTATTGTGTGCAGAACACTGTACTAACCGCTTAGGAGAGTACCATAGTACAATGTAACAGTCACATTCCCTACCCACAGTGAGCTTAGAGTCTTGAGGGGGCATGGGCAGAGTGGCTGGGGGGGGATCCGCTTGAGAACTGGGACAGAGGTGGAGAGACAGTATCTATATATTATATATTTTAAATTATTGATTCATATCAATGTCCGTCTCCCCCTCTATAAGCTTGTTACGGGCAGGGAGAAGCAGCGTGGCTTAGTGGGACGAGCACGGGCTTGGGAGCCAGAGGGTGTGAGTTCTAATCCCGGCTCCCCCACCTGTCTGCTTTGTGACCTTGGGCAAGCCACTTCTCTGTGCTTCATCTGTAAAATGAGGATTAAGACTGTGAGCCCCATCCGGAACAACCCGATTACCTTGTATCTACCCCAGCGCTTAGAACAACGCTGGGCACATGGCACTTAGCAGATCCCATCATCATCATCATCAGGGAAGGTGTCTGCTAATTCTGTTGTGTTATACTCCCAAGTACTCAGTATAGTGCTCTGCACAAAAAAGTGCTCAGCAAGCACCAGCGATCGATTGATTGAGAGCGGGGTACTCTCCTTCGGATCCTTGGGGGAAGCATGTTCAGGATCTGTCCCCGAAACCTAGGATGATAGGAGTGAATCGGCACGAAGAAGGGAAACCGGATTGATTCGATTCTTGTCTCACAGAGTCTGGTTCTGCCGGACAACCTTACTGTGCAACCCGTGTAAGTTCATTCCCCCCCTCTAGACTGTAATCTCATCAAGGGCAGGGAACTCGTCCGATTATTGTTATAATGTACTCTCCCAAGCGCTCAGTACAGTGCTCTGCACACAGTAAGCGCTCAACTAAACACCACTGAATGAAAGTTCATTTATGGCAAAGGTCTTCTAGAAAGTTACCTGCCAATTGGGATATTCCCCCTGCTTCATCCCGTTCTCGTAGCTCTGCTTTCTTCTGGGGCTTCTCCACTCTTTGAGTTCTCGGCTGCTTTGGAAGGGGGGAAATGAGGGCACTGCATAATGGAGAGTGTGTTTCGGGACCGTGGCTAACCGCAGGGCTTAGCTTCAAGCGAAACATATAAAATGATCATGGAAAAGGTTCAGAAAACACTGGGAAGAGGGACAAATTTATGACTTCTATTTGGCTCTTGCGGGAGAAAAATCAAAAGCATATTGTTTGTGTTTTCCATGTGTTGTGTTGGACTTTTGGTTCGGATAATTTATTCACTACGTTTCCAATTCTCTTAGAAAGACGTAAGAGATATTCTCACTCCGATTCACATTGAGGCGACCTATCACCTTGGCGAGCATATCGTCGGTAAAAGGAGCAGTGAAGGATTCCCTCCACTTCAGCCCATTCTTCAGCAGAGGAAAGAAAAGGACATTATAAAGAGCAAGGTTGTAGAAGTTTTACTCGCTACAAATGTTACTAGAAAGATAATGTATTTCACTTGTGAAATTTCCACATCGTTGAAAGATCCATTTTATGTCGATTCTAAAATTTGAAAATTACTGCCGAAAGTTAATGTCGTCTTTTTTTCTTGCATGGGTCTATTGTTTGGAAGTATAGGAGTGATCCCTGGTTTCGGAACCACCACGAAACATTAAATCCAGACATATCAGGCCCCTCTTAATGGCATAGCCCAGGGTCTGCAAGACCCAGATGATGTTGCAACTAATCTCCACCTCTTCCACCTTGTTGCTGCCCGATCAGTTACCCGCGGGTTAGAGTCTCTGCCTCGGCAGGAAGATATCACAGCTGGGGTGGGAACGGAAGGGACGGAGATCTCTTCTCTCCTACCCTGACTCTGGGACGCTTTGGCGTGAGTGAGAAAAATCCGTTCGGCCGCTAAGCCGCCGTGCCATCACGTGCTTTCCATTGATCAGCTGAACCCGGCGTGATTCGGGTGGGGAATTGCTGTCTCTTATAACAGCTGGAAATGTCCCCGGGCTAAAGTGACCGATGAACCCTGGCAGACAGACACCCGCCCAATGGCAAGAGAGAACATAGCCAGATCGGACTGAATTGGCTTCATGCGCCTTTTTGGGGCGAGGCCGACTGGGGGTAAACGAATGGTGGTTTCCCTGTCGTCCACCTTGAGTAGCCCAGTGCCTGAAATTTGACTCTGCGGTCAGAGATGGGAGCAGGTGGGAGGGAGGCAGCAGTCAGAGATGAATGGTGGAAAAGCCACGCCCATCCAAACGCCTTCCCAGCGAACCCCGGTCCCAACCGCTAACGTCCCCACTTGGCCTGAGGGAGACCCTTCCTGTCGAAGAAGTGCTGTCTCTCGGTGTCGCTGCTTTTACTTCATTTCTGTTGCATCACCTACGGTTGGCTCGCTGCTTCTGGCGCGCGCCTGAAGTAGAAATATTGACGGGATCGACTTGTGACGCTTTTGTCTTTTCTCTGCAGATTGTCTTCGCCAGGTTTTGCGGCCACGAGAATTGTTCCGCCGACTTACAGGTTTCCGCAAACGTGGGTTATCCCAAGTAAGTTCCGAAGGGTGCAGGGCCGATAGAATGAGGATGCTAGGGGGTCCTGGGATGGAGGTGTGGGGGGGGGAGGTGTCAACTACTCTTGGAGCTGGGCCACTCACACGCTCTATGCCTTTATCTGAAGTAGAAAAGGCAGATGAAGGGGCCATAAATGAAGCAAAACATTCTCATAGAAAGACTCACCTACCAGTAGTAGTCGTCATAGCAGGCCCGAGAAGGGGAGCCTAAGCTAGATCTCCGTCTCCTCTGTTCCTCCGCCGTGGTCAGCCGGCTGCCTCTGAGTACAGGCATCCTCGTGGTTCGGTGATGTGGGACCCAGAGGTTATGCTTTTGTGCCACCACCCCTTCCCCAGTGTCCTCGTAGGGTGTCATGGTGCAATGCATGGTATCTAGTGAGCGCTTACAGTGTGCAGCGCACTGAACTAAGCGCTCGGGAGAGTGCAACGCACTAGAACTGGCAATGCTCCCTGCCCTCTAGACTGTAGATTCGAATCCCGGCTCTGCCACTCGTCAGCCGTGTGACCGTGGGCAAGTCTCTGGGCCTCAGTTCCCTCATCTGTAAAATGGGGATGAAGACGGTGAGCCCCAAGTAGGACAACCTGATGACCCGGTATCTCCCCCAGCGCTTAGAACAGTGCTCGGCCCATAGTAAGCGCTTAACAAATGCCAACATTATTAAATTCATCGTGGGCGGGGAATGTGTCTGTTGATTGTTGCATTGTCCTCTCCCAAATGCTTAGTACAGTGCTCTGCACATGGTAAGCGCTCAGTAACTACGACTGAATGAATAACGAGCTGACTGTTCTAGAGGGTGAGACTGACTTTAATATAAATATATCTCTAAGTGTGGAAGTGTCGGGGTTGGTGCAGATAGATGACGCAGAAGGGAGAGTGAGCCAGGGAAAAGAGAGCTTCATCGGGGAAGGCCTCTTGAAGGAGAAGTCACCTCAGTAAGGCTTGGAGGCGTCAAAGAACAGCTCTCCCCTGAGCGGTAGAAGGCGATTTGGTATCTAAAATGGGAGACGGATCTCGATATCGCAGTGTGTGAGAGATCACTTTTAATTATATTGCATCTGAACATTTGGATGCCGACCCACTGGGCTGTGAAGCAACCACCTATTCGGCCAGGACAGGGTGCCTCCCTTATATAGATCAGGGAGACCTATAGACAGCAAGCTCACTGAGGGCGGGGAATCTGTTTGTTATACTCTCACAAGCGCTTGGTACAGTGTTCTGCACACAGGAAGCGCTCAATAAATACGATCGAATGAACGAATGAACTCGGAAACGGAGAGGCTGATAGTTTCCCTTCTTCCTCTCATTAGGTTGTGATTCGGGAGGGAGCCGGTACCGTGTTTTGTTTAGATCGCTTGGACTCTGGCCTCTTCAGTAAATTTCAGGGATGCATTATGCATGTCTTCATGAAGAATGAAATATGATTACTTGGCGGGGGGGGGGGGGCTGGATTTCAGCTTTGTCATTCTCCCAGATGTGCACCTGGTGCCTTATTGTCCTTGTGTCACAAGCTGCTTGGGCCTCTCTCCGACGGTGCCCTGTTAATAAATCAAAACGCGGTACGATGCGCAGCGCGGGAGGGGAGAATAGGAATTACGGTCATGCTATAAAATGGCTTAAAAATGCCAAGTAAACGTGGATTCTAGCTGCTGAGATGTTAACACTGGGTTTCTCTTGAATTTGCTGTTGTCTTGGAACCTAGCTGCTTATGCAGTGATTTCACCTTCTGTTCCTTGTCGAGGTGCCAGCTTCTTTCCCAAAGGTGTTCAGTGACTAATGCTTTGGTTATAAGCCAGAATATTTTACAAATGTTGATTTCTAGGCCGATCCTCTGCAAGTCTTAATTAAACTTGAATGTCAAACCGACGTTTACTTATCCTCTTTGGGACTTCGATTCATTCGGTCATATTTATTGAGCGCTTACTGTGTGCAAAGCACGGCACGCAGCTCTTTGCCCCGCGCTTTCAGTTGTAACCTGATCACTGAGGTGCGTGGGAGGATCACTCGAAGCTCGTCGAGGGAAGGGATCGTGTCTGTTTATTGTTAGCGAGGACTCTCTCAAGCACTCGGTAGGGTGATTTGATCTTAGAAGGGGTCAGTTCCCTCCCAGTACCCCTGTCCTGTTTCAGGGGGCCCTCGGAGAGGAAGCAAGATAATAGTAATAATAATGTTGGTAGTAGTTAAGCGCTTACTACGTGCAGAGCACTGTTCTAAGTGCTGGGGTAGATCCAGGGTAATCAGGTTGTCCCACGTGAGGCTCACACTCTTCATCCCCATTTTACAGGTGAGGTAACTGAGGCCCAGAGAAGTGAAGTGACTTGCCCACAGGTCACACAGCTGACGAGTGGCCGAGCCGGGATTCGAACCCACGACCTCTGACTCCCAAGCCCGGGCTCTTTCCACTGAGCCACGCTGCTTCCTCTCTCACAGAGGTTTAGGAAAGAAAGCGTCCTCCAAAAAGTTGGAAAGATGACCAGAGATTGTGTCTAGTGAGCCATATCTCCCTATCCCTGAAATAACATTTTTATGCTTTATTTAATAGCTATTTATTATTGGCATTCTCCATTTTAATAATCCATGTCGTATTATCAATGGTACTTATTGAGCACTTGCTGAGTGCACTTGGGACAGCACAGTTCAGCCGAGCTGGTAGACGTGCATGTTCCCCGCCCAAGGTATCTCTTCCTCGGTATGATGCTCTACTGACAGCGTGGCTCAGTGGAAAGAGCACGGGCTTAGGAGTCGGAGATCATGGGTTCGAATCCCAGTTCTGCCACTTGTCAGCTGTTTGACTGTGGGCAAGTCACTTGACTTCTCTGGGCCTCACTTCCCTCATCTGTAAAATGGGGATTGACTGTGAGCCTCACGAGGGACAACCTGATTAAGCTGCATCTACCCCAGCGCTTAGAACAGTGCTGTGCACATAGTAAGCGCGTAACAAGTACCAACATTATTATTAATACTGACATTTCACCTTATTTAAACTGAGGGTTGGAGAACAAGAACGAAATATTCTTCAACATGGTCTTCTTGGTTGAATACTGGAATAGTTATGCAGAGCAATTTTATGTTTTAGTCTTAAAGTCCTATGCAAATGACCCCCAATAATGCAACTATCATTTTTTTCTTCTTTTTTAAATGATATTTGCCACTGTACTAAGCGCTGGGGTAGATACAAGCTACACAGGCTGGACACAGTCCATAACCCACATGGGACTTAGAGTCTTTATCCCCATTTCCCAGATGAGATAACTAGGCACTGAGAAGCGACTTGCTGAAGGTCACCCAGCAGACAAGTGGTGGAGCCAGGATTAGAACCCAGGTCTTTCTGATTCTCAGGCTTATGCTCTATCCACTAGGCCAACCTGCTTCACATTTGATTGTCTTATGCTAAATCGACAAGCCAAGTATTGACCAATCTCATTTTCAAAGTACAAGTCAAACTCTGTAATCCCAATAGCGGTCTTGTCTTAAAATAAACCTTTGCCCTAGCCCTAATCCAAAATGATTAATTTAATGGGGATCAGAGAATTCTTTTTTCTCATAATTTCTAATCAGTGCTCAACCATCATTTGATTTTTGACAATTTGTCAAGTGGAACTTTCGGGAAGACACTTAGGAAACACTGTCATGGTCTTTAAAAAAGAAAAAATAACAGATTTAGTTTATTTTGATAAAAGAATAATCCAGTACAGGTCTCTGGTTTGGGAGACATTAGATTGCTGAAAGTGTCTAAGCAATGAGAAAAATAAAAATAGATGAATGAATCAATTAACTTTATCACCAACACAGTGTTTCGGAAGGCTGTCCGTAGCTATATAATAATGTTGCCATTTGTTAAAGCGCTTACTATGTGCAGAGCACTGTTCTAAGCGCTGGGGTAGACACAGGGGAATCAGGTTGTCCCACGTGGGGCTCCCAGTCTTCATCCCCATTTTACAGATGAGGGAACTGAGGCACCGAGAAGTGAAGTGACTTGCCCAAAGTCACCCAGCGGACGAGTGGCCGAGCCGGGATTCGAACCCATGATCTCTGACTCCAAAGCGCGGGCTCTTTCCACTGAGCCACGCTGTTCTCTAGAGATATGTGACATTGGAAAGGATGGACAGTGTGGTGGGAAATTGGCATGCTTGGAAAGTTGTTGCAGGATGTGAGGTGGAGAGATGCCCCATTTGCAGTATCCATTTGCCCCTGTTGAAACTGGATTTTTGCTGACAGTGATTGCTGCCTTGGGCCCTCCAGTAAGCGATCAATAAATACCACTGATTGATTCATGAATGGATGTGCATCTTTAAAGGAAACTACTGCTAATGGAACGTTTCTGAGACCGCAGGTTTTGTCGCTGGGAAATGGATCCTAACTGATCTGAATTCATTTTCTAGACCAAATGATAAGAAAACTTACCTCGTGGTGGGAAGTATGAAGACGTTAATGTTGAACGTCTCACTGTATAATGCTGGAGATGATGCATTTGGGACTGCCCTGCACATTAAACTCCCCAAAGGTCTTTACTTCATTAAAGTTTTAGAACTGGTAAGAATTGACATCTCCATATTTCTGGTCTTTCTTCAACTGCTATGTTAATACTGTCCTCTCTTAAAGGTCACTGACAAAATAATGATAATGATAGGAATAATTGTGGAATTTAAGCACTTTGTCCTAAGCTCGGTAACTAAGCACTGAGATTGATACAAGGTAATCAATCAGGTCCCACATGGGGCTCACTGGTGAAGTAGAAGGGAGAACAGGCATCAACTCCCCTTTCTGCAGATAAGGGAAGGGTTGGTTTACAATGGTAAATAATCTGGAAACCGCTAATCCTAAAATACACTTTGGTCTCAATTACCCAAATGCTGTGGGAAGCCGTGTGGACTCGTAGAAAGAGCGCAGGCCTGGGAGTCAGAGGATCTGAGTTCTAGTCACGGCCCTAATCCCACCTCTGCCACTTTTCCGTTGTGTGACCTTTGGACAGGTCACTTCACTTCTCTGGGCCTCAGTTACCTCATCTGTAAAATGGGGATTAAATCCCTCTCCCTCAGACTGTGAGCCCCATGCGAGAGAGGGATGGTGTCCAACCTGACTGTCTTGAACCTTCCCCAGAGTTTAGGACAGCGCTTGCCATACAATAAGCACTTAACAAATGCTATGCTAATAATATTAATGATAACTTATCATCATTAATACATTTTAGGCTAAAAAACAAATACTCAAATAACAGACTTGGGTTATCCAGATGATGTGTTAGTCTAAGACCTCATTACCGTTCATTAAGTGTCTCCTGTTTGCCAAAGTACTGTGCTAAACTCTATGTACACAAGACCATCATATCAGGCACAGTCCCTGTCCCTCATGGGGCTCACAGCCTAAAGATTGATAGCGCAAATATTTTATTCCTATTTTACCCATAAAGAAAACAGATGCACATAGAGGTTAAGTGATTTTTCCAAGGTTGCACAGCAAGGTAGTGACAGAGACAGGATTAGAACCCAGATCTACTGACTCCCGGTCTCACGCCCTTTCTTTTAGGCTGTGCTGCCTCTCCAAATAACTTTTTTGGTATTTCTTTTTCTTGTTTTTACAATAAAGTGGCAGTACCTTTATAGAATTTAGTAAAGCAGTAGGTAAAGGGATATCAGCAAAGATTCGAAAAGAAAATTCAGAAGAGGTTCCAAGGACCACATGCAAAACAGACAAGCTATATTCAGGAGGTGGGATGAGATATACGTTATTTTCAAATATCTTTTAAATATAGAGTGAAAATACTTTGAAGAACTAAGAATTTATATAATTATTGGTGCAATTCATTATTTCATATAATTAATGGTATTTATTGAGCACCTGCTGTGTGCAGAGCACTACAGTAAGCACTTGAGAAGATACAACAGAAGGAAAAGATCTGGTTCCGGGAGGCAGAGAGGCAAACATAATTTATCTGCAAATAGGAGGAAGAACAAATATATGGCATCCGTGTTTGGCCTGATCATCTGTTTGTTTATTTTAAAATAGATATAAATAAAATGATTGTATAAATATAAATATTTATATTGTCTGTCTCCCCCTCTGAGCCGTAAGCTCGTCGTGGGAAGAAAATGCCTGTTTATTGTTACATGGTGCTCTCCCAAGGGCTTTGTACACATTGTTGTAAAAAGTCGATTGCATGATGGAATAATTTGTACATCAGCGGCGTACACATAGAAAGCACTTAGCAAAGAACATTATTATTATTATAGAAAGTGCTCTAATGAAAGGATTTCTAGAATGTTTTAGCTTTTCCAAACTGTCTTGCTAATGCTGAATTAATCACTTTCTTGGGGTTCAATTTTAGGAAGAGAAACTCATCAACTGTGAAGTAACTGAAAACTCTGGTTTGGTAGCACTTGAATGCACTGTTGGTCATTTATATGTAGACCATCTCTCCAAGGTAAGCAACTGAACATAGTAGGTTAGCCGTGGATATCTGTTTCTCAAAAAAAAACAAACGGTATCGTGCCTGCGTCCTATGGACAGTGAAGGCAAAGAGAAAAAAAAACAAAAGCCCAAAGAAACACACAGTTGATTTCTATTCGAAAGCATTAAGAGAAATACAAATGGCTGTCAAATTCTGGTCGACCTGAAAAGCTACAGAACTGTGATGATCCCAGAGGTAGAATTCCAGGAAAAATCTGAAGAAATGTCTTTACCCACAGGTCTTTCTGCACAGTGAGATCAAAGTGCATCTATGACCTTTGGCTTTCGGTAGTTACCCCACCCTCATCTCCACAACGCTTATGTACATAAATTAAAATTATATAGTATAAATTATTTATATTAATCTTGTCCATCTCACCGACGACCTCTTGAACAGACCTCTGGCCTGGAATGCCGCCCCCCCCTTCATATCTGACGGACAATTACGTTCCCCACCTTCAAATCCTTACTGGAGCCATATCTCCTCCAAGAGGTCTTCCCTAACAAATCCCTAATTTCCTTTTCTCCCACTCCTTTCTGCGTCACCCTGATTTGCTCCCCGCCTCATTCACCACCGCCTCACAGCAGTTTTGTACAGATCCACAATTTATTTCTTTATATCCATCTCTGTTCCCCCCCCCCCCCCTTGACTGTAAGCTCTTTGTGGGCAGGGATATTGTTCTCTCCCAAGCGCTTAGTACAGTGCCCTGCACACAGTAAACGCTCGATAAATACCACTGACTTGATTGGTCCCTCCACCCAAGTGCAATCCCAGAATAGTGTAGGATGCTGAGGCTGGAAAGTCAGTTCTAGAAATTCTGTTCACCAACTCCATCTCTACAAGCTATGAAGACCCCCCCCCCCCCCGATTTTCTCCCTCTGACATTTAGAACAAGCTGCCTGGTGTTACTGTAAATAGACTGTCAATGTCGTGGCTAAGTAGAGAAGCAGCGTGGCTAAGTGGAAAGAGCCCGGGCTTGGGAGTCAGAGGTCATGGGATCGAATCCCGGCTCTGCCGCTTGTCAGCTGTGTGACCGTGGGCAAGTCGCTTCACTTCTCCGGGCCTCAGTTACCTCATCTGTAAAATGGGGATTAACTGTGAGCCTCACGTGGGACAACCTGATGACCCTGTATCTCCCCCAGCGTTTAGAACAGTGCTCTGCACATAGTAAGCGCTTTACAAATACCAACATGATGTCTAAGGTGGGCTGTGTTGATAGCTTCTATTTTAGTTGAATTTTTGCCTTTTGGAAGACCACATCAACCTTGCAACTTTTCAGATCCCCACTGCTACTCTGAGCCCATGGTTCTGACGTTAAAAAAAAACTTGGACCTTTAAACGCGTTGGTAGGAAGAGGCTATTTGAATTCTAGATGATAAAACAGCATTCCTCTGACTCCTTTTATTCAATCAGTATTCTGTATTCTACAGATGGATTTCAGTTTTCTCTTGGATGCAAGCTCCCTTACCAGAGCAGAAGAAGACCTGAACATCACCATTAACGCTACCTGGTAAATTTTGTTTGGCAAAAAACAAATGCACGGTTTGATGAAAACCAACAGGGAGTGGTGTGGTTTTGCTTGATTAAGTGTCTGCAAAGGAATACAATTATTCCATGATCTATAGAGAAACCAAAACCGCAAGAAAAGCAGATAATCCCTGTTTAAATAATGAGAGCAAATTTCCGCCAACCCTGTCATAAAAATGATTTCTTCCTGCCACATCCACAATTAACCAAAAATAACATTGTTTCAACAAACCACCAGGTATTTGTGGTGGTATATAATAATTACTTCCCTCTAGAATAGAATCTATATGTGCTGGCACAGTGTAATGGAGCATTCTGTGTTTGATTCTGCAGTGAAAATGAAGGGGAAATGGACAATATATCAAATAACATGTTAACACTGGTTATACCTCTGAGATATGAATTTATGCTAACTTCTCATGGGTAAGTTACTGACGGTTATGATGCTTCTTCAGCCTAATTTACTAATTCCTTTGTCTTCTTTGCTTCACACCCCATTATGTTTTCTTTGAAGTAGAAAAAAAAAACGCCTCTGATTCTCTTGTGTGTTCGTTTACAGTCTTATTTAGAACATCAAGCTTGTTGCCTGATAGTCCATTCAGGATATCCCCTCCATTTGTGTGACAAATTTGGCCTGATTTGTCTTGAACTCATGATATTTTAGGGTTCTGGCAGGAAGGGACAAATCAATCCATCCATCTATCCATAGTATTTTTTGAGTACCAACTGTCATTCATTCAGTCGTTCATTCATTCAATAGTATTTGGCAGGGAGGGACAAATCAATCCATCCATCTATCCAAAGTATTTTTTGAGTACCAACTTTCATTCATTCAGTCGTTGATTCATTCAGTAGTATTTACTGAGCACTTGCTATGTGCAGAGCACTGTACTAAGCGCTTGGAATGCACAAATCGGTACCAGATAGAGACAGTCCCTGCCCTTTGACGGGCTTACAGTCTAATCGGGGGAGATTTATTTTTGAATCTATTTATTGAGCACTTACTGTGTGCAGAGCACTCTACTAAGCACTTGGGAAGTACAATTCAGCGATAGAGACGATCCCTGCCCAAATCGGGCTGACCGTCTAGAAGGGCTTACCAACTATATACAGAACCCTGTTGGAAGCACTTATGACAGAATACCACAGAAATTTTTTAAAAAAACCCCACAGATTCTGGCTTTGATCTATGCAATCTAATAGGGACAGCTGTGGAGGCATGATTTGGGGGCAACTAGTGGGAGCAGCAGGAGGGAAAAAAAGAGACAACTGGAAATCTCAAGGGAATATAAAGATGAATAGCTAAGTAGTATACGTGGATCGACAGATGCAGAAGAGCTTAGTGTGGCAGAAACCAGTGAGAGAAAGCAGAGGAAGGCATTGGAGGTACGAATAAATATATATACATATATATATATATATATGTGTATATGCATATATATTTGGTATTTGTTAAATGCTTATTCTATGCCAGGCACTGTTCTAAGCACTGGGTAGATACAAGCTCATCGGGTTGGATAATAATAATGTTGGTATTTGTTAAGCGCTTACTATGTGCAGAGCACTGTTCTAAGCGCTGGGGTAGACACAGGGGAATCGGGTCGTCCCCCGTGGGGCTCACGGTCTTCATCCCCATTTTACAGATGAGGGAACTGAGGCCCAGAGAAGTGAAGTGACTTGCCCACAGTCACACAGTTGACAAGTGGCAGAGCTGGGATTCGAACTCATGACCTCTGACTCCAAAGCCCGTGCTCTTTCCACTGAGCCATGCTGGATCCAGACCCTGTCCCACAAAGGGCTCTCACTCTTCAACCCCATTTTCCAGATGAGGTAACTGAGGCACAGAGAAGTGAAGTGATCTGCCCTGGATCACACAGCAGACAAGAGGTGGAGCCCGGATTAGAACCCAGGTGCTTCTGACTCCCAGGCCTGAGTTGCATCCGCTAGGCCAGAGTTCAAAGCAGTTGAGCAGGAGTACCCGGTTTTAGATTTAATTGTTCCTCTATTTAGGGAAACAATAAGAGGATGTAGCCATGTGCAGTTCTTATCATGTAAGGAATCCTCCATGACCAGTGATGCCAGGAAACTGAATTTTAAATTTTAGTAGACAGGACTGAATTTGAATTCGGCATGTCAACAGCCCATTCACCCTTTTTTTTTTCCCCTCTCTTCCCTCTCATTCAGATTTGCATCACCAGCTTCCTTTGTTTACGGCTCAGGGGAACAAAATTCAGCAGCCACTTGTATGACGGAGAAGATTAACTTCACCTTTCATGTAAGCGATTTGCTTTTGTTTATGGCTCATCCTTTGATGCTGATATTCATTCTGGGCTTCCTGGAGAAGCTCTATTTGCTGTCTTGCCCTCTGAATCAGTTAGTCCCCGTCAAGTCAGGCGCCTAAGAAGGCAGGCGCATCAAACTGTGGAGGTCAAGAATGGAAGCTGCCGGGGGAATCCTCCTCTCTAATGGATTAAAGGCAAAACTAGTCAGTACCTTAGATTGGGGCCACCGGTTTCTTGTTCTTGGAAGATGAGGCTCATTTCCTGTGAACTCGCTATGGTAATAATGGATCTCGGCTCAGGTCCTGTACGCTGGAACTTAAGAACGGTGAGCAGATCCAATTTTGAAACTGAATTTGGGGTGGACTAGAGTGACCGCCTTCAGTTTCAGCAGTGTCGCTCTTCGGGTTTTGCCCATTTGTCGCTGGAGCCTGACCCCAAAAAGCCGGGGACTCTGAAACCGCCCGGCCTATTGGAATTAAGGGAGAAGGACTAAGGAGAGGGAGGTCGAGGGGGAAGCAGGTGTGGAGAGGTAAGTTAAGTAACTGCTGTTCAGAAATCGTCTAGCACTCTGTAGAAATTATGGTTTTATTATCAGCCGAGCTTTATTGGAATGGTGATTCAGTGCGCATTTGGTGAAATAGCTTGGGTTCTACAAAAATTCACTATTTATTTTAGGATGCGTATTCCAATAGAGGCTCGTATGGGAATGTTTACGAGTTAAGTTGCTGCTGCTGTTGTCTGTGAAAACTGTTTAGTGACTGTACAATACCTGGTAGGAAAAACCCCCAGCATTCAGAGAATTGGGCCCCGGATAGAAATACGAACCAAAAAGTCAGAGAGTAGTCTTGTTGGTGAATCAGCGGGGGGTGAGTCAGGGCTGGTGTCGGTCTTCCGTTTGCTTTCTCCTGTGGTGAGGTTGCTGCTGGGAAGGAAACACGCTGCCGCGGGTCAAAGGCAGGTGGGAAGCCGTGTTGACGACTGACAAAAGCATGGATTTGCCGGAGCTCTGTCTCTGCCTGACCTCAGAGGAGGAACTGTAGGAGCCGGACTTCCCCGCTTCCCTGCTCCATGACCTTGGGCAAGCGACTTAAACGTCTCCGTGCCTCAGATTTTTCATCCGTAAAATGGGGGGTTGAATATCCATTCTCCCTCCTCCTTAGGCTCCGAGCCCCGCGTGGACGGGGACTGTGTCCGACCTGATTATCGACCTCCTCCAGCCCTCGGTACATTGTGGCAGAGTGGAAGGAGCCCTGGCCTGGGAATCAGAGGGCCTGGACTCTATTCCTGGCTCTGGCGTGGGCCTGCCGTGAGACTTTGGACAAGTCACTTCACTTCTCCGTGCCGCAGTTTCCTCACGGGACTTCCTGGTGTAGCGGTTAGAGCCCAGGCCTGGGAGTTAGAAGGTCATGGATTCTCATCCCGGTTCTGCCACTTGTCTAGTGTGAGACCTTGGGCAAGTCACTTTGCTTCTCTGGGCCACGGTTACCTCATCTGTAAAATGGGGATCGAGACCGGGAGCCCCATGTGGAACAGGACTGTGGCCAACCTGATTAACTTGTATTTACCCCAGTGCTCGGAACGGTGCTTGGCACATACTAAATGCTTAACGAGTACCGCGATTATTATTACCCGTTCTCCCTCCTACTTAGACCACAAGTCCCATGGGGGACAGAGATGGTGTCAGGTCTGATTATATTATAATAACGGGATTTGTTAAGCACTTACTGTGTGCCAGGGACTCTACTAGGTGCTGGCGTGGATACCAGAAAATCAGGTCGGACACAGTCCCTGCCCCGTGGGGCTCATGGTCTCACGCCCCATTTTACAGATGAGGTAACTGAGGCTCAGGGAGGTGAAGTGACTTGCCCAAGGTCACACGGCAGACGAGTGGCAGAGCTGGGATTAGAACCCCTGACCTTCTGACCCCCAGACCCGGGCTCTAGCCGCTCGCTTAGTAGAGGACATCGGCACACAGTGAGCGCTTAATAGGTTTTAATAATGTTGGTATTTGTGAAGCGCTTACTATGTGCCGAGCACTGTTCTAAGCGCTGGGGTAGACACAGGGGAATCAGGTTGTCCCCCGTGGGGCTCCCAGTCTTCATCCCCATTTTCCAGATGAGGTCACTGAGGCCCAGAGAAGTGAAGCGCCTTGCCCACAGTCCCACAGCTGACAAGTGGCCGAGCCGGGATTCGAACCCATGACCCCTGACTCCAAAGCCCGGGCTCTTTCCGCTGAGCCACGCTGCTTCCTCTAAGGTTTTAGACACCTTTTACCGGCCACCATATCCCCTGTTGCTCTGGGGTCTCAGCGAGGGCTGGGCACTTAGCGAGCGCTTAGCAAACAGGCTTTAGACGCCTTTTACCAGCCGCCACATCCCCTGTTGCTCTGGGGTGTCAGGGTTCTTTGACCGCTGCCCTCACCACCCTGCTGCCAGAGGAATGCTGCTCACACGGGAAACCCCCGCGGCAGAGAAAGCACTTCCGAGTTTCGAATCCCGAGCCAGGGGATGGCACGGCATCCTTTGCCACGGGGCACCCGATATTGCCGCTGATCTTGGGACTAAAAGGAAGTCTCTGGGAGGCCGGGGGGGGGGCCGTTCAGATTTTGCCAATGTATGTCTCCTTTGGCTATATTAGGCCCTCTAGGCTGTATGATCGTTATGGGCAGGGAAAGTGTCCGTTTATCGTTATATTATACTCTCCCAAGCGTTTAGTCCACTGCTTTGCACACCGTAAGCACTCCATAAATATGATGAATATTAAGGAACAAGCCATCGGGAAGTAGCATAGCCTGTTAGGAAATGTGTGGGAAAGGACCCGGAACGGGGAGTCGGGGAACCTGGGTTCTAGTCCCAACTTGTCTGCTGTAGGTCCTTGTGCAGTTCACTTAACTTCTCTGTGCCTCAGTCTCCTCATCTGTAAAATGGGGATGAAATGCCTGTTCTCGTTCCTTCGCAGATGGAGCCCCCACGTGGGACAGGGTCTGTGTGTGACCCGATTATCGTGCATCTGCCCCAGTGCTTAGTACGGCGCTTGACGCGTGTTCGTTCAACCAGTGGCGCGGTCACTATCATGAATGAATTGAGATGCATTTTCCCTATTTAGGTTATCAATGCTGGACCCAGCATGGCTCCCAATGTCACCTTGGAGATAAGGATACCTAATTCTTTTGCCCCCCATGCCATCAAGCTGTTCAACATTTTGGATGTCCAGGTATCTTTGTTTTCATTTATCCACTTGGTCATTCCACAGAATAAATGCTGAACTCTGGGAAATAGGGATTCACTCTTTGCCATGCCAAACACTGTCGTGAAAATGGTCTCTCTGGAACTTTCTGTTCAACCACGAAGGAAATTACACTGAGCCTGGCGGGAAATGAGACAAAGTGAGACGGTCTCTCTGTCGTCGAACATTCTGTAGATGCCCACCGAATTCCCCGCTACACTATATGGTTTTAATAAACTCTGATTGTGCTCTGTTACAAATAATTCTAATTATTTCAAAATATTTCCCCGTACCTACTCCAGTGGTTAGTGCAGTGCTTGGCGTATAAGTGCTTAGCAAGTACCACAGTTATTATTTCAATTATTATTTCTAGAAGTGATGTGGGCGTCTGACTCTGATCTGAGCTCTTCAGAGGGAAATTCTGGGGAGCATTCTTGGGTCATGAGTAATTGCAAGAGTGCCAACCTGTTTCGAGGGACCTCACCAGGCCCTTTCAAAAGGATCCTCGGGTCTCTGTCGGCGGCATCGCTGATTCATCTCTAGCCTTTCATTTTGAACGTTAGGAAACCGAAAAATGAAAAGCATTTATTCTGAGCTAACAGTATTTGTCTCGGGGATCCCTTTCCATCTTCCCTAAATGGGAATGTATAATGATCTTCTCTAAGACCATCAGCAGTGCATTATTAGGCTAAACCGGTCAACCGCAAAAACGATTAGTCTGCCTCCGACAGTGTCAACAGGATGTTTGGAGGAATCAGGCGATGGTTGCCCTCCTTGATATTCATCCTAAATTTTAAGGATGGACTAAGACCCCTAACAGTTCTTCTTTCTGTATCCAACTAACTGCTTATTGTGCTGTCACGGCTTGACCCAAACCCCATTTAAGCCTGCTGATTCATTGATTGTGTGTGACGTCTTGTAATAACAATAGCAGCGTGGCTTAGTGGTTAAAACATGGGCCTGGGAGTCAGGAGGACCTGAGTTTTAATCCCGGCTCCGCCACGTGTCTGCTGTGTGACCCTGGGCAAGTCACTTTACTTCTCTGGGCCTCAGTTCCCTCATCTGGATCTAGCCTGATTAACTTGAACAGCGCTTGGCTCATAGTAAGCACTTAACAGGTACCATAATTATTATTATTAGTTTGAAGAGGTGTTTTCTTCGAGCTTCAGCCATACGACCGTGGTTTTATGGGATTAAACAACTCTGTGTTCGCTCTGCCCAGACCTTTCTTGATTCTGTAGATTTCAATCATGCCCCCTTTTGATCCATTTCTACAAAATGAAGTCTTAATCTTTTCACTCTGCTCAGACAGAAACTTCTCCAATTTTCTGTCCATCTTGCTGAGTTTGAGCTGTTAGCTAAAGAGCTAGTAATTTATCCTGATTCCATCTGTCTCCTTCTCCTGTGGCTTAGTCCTGGGCAAGATGGTAAGAGGAAAGTATTGACAGCATTTAACAAGTAAATATAAAACCCCCTTATTTCCTTTTAGTCACATAGATCTAATCTTTTGTATGAATTTACAGCCCATTGTCTTACTCTTTCTCTTAAAGTATCTCTGGCATTATTCAAATTCGCTTGGCCAACATTTAGCTATATCATTTGCTCATAGAGATTCAGTGTGATTAAAATATTAATCAAAGCTTAAGATATCTGGCCCAAATTAGTTGCATCTATTTCACTCTGCCAATAAAAGAAGATAGTAAAATAATGACTTTCTGTCTCTTCCAAGGCTACTCCAGGGAAATGCTCTTTCAAGAACTACGAAAGGGAATGCCCTTCGGCACACGAAAAGGGAAATTTGGAAACATTTAAGGATCTAATCACCTTCTTTACGAAGATGGATAAGAGACTCTTGGTAAGTTTTTCTTCACTTAATGATCCTATTTGGGAGTGGAACTGCAAGCCAGTTGAACCACACTAGGACACAGAAGTGTCCAGTTGAGACTGAGAAACTTTGCAACTTCTGTCGGTAAGTCGTGGACGGTGCGCTCCTACTGGGTGCTGAACATTGTACTAAGCACTTGGGAAGGTTCGTAGCAGTTAGCAGACACTGGTCCTCGGTTCGTTCAAGAGTTTTTCAGGGTCCACTACTGAGCTTGTTATCGAAAGAAGATGCTAGCGTTCCGCAGAAGATAATAACAAAATTGAAGGGTATAAAGGAGATCTCTCACATCCAATTTCCTGGGTCTCCGAGCTCTCACGTGGGGGAGTGAGGGGAAAGCCAGGCAGCTAGGAGGTGGTCTCACCCAGGAGTTGGTCAAAGTGGGTGGGTTGGTTTGTGGCCGAAGCAGCAACTTGCCTTATAATAATAATAATGGTATTTGTTAATTGCTTACTATGTGCCAGTCACTTTTCTAAGCGCTGGGGTAGATACAAGCTAATCAGGTTGGACACAGTCCCTGTCCCATATGGGGGCTTATAGTTTTAAACCCCATTTAACAGATGAGGTAACTGGGGCACAGAGAAATGAAGTGACTTGTCACACAGCAGACAAGTGGCAGAGCCAGAATGAGAACCCAAGTCCTTCTGCCTCCCAGGCCTGTGCCCTATCACCTACCTAGGCCATGCTGCTTCTGTGCTGCTTTCATGGAAGCACCATCTTATAGAGACTGAGAGCCCCATGTCCAACCCAAGTATCTTGTAGGTACCCCAGCACTTAGTACAGTGCCTGGCACATAGCAAGCACTTAACAAAATGCCAGTTACTACAAAGGCAGAAATCCAGGTGTCTGTGTCCAGATATTTATGAGGTACTTTCTTGGGAAAGACTCACTTCTTTTTAGTGGATTTCTCTGTTATCAGATGAAAACCATCCACGTAAATGGATTCAAGTATTCAATGGTATTTATTGAGCGCTTATTTTGTGCAGAGCACTGTACTAAGCACTTGGGAGAGTACAATACAACAATGCAGACTTGCACATTCCCTCCCGGGTGCTCTCTCCTCCCTCCCATCCCTAAAGTACCTCCAATTCACTTGACCCACATGTGATCCTCACTGATTCTTTGCACTTGTATGATAAAATTCCCATTTATTTCATCCCTTAATAATTAACTTGACCATCTCAACGTAGGCCCTGCCCTCGAGAAACTTAAATTCTAACAGGGCAGACATACACAGAAGTAATTTACAGATAGGAGGAAAAAGGCGATATGCTCGTGAGTTAGTGCCTAAATACGGGATATGTGACATGCATATTTAATTTCTTTGGGAAACTATGAGATCTCAAGGGGTCAGGTGACATAGTCATGGTCCTCTCTGCTTCCCAACTGGTGCTTTTCCCTTACATCACCCCAAGAAGGTGTTGGGGGCCATAATGGAGTGAATTAAAGGTCATTTGGGTGTATGGGGGTCAAGGGTCGAAAATCTGACCAAGGCATCTAAAATTGGACATGTTTCATATTGGCGTATGTTTTAGGGAGCTTTGGGATCGTGAGATTTTCATTTACATTTCAGTATAAAAGGAGACTGTGGGAATAAGAATCAAGGCACTGAGGACTGTACCTGTTTCTGTTGTAATAATGCAGAGCATATTCTTGGGTTCCTTTTTCTCCTGTTTGGAAATTCTTTTAGTGCCTGGCTCCTCTTACTAGAGTGCAAGCTCCTCAAGAATAGAATCAGGTGTGTCTTCCCGAGTGCTCAGTTCAGTGTTCTGCAAGCAGCAGACATTAAATCCATACTACTCAGAGTTTTGTTACAATACATTGTATTTACTGGGTGTCAATAAATGCCGTTACTACTAGATGAAAATTAGTCTAAAAGACCACCTATAAAACTTCAGAACATTCATTCAATCTCATTTATTTAGTGCTTACTGTGTGCAAAGCACTGTACTAAGCACTTGGAAAAGTACAGTATAACACAGACCCATTCCCTGCCCACAATGAGAAGGTTGTTGTATAACCTTTACAATTTTGGTAATGTCCTATTTTTTGCATTCTTGTTCTAGTACTGTATGGAAGATGATCCATTCTGTATAAAATTCACCTGCAACTTTGGAAAAATGGAAAGTGGGAAAGAGTCCAGCGTCCATATCCAATTGGAAGGTCGTCCTTCAGTTTTAGAAATGGTAAATCTATGGATACAGTTTTAAATGCTATCTTAAAGACAACTTACCATTCTGGGAAGTGAACTTAAGTGTGTTGTGTCAGAATACCTAGGTTACAGATGTTAATTAAAGGCCTGGGCTTGTACACCTGGAGTCAAAAGTATATGGTAAGCAAATCTAAATCACCCAAGGTCCGAGGCTATCGTCATATAAAGTGGAGAGCTGTAGAAACGTGCAGAGGAGTCATCCCCAACCCCCTGTTGAGGAGAATAGAGGGGGTGTTGGATTTTCGGTTTGGCTGGGCTATTATTTTATTGATTTTTTTTTTCCATCTGGGGGGAATTGGATTAGACCTATCTGGCTTCATTCAAGGTGCATTGATTACATTAACTAAAAACAAAAAAAATGATCATTTTTCCTCTTCTCTGTGCCTGAGGAGATATTGATTTTAAGTATTGGCTAATCTAAAATCTTCCACTCCTGTGAGAAGTGTACTAGACTCACAGAGATGGATCTCAGAAATCTATTTTTACTTGGGGATGCAGACAAAAACCATCAGTAAAAATCAGAGGGGTGAACAGAGATTCTGGGGGGAAAAAATCCTTGCATGGTATCAGAAAAGTACAACTCTAAACATCACTCAGAAGGAATCGCTGAAAGGCAGAATGCGATTTATAGCTTGGTTGGCCACAAGTTAACAAAGCTGCAACTATCTATCTTTTTGTTTAAAATCATTGCTGAAAAGATCCAAGTCCCTAAAATATTCATTGACTATATTCTGGATTTCTCCCTACAAGAAATAATAGTATTTGGGATTGCAGTTTATACTAATATGTCCATAACTTTTAGCTGAGTCAAACACTCTCATGTCCCATAGAATAAACCATGTTCGAGACTCAGAATGATTTACTACTAAATTCCTTTCAAAAACTAGGTATGGGTGTTATATTTAGTTGTAGAAGAAAGTTGTTTTTTTAATGGCAGAACCAAGATTTCAAAAATGTTATGTGGTGTAGAGATGCATTAAGAGAGATAACAGACCCAAGACAAGAAGTATTTCCATGGTTCTGGAAAATCACAAAGAGATCAATGGAGAATTTACAAATTTGAGTTAAATTAAGGGATACAGGCATGGTACTGAATTCATCAGGAAAAACTTTAAATTGGATTTAACTCGTGTGAAATCAAAAAGGGAATATTTATCCTAGCAACAGGATGGTAATATACTCGAAAAAAGGTTTTGTAGGGCTAGAATTTGTAATGATTGTACTTTACTATCTAGGATTTGATGGATTATTTCTTAAACAGAATATGATGGAAATAGGCAGAAATTGAACCACGTGTGTCATATTTTCTTCTCTCCTGGATTTTTTATGGGTGGAATTTTATACACCAAGTACTCTATGTCTTGAATTGTACTTAGAATTGATGCGCTTGCGCATTCTAGAAACGTGTATCAGTTTGGAGACTGTATAAGGCAGATAGATACCTACTGAGACAGCCATATTCTTTCATATCTTTTCTCTGATTTCTTCCAAATCTGAGGTTTTATCTTGAGGCTTATTCCCTTAGTGCATCTCTAATAATATGAACATCTTACCTCTCCTTCCCCAAAGATAAGGAATGAGCAAGTCGTAAATCACCTACAAGGAAAGCAGTACTGAAACACAGAATTCATGGCTTTTGATTAAACGGAGAGGTTGTCTACACGAGTGACCCTGTTTTTCACAGGTGTTCATCTTTTAGGAATCCTAGAGGTTTCACTGTCTTTCCCTTAGAAGTGATTGCTACAGATTAGGGTAGAGGTGGTATGTCTGAATCAATTCGATAGTATTAATTGAGCACCTACTATGTGCATAGCACTGAATTAAGTGCTTAGGAGAGTACTGTAGAGTGAACACGTGAACTCAAGGATTTTTCAATCCCTCCTTGGAGACAAGCAACTAAAATAATAGACAGGAAGAAGGAAAGGATATATGAGTTAATGCTCAAGTACCAGAGCATGAAAGTTGTCTACTGTGCTACAAAAGTCTGTGAGTGCTTAAGTGCTTTTTAGAGTTTTTATTAATTTTTTAAATGGTACTTGTTTAGCACCTATGTTCCAGGGAGGGACTATGCTAAGCACTGGAGTTGATAGAAGATAATCGGATTGGAAATAGTACCTGTCCCACTTTGGGCTCACAGTCTAAATCAGAGGGAGGAGATGTAATCCCCATTTTACAGGTGAGGTCACTGAGGCACAGAGAAGTTAAGGGACTCGCCCAAGATCACACAGCAGACAAGGGGTGGAGCTGGGTTGCTTAGAGGGCCTAGAAGTCCTGATCAGACAGAAGAGGGGTTCTAAGCAAGGAGGAAAAAAAAACCAGGTAAGACCTCCAAAACCCCTGTGAGGTAGGGAGAGAAAGGCATTAAACCCATTTTACAGCTCAGGAGGCAGAGGAAGGTTAAGTAACGTGCTTGGGGTCATACAGAAAGCCAGTAAAACAGCAGGGACTAGAACTCATCACTTTTCAGTAGATTGCCTCCAAGATAAAATAACTTTGCTCTGCCGAGCTACTACTTTAGAAGTCTAGTATGGATTGGCGAGGTCGAAATATCCCTGCCCTCTCTGGAGGCTCAAGTTGATGGAAATGTAGAAAAATGCAAAGGACCAGCTAAACAAAAGAAACTTAAGACCCCACTGTTTCATCAGCCTCCAAGAAAATGAAACCAAGAATCTGACACACATCATTAGACTGCTGGTCCCTTTGAGACCAGTGCAAAATCCGCAGAGAGAGCTTCAAGGCATCAAGCAAGATGAAAAATGAACTGTGGGAAGCAGCGTGGTCTAGTGGATGAAGGACAGGCCTAGGAGTCAGAGGACCTGGGATCTAATTCCGGCTCTGCCACTTGCCTGCTGTGTGACCTTGGGAAAGCCACTTAACTTCTCTGTTCCTCAGTTACCTCATCTGTAAAATGGGGATGAAGGCCATGAGCCCCACATGCGACATGGGCTGTGTCCAACTTGGTTAGCTTGCATTTATGCAAGTGCTTTAACAGATACCATAAAAAAAGAAAACCTGGGAGAAGCCAGAAGATTATGAAAACTCCATCTTCATCTTTCTCACTTTCAAATAATGCTATGAACTGTATTCATTTTTTTTTTCTTGACACAAACAGGATGAGACATCAGCCCTCAAGTTTTTAATAAGTGCAACGGCGGCACCGGAGCGAAATCTCAGAGTTGTTGATCTAAACCAGGAGCTCAACAAAACCGAGAATATAGCACATGTAAGTATTCCTTCCGGCCATTTAAGATATTTTGGGGCGATTCTACAGTGAAGTTGTGTATGAAATAAGGAGAGACTAAATTCATTCCAGTTTTCTAAAAATGGGGTATAGGAAGGGCAAGGAATAGAAATGATTGTGATATGAAGGGCTTACTATGTGCCAAGCACCGTACTAAGCACTGGGGGGTTCACAATGTAGGGGCAGAGGGGGAAACAGGTATTGAATCCCCACTTTTACAGATGAGAAAACTGAGGCTCAGTGAAGTTGTGACTCTGCCCAAAGTCCCACAGGCAAGTGGCAAAGCCAGGATTAGAATCCAAGTCCTCTGACTCAGAGGTCTTTGCTGTTGCCACTAGTCTAGCCCTGCTGTCCCCAGGCACTCAATTTAGTTCTCTGCCTGAGAATCCCTTTCTTTCCTCCCACCCTCATCACCTCTGCGAGCACACACACATTGTCCTTCCCCTACCTTTGCTTGGAATAAAATGTCAACTGAAAAAAAGAATGTAAAACTCTCTTAGATCTAAGTCAGTGAATCTTGTGGATTTTCCAGTCGCCATTCTTTTGCCCAGCTATTGTCTTTTTCATTACTCATCTCTATTAAAGGAAGGGTGAAAAACAATGCTGGTTCAATCCATTCATTTTGAGCTGTTCATTTAGGTGATGAACAGTTAAAATGGTTTATTATTATTATGATTGTATTAAGCCCTGTTTTAAACACTGGGATAGCTATATGTTAATCAGGTTGAAAACGTCCCTGTCCCTCATGAACCTCACAGGCATCCACTCCCCATTTACAGATGGGGAAAAGTGAGGTCCAGAAAAATGTTAAGGGACAAGCCCAACGTCACATAGCAGGCAAATGACAGAGCCAGGATTAGCACCCAGGTTCTCTGACTCCCAAATTCATGTTCTTTCCGCTAGACCACACTGCTCTGCTGAATGTCTCTAGACAGGCAGAGAAACTAGAAAGGTCCGTTGTGGGTTAGTCATGTTTTAACTCTACAGTAACTGCCTTGTTTCCTTTTTTTCCTTCATCTAGGTCATCCTGGAAGGATTGCATCACCAGAAGCCCAAACCCTATTTTACTGTAGTAATCATTTCAGTTAGCTTGGGTCTTGGACTTAGTTTACTTTTATTTATTTCTTACATTCTGTGGAAGGTAAGTCTTATTCCTTCGCGTATTTGGAGAATGACACGGGTTGCAGTTTTGTCAAAGAAAATAACATAGTCTGTTACAGGACATTACCCCCTTGAGGTTTTGGGCGTCTTCAAAAAGGATCACGTTTACCTCATCAGCCTGGGCTCTCATATGAATCGACTGTCAAAAACTAAAGTGGCAATTTAATCCATCAGTGGTATTTACCGAGCACTTAGTGGGTGCAGAGCATTGTACTAAGCACCTGGGTGAGGACAAGAGAGGAGGTAGTACTGATCCCTGCCCCCAAGGAGCTTAAAGACTCATTTAGATACTTCAATCAGACCCATCTGAGGAGAGCGACCTTCTCAGATTTGGGATTTGACCAGATAATGGCATGGGAGAGGGTGATGGTACTGTTTGAGTACTTATTTGCGATCTGAGCAAGTCACTTAACTTCTCTGTGCCTCAGTTTCCTCTCTAGACTGTAAGCTCATTGTGGGCAGGGACTGTGTCTATCATTGTACTCACCAGCACTTAGTACAGTGCTCTGCACACAGTAAGCGCTCAATAAATCCATCTGACTGACATCTGGAAAATGGGGAAAGAGCCACTCATTTTCCTTTCGCCTTAGACTGTGAGCCTCTCGTGAGACCGAGACTCCATCCGACCCGACCCTACTTCAGTTCTTAGTATACTGCAGGGCACAAAGTAAGAGCTTAATAAAAATCCCAGTTATTTGCTACTCAACCTTTGGCAACTGTGGGTGGAAACTCGAATAAAAGCGAGGAAAGAGATGAGAACAGGAGCCCAGAAAGGAAAAGACAAATGTAAGTACTAACAGGAAAGAAAGAGCTACAGTACCTTGTAAAACAAATAAGCCAAATAATTCAGGAACCTAAAGTTGCTCCTGGGAGTAAACTGGACTTGTCAGAAGGAGGGTTAATTCTCACAGACTGCTAGAAAACGGTATAGCTCACCGCAGTAGCAAATGTTGCCACTCTCCAGAGAAACACTGGTACTAGAAAAGGATTAATAATGTTATTCCCAAACCTCCCCCCTGACTTCAAGGAGGAATTTTCGGGACCTGGGAAAGTGGGATAACTGATCTTCATTATCTGCTCCACTTCTTGGAAAAAATGATATTGGCCCTACCACGACATGCCCCTATTGCGTGATAGATGGTTTTCAAAACGTTTACACGTAGTTAAGCTTGTAAATATATTCTGCCAAGATGCCAAGATGATGTGTCTTTTTCAGGCTGGCTTCTTTAAAAGGCAATACAAAGCAATCCATCAAGATGAGGATAGAAGAGAGAGTTGGAGCTACGTAGACAGCTGCAAAGAAAATTAAAAAGGAGGAATTAACCAACTCAGGATTAATGAAAAGAGGGAGGAGACGGAATTACGAGAAAGAAACGATCATGAATTGTACACCAAGACAACGGATCTCTGGTTTCAAATGGCTAGAACACTAGTAAGCAGATGACTTTGTCAGCCCAAGAGCTTCTCTGAAGGTATAAAAGAGCAACGGTGCTCTCCATGACTCAGGAAATGAAATGCATAAGACCCAGGTAGGTCATCAGTTGCTTGCAAAGAAGATGATCAGGAAGTCTATTCAAAGTATTCCAATGAATGTTTCTGACTTTAAGAGGTTTGTTTAGAAGAGGCTACTCCAGAAGAATAAAGACCTTTTGCATTTTATGGATCGACTGAAAAAGGTCTCCGTTTGAGATGAATAAAAAAATATTATTTCGACTGGATTGAAATGCAGACAGGCCTTAAACAATACCGCTTGGATGATGAATTATGTAGGACTGCAGAACTGAAAAGACTTCTAAACCTCAAAAATTTGGGGTAGACTTTCTTCTACAATCCCAGGACTAAAGTGGACAGTAACACTTTCAGGCAACTTTTCAATTCTTTTGTAAATTGGGAAAATGAAGGAAATTTTTACTATTACTTTTTAAAGTTCAGAACCAGGGAAGGTTGCACTTTAACCACTATCTATATAAGAAATACACTGATGTATATAATATGCATGAATTTTGAAAAATCAGACCTCATAGTAGATTTTAAAAAAAAAACCAAAAGGCATTTAACAGCTGGATAAAATACAACCATTATGAACAAATATTTTCGATACAGATTGGATGGGTATAAAATAACCTTGAATGTGTACAGGAGTTATAAAATGCACTAATATTTATTTGAGTGGTATTCTTTGCTATTCAAATGGTAGTGTTATATGTGGGTGCTTATCTGGACTTTAAAAAAAAAAAATCCCATTTCTGTAAGATGAACAAATACAATTCTTAAATTTAACTGTAGCCTGAAAATAGAGATGGAAAATGAATAGGACCCTGTTGCCCTAAAGTATTTTAGAGTGGAATTTTCTTTTAATAACTAAGTTACAGTGAAACAGCTTTTTTATACTTTTTCTATCATTTATGGTGATATGCATTTCATTCATAGGAAGTAGTCAACTCTGTATTATTTATTTCTTGCAGTCTGATTAAACCAAAAATTAGATTTTTTTAAACGTACTCAAATTTAACTCCCGGGGCTCCCAAGTGTTGGTGTTGGTACGTGGTCACGTTGGCCTGGCTTCCTTAAAAATACAAGGCTCTGGGAGGATTTGCAATCATCGCCCCTGACTATATGTGTTTTGGATAGCCAGACCCAAGGCAGATATTCAGGTCAGCTTCCCTCACTCAGACACAAACACCTCTTTCCACCTGTGTCTGTGTGTGTTTGCGCACTGAGAATTTACAGCAAAGCCTGTAGACTTGTTGGAAAATTGGTACCATGAGCTCCACATTACTATCTAGTTGCCATGTATAGCCCTCTCAGATGGTATTTGTCTTTCCCTTTCATAAGGCAGTAGCTTTTTTTTCTTTTTTTCCTGCCTCAAATCTGGCCCAATTACTCCCAGTTGCCCGACGTTTAATGTTAAGGACTTCAAAAACTTCAATAAATAAAGCCAAAGAAAAAAAACTTCCTCGCTATTTTAAAGTCAGTACCAGGTAAGTAGTACAAAACATTTTTAACAGCCCTCTTTAGAATAAAGTTTGAGGGTTTGTTTGGTGGTAGATTGTATTAAAGGCTTTGTTGAGGGTCAACAGGCTAAAAGTAAATCTAGCTACCGTCAGCTACTTTCGTTTCTGATGAGGACATGACCGGGGTGATATTTTTGATATCTGAAAACGAAAGACCTGATAAAGTACCCTAATTGTTTAATGTTTATCCATAAAGGGAGTCTTGTTAATGCAAGGTGCTGTATTTGAACAATGTCGAGATTTCAGTGATCTTAATATGCAATCCCAATAAAGCACTTTTCAGAAAAAGTCAAATTTTGTCTTACCTGCAGCATTTTAAATGACTTCAAATTTAAAAAACTAAATCTCACAGCGACATCAAAAATAACGATTTAGATACAATAAGCAATTATAGATACTCTATTTGTATTTTTAAAATATCTTAGCTCATATAAAGAAATTCTTACTGGAGTATATGATTTTACTTCATAAATTTCTTCTAGAAGCAGTCACAGGCTACCTTGGGATCACTTAATTCTTCTGAGCTCTCTCCATAACAGTGGATAAGCTGAGGGTGGATTCTGTTTAAAAAAGAAAAAAAATGAAATGAAACAGGATAGTTTAGGTGGTTCGTTTGCTAAATTCAGACAGTGTTTTCAAGCCCGTCTATTAATACTGAATTCTAATAAACAACTCTCAATTAACAATTTCACAATTAAGCCTGTGAATTATTTGCATCAGATAGATGAGGGTTTGTTTTTTAACATCTCACGCTAGTTTCAAGTCTCCTTTCTCAACTATCCTTTTCTGCGGGGTTGGCATCCAGAGGCCTCTCAAACCCCAGTCTAGATTTCAGATCTCGTTTCCAGGATATTTCTCCATCTGAGCGGAAAACAGACGTAAGAATTGGGAAACATGGCCAAACTAAGACATAGTAGAGATGCAGATGTTTTCACAACGAGGAATACATCAAGTGAGAGCTACGCCAACAAAAGTCAGAGCAGATGGGATCAGGCAGTCGTTACTGTCGAATATCTGGTTCACGATCAAATCAGGCCGTGACGTTTTGCTAGCCGAGAGACGGTGCCTTTGGTGATTTACCTAACGTGAACCTCCGATGACACTTCCATTAAATCCCCATCTATGTTCCATAGGTGATTGTTCTCTGTAGCTTCTTCTTCCGTGACACGTCCGCTGTTGTTATTTCTTGGCCGGACTATTACTTCCTTTACATTATATGTCTCAATAAATGGAAAACTAAACTAAAAAGAAGAACGTTAAATAAGAAATGGAAATTGAGTTGAACCTTTTTAAACTTCGGCGTTAGAGGATTTTAACTGAGAAAACTGTCGCCATTTCACATTTTAAAAAAGCTAGTTCCAAGGAATGCGGACACAGGGCAGTAAGTCAGTCAAGCGTATTTATGAGCGCTTACTGTGTGCAGAGCACTGTACTAAGCACTTGGGAGGGTACAGTATGACAATATGCAGACGCATTCCCTGCCCACATTAAGCTTACAGTCTCGTGGGTAGGGAACCTGTCTTACCGAATCTGCTGTGCTGTAGTCTCCCAAGCGCTGAGTACAGTGCTTTGCACACAGTAAGGTCTCAGAGAATACCTTTTGCTTGATTAAGAGCTGACTTTCTGAGCTGGAGTCCCTGTGTTGATCATCCCAAGTCTCTCACAAAACGTGTGAATTTCCAATCAGGGCTGAAAAGACCTGTCAGCTCTTAGGGGTCCTCCCCTCCCAATCTCCATCTCTCCTCCATTCTAAGTGAAAAGCTGTAACCTATATGGAATCAGAATGCACATCAAATACTACAATGTAACAGTTTACATCTTAATTCTTTAAATTAGTATTCCTTGATTTTGTCATAAAAGCTGCCATACAGCCCTACAGTGGTTTTTTTTCCATATTAAAAATTAAAAATCAACTGCTCCTCCAGGTATGCAGTTTAGAGGCCTTAACTGAAGAGGCCTGGAATAAAAGGAGCTTATGGGACAATAAGGCCCTTTTGGATATGCCGATATAGTCTAGATAATTGCAATAATTACCTGAACCAAGTCCACAGAAATGTGATTTAAAAAAAAACAAACAGAGTCAAGTTAGGGCAGTTTAATCTCTCAGGATCTCTGAATGAATAGAATAGAAAATGATAATAACAATAATTATGGAACTTGTTAAGCACTTACTGTGCACCAAGAACCTTCTAAACGCTGGTAGATACAAGTTATTCAGGTTAGACCCGGTCCCTGCCTCACTTGGGGCTCACACTCCTAATCCCCATTTTACTGATGAGGAAACTGAGGCAGAGAAAAGTAAAGTGACTGCTTAGAACAGTGTTTGGCACAGAGTAAACGCTTAACAAATACTACAATCATCATTATTTGGTTTTAGCGCTTCATGACGTCAGAAGAGGTGGCTTGGTGCATACCATATCAATAGTCACGGCTACAGAACTACAGTTTTCCTTAATGGGGAATTTTACAAGAACGGAATGTCCATCGTATCGGAGAATTGGGTTTTCAAGCAAGTATCAGAAACAGCCAAAGGTCATAGTCTAATGGGAATTCCATAGCCTTTAATAGGAGGTTGCTTACGGAAACATGGAATCTGAGCACTCTTTCTTCCAAAGGGCAACAGTTGGACCGGAGTACGTGTCCTTAATCTCAATTTGCCCTGCTTCATGATAACACTCTCCTGTCAGGAGATTTATACTGCCTTATGAGAAATGGAATAAATTACATTGTCTAAACTGCAGCAAACCGGCTCCAATAGGCTAATCTCTATTAGTCTGGTGATTTTCAAAACTCAGATGAAATGGGGCTAATGCAGTTTGACAGGGACTGAAGGCTTCTTACAAAGGAGAACATGAACGTTCAACTCTTGTAAAGTGTCTTCCATAATGACCATCTCTGGGAAGCAGCATGGCCAAGTGGGTGAAGTATGGGCCTGGGAGTCAGGGGACCTGAATTCTAATCCCACCTCTGCCACTTGTCTGCTATGTGACCTTGAGCAAGTCACTTTTATGTCTCTGTGCCTCAGTTATCTCATCTGTAAAATGGGGATTAAGACTGTGAGCCCCGTGGGGACAGGGACCGTGTATCTACCCCCGTTCTCAGAACAATGCGTATAGTAAGCGCTTAACAAATACCACTATTATTATTATTATCATTAAAATGACAAAAGAAGATTTTTCAGTACCTGATTTTTTACACTGGAGTATCTTTTCAGGTGCTTGATAAATTCTGGTCGAGAGGTGTTTCGGGAAATAATAAGAGCCATGCTTCCATTATTTAACCTGAAAATTCAACGGTTGGGTTCCTTTAACTTTAAGCAGTCTAGTAGTATTAATGGGGAAAAAAATGCCTTACAATATCTTACAGACTTGTATGACCTCTACTTGGGGAAGAAAAATAGATCAGTCTTAACCTGAGTGGATTCAGATGTTTCTTATACTCTGCAGAGGTTATTTTTCTTAAGTGGAATGTCATTACGAATCAATTCCACTTAAGAAATAACCTTCTCCTCAGCCACCTCTTGTATTAAAAGTCTGCCTGAAAAGAAAATGATCACTCACTCTACTCAACTATCATGACATAATTAAAAGCCCCATTTTAATTACTCAAGGGTTTTAAATGGGAATATGTTTAAGTTGTAAAATGCCATTTGAATATGCCTCTAAGCACATAGAGGCTCAGTAACTCAGGAAACTAAATAAACAGAAAAGCATCCTTGAGCAGGGCCAATGAAGTGAGCAAATGTTGCTTTACCATGTTCGCTTAAGTGATGTAGCTTTCGAACCTTGTCTAACTGCATCTGTTCAACACAGAACGGGATGTTGAAAATCCACGGTACTTTAGAGCCAAGAAAATTTCTGGCACAACCAGGCAGTTTAAGGTGAAAGGATATAGCTATAGATTTGCTGTGGAAATGGCAACTGAGAAAGAAATGTGCATTATTCCAATGTAATCTATTTCAAATGTTTCCAGTATTGTAAAAATATCCTAGATTTGGTGATAGTTTTTAACTCCTAAAGAAGTGATCATATACGATTCATATGTGTGGGGTAAAACTGTGCAGACACTTGAGCAATTAAGCTGATGCTTCATGAACAAGAATGAACTGTCTGTGGAGCCCAGGTCACGATAGTAGCATATCATGAAAACCAAATGAATTTTGGCCAGTTGTGCTTCACAGTTACCAAGTGGCAGGGAGTCCAAAATTTCAGTTCAGAATTTTTCAAAAGTCAGTTGTGTCCAGGGAAGTTGAGCATCGTAGCCTCAACATCTCCTCACCAAATCCAGTGAGGCCTAGTGGAAAGAGCCAGTGCCTGGGAGTCAGAAGGTCTGACTGTCAGTCAGTCAGTCAGTCAGTCAGAAGGTCTGCTGAGAAGCAGCGTGGCGCAGTGGAAAGAGCACGGGCTTTGGAGTCAGGGCTCATGAGTTCGAATCCCAGCTCTGCCACTTGTCGGCTGTGTGACTGTGGGCAAGTCACTTAACTTCTCTGGGCCTCAGTTCCCTCATCTGTAAAATGGGGATTAAGACTGTGAGCCCCACGTGGGACAACCTGATTCCCCTGTGTCTACCCCAGCGCTTAGAACAGTGCTCGGCACATAGTAAGCGCTTAACAAATACCAACATTATTTAGGTCTGGATTCTAATCTTGCTCCACCACTTGATTGCTGTGAAGTCTCTTCACTTCTCTGCACCTCAGTTTCCTCATCTGTAAAATGGGAGGTTCAATACCTGTTCTCCCTCCTTCTTAGGCTGTGGGCCCCATGTGGGGCAGGGACTGTGTCTGATCTGGTTCTCCTGCATCTCCCCCAGCGCTTAGTAAAGTGTTGACACATAGTGAGTGCTTAATACTATTATTATTATTTTTATCATCTCCATGACCAGAGCTCCACAATGTGGCATCTCGCTGGCAACCTCCCTCTTTCTTTACACTTTAAACCCGGGGACACTTTCCCGGTGTTTAGAAGAGTGCTTGGCACATAGTAAGTGCTTTACAGGTATTATTATTTCTGTTGCATTAGTCAAGAAGAGCCCCTGAGAAGGGATGGAACTTCCATGAATTGACTTCATTCAGTCATACTTATTAAGTGCTGTGTGTAAAACACTATACTAAGCGCTTCTCTGATAACTGCATGTTTTCTCTCATCAACCAACTGAGGCTTTTACCAGCAGTCTGTCAGAGTAGCAGTCATCATGGTCACTTTTAGTGATGTCTAGGAGTAGTGTGTTTTCCAGGAAAATGTCCTGATTTCTTAAAAGGATTTGGTGGCCATTGTTGGTCTGGATTGACCCAGTAAGGATATAATGAATCTAATTTGACAACTTGGACTCAAACCTGATCTCCCAAACTGATTATGGTCCTGAGATTAGATTCCACATCAAGCTGAGGTCCCAGGTGGTTAAAGACACAGACAGGCACTTGGGAATTGCCAAGGTTTTAAAAGAATATGGTAGAATCGATGACTCTTATCCTAATTCTTATAAACCCATACTGACCTGGGGTTTGGAGCCACACCTCCTGGTGCCATTGAACGTAAGCAGGGTGATGCCACGATGCTGACGTTTAAGAATGATCCTTGGACCTTCTGCCATGGATCATCACGGTCTAAAAAGAATAAGCAGTGACAGCTTACTCCTTGACAAAACTAAATGTGAGCAAAGCAATGCACGGACTCAAAATGCCATTTTGGAACTTACCTAATTGGGGAATTCTATGGTTCTCTCTAAAAGCAAAAAAGCATCATGAGAAAAAGAAGATACTCAATAATGAAACAAACAGCAAAATCATACCGTGCTTTACGTGATTCTTTTTCTAGGACCAACTTAATTTACTGGGAAGTCAAAGTGAATCAACAAGTAATGGATAATTCCATATTGGGTATCGAGATCATTGGGCACATTGAAGAACTGAAGCGATGCTTTCATTTAAATTCCTTTTACAAAAAGCGACACCAAATAACTATATATATATGTATATATATATATATATATACATATATACATATAACTTATTTAGGCTTTAGTAATGCTTTTAATTCCATTACACATAACATCCTTATTGACAAGGTGGAAAGTCTCATTTTGACCGTAATCCGATTAGGTGGTGCATAGTGCGTCTCCATATTCACACCCGTAGGGCAAGGAATCAATGTCTCTTTGTCAAATCGAGGACCTGATGGTGTGGTTTCCCTCAGGGACTGGTCCTGGGACTGATTCTAGTCAATATCTTAATTCATAACCTGGATAAAACGATTGAGGGTTTGCCCTGGAGATTTGTAGATAGCTCTAAATTTAGCAGGGTTGCCAGTCCTTAGAGGACAGAAATCAAATGCGATGTCATTTAGGCAAACTGGAAAAATTGATCCTACACAACCTAGATGAACTTCCATCAACAAGGGCAAGGTCACGCACCTAGTCGTGAAAAACAACACAAATACTGGATAGCAGAAGAGGGTCTGAGAGATCAGAGTGGACCGCCAGGTTCAACCGAATCGGCGACATAGTGCCATTTATTTTTTAAAAAGTCATGGCATTGGGTTAGTTATGGATATTTCCAATTGAAAATGCCAGACAAGACTTGGTCCCATCCTTTCTATAAATCAGTGGTATTTATTGGGCTTACTCTGTGCAAAACACTATACTTGACGTGGGGGAAAGTACAATTCAACAATTGGTGTAACAGCACATGCCCACGAGGAGCTTCTAGTCTGCAGGGGGAAAGGGATGGGAACTAAACACTTTCCTGAAAAGTGTTGAAGCCAGATTTAGGGATACATAAATAGAAAGACACTGAGAAACAGTGTGGCTTAGTGGATAGAGCAAGGGGCTGGAAATCAGAAGGAACTGGGTTCTAATCCCTGCTCTGCCTCATGCCTTTTGCGTGTCCTTGAGCAAGTCACTTCACTTCTCTGTGCCTCAGTTACCTCATCTGCAAAATGGGGATTAAGAATGTGAGTCCCATGCGGGACAGGGACTGTGGCCAACTTGACTAACTTGTATCTACCGCAGCACTTATAACAGTGCTCGTCATATAGCAGGCACTTAGCATTCACCATTAAAATAAATCCTGGAAAAAGAGGCATGGAGGCAAAAGAGTAAAACAATAGTAGACATTGCAAACATTAAGCACAACAGATCCACTCGGGGCAACCTCTTTGTGTGTTCAATATGGCTGGGACTGAATCCTGCATTGTTTGTCCCTTTCAATCCTAGTATCCCAATATATAAACCCTTAATACCACAGAGCCCTTTGAAAAACGAAAGTACTAAAGAAACGCTACCTAATGTTTTCATATATTCAACTAATTTCATACTACCATGAATGCATCCTTGTAAACACCCAGGCACATTTCTCTTAGAATTTTACCTACCGGTTGGTACTTTGAACGTCCTGTGAGTTACTCAGTGGTAAAAATGATATTTCACAGTCCGTAGGCCTAGAATGATAAATGAGTTTATTGTCGACTGGATCAAAATTCCAGGTGAGGAAATTCTATTTTCTATGCAAATAATTTTGAAGTTGGGGAAATAGAGAAGATGCTCCTTTGCAGAATCATACTTTATTTTAAAATTGAGATAATCATAAGAAATTCTAATTTCTTTGGAAAGAAAATCACACACTACACCTTCATCTCTGGTAGGTCTGCATCATCTCCTGAACCTCATTTTGTTCAGTTTAAGTGGTCAACTATGAGAGGAGGCCGTTTAAAACACAATAGCTTACTTGAGATTTGTCAACGTCTTAACCACAGCAAAATGTCTTCGTTGCGTAGCAGGCATCCAACGATTCTTCTCTGCCCAAGCCAGAGTCCTTCCGCCAAAGCCAAAGGTAGCTGAGAATCCACAGCGAAGAAAGTTCTGCATGCTACTGAATACGCAGACATCTACTGGTTTTACGTGTCCTGAAAGTCACAGTAATATTAGAAGCAAAAAGAAGCTTAAAAACCATATCATAAAACATAACTGATTGAACTGTGTAGTCAGAAAAGTCTTTTTGGATCTGCACCATTAACTAACCATGTAAACAAATCATTTTTCCAACTATTTTATATTACAGTGACACATCAACTAGTAGGTGAGTTTCCAACTTTCTGATTTCAAAGTTCAACTTTAAAAGTTTTAACATTTTAAGTGAAAGTCATACTCTAACAGGTCTGCTAAGATGCTTCCAAAATACTTCAATTCATAAAAATGGATTTAAGTTCACTAAAGCCTTACCCCATTCGCATTTCCCTCTGCTTCCTCTTCCACCTATTTTCCTGTCCATTATAAAGTTTCCTGCTGCAGGTGCAACAGAGACTCCCAGGAAATCAAATCCCTGAAGGGACTACCCACTAAAAGTAGGGAATGTTACAGGTTATCATCTTCGGGAAAGAGGAACGTGTTTAAAATTTCATTAGCTTGCGGGGAGTAACCTCTGGGTAGCTTCTTCTACTTGTGACTTCTAATTAACAGGTTCCTATAACAAAGAAGTTCAAGTTCTAAGGTACCGTCGTGGTGACACACGTGATTTACGACTGTAGTGTTTCTCTATTAAAAATGCAGTAATGTGATCAAGTCTACCGAAAGCAGTGGTTTCCCCGTCTGTTAAAATGGAGGATAAGCTACCTGTTCTCCTTTCCCCTTAGACTGAGAGCCCATGAGACACAAAGCCTATATTTAATCGGCTTTGACTGTGTCTACTCCTGCGCTTCGAACTGTGTTTGACACATTGAAAGTGCTTAGCAAATAGCACTACGATTATTGATGACGATGAGAGTCAAATGGTACATATGGAAAATCTTCACATGCTAATAGAAAGGACTCAGTTTTTCAAATGGCAGGCAAGTCCATGATACTGATATTACTGGGGGGAAATATATACTGTTATTTCTGTTACTTCTGGGATAAATTCTTTTGCGAAGGCATGCAATTTTCCCAGGAATTCTTACCCATTATAACGTGCAGAGTTGCCGTCACTACATGAGTGATGCCTTGAAGAGAATGTGCCAGTACATTGGTGGAACCTAAAAAACATACAAAAACTTGCAGTGAGGTTAAAACAGAGCAGGGTAGTCTGAAGAAAGGACATTTGTGAAGAATAAAGGTCAATTTCAACCCCAGATACAATTCCCTACAAGGTGTCTAGTAAATTCTGACGCAGCCGCCTAACTTTTGATGTTACTGGATGATATATTCTAATAACTGATTCCTCCATATGACTAAACCCTCATTTCCCTATTTGCTTTCCCCTCTGCTCCATGGGTGCACTTGGGGTCTTTACCCCTTAAGCACTTCCTATTCACCCCACTCCAGTCCCACGACATTTGTTCTTATACTCTGTCATTTCTGCTATCCGTAATTGTGATATTTATTAAGTTCCTATACTGTATCGAACAGTATACTAAGCACTGTGTTAAAGGTATTCATGTATCACACGGGACTAACAGTTTAAAAAGAGGAAGAACAGTTATTGAATCCTCATTATTTAGAGGGAACTGAGGCACAGAGAAGTGAAGTGATTTGCCCAAGGTCGTTTGGCAGGTCTGGATTTGGAACCCAGGTGCTCTGACTCCCTAAACCTGTGCTCTTTCCCCTAGGCCACACTGTTTTTGAAATGTATTTAGTCTCCCCCTCTACACCGTAAGCTCTACGTGGCTAAGGATCAAGTCAACCATGTTGTACTGTACTCTCCCAAGCATAATACAGTGCTCCACACACAGTAAGTGCTCAGTAAATGCCACCCTGACTGATGGAGAGCAGCATTGAGACAGATGCACTTGTCTAGCCATGGAAAGACCAGAGTTTATACCTAGAGTAAGAGCTTAATATAGTGCGGTGCACACAGTAAGTGCTCAATAAATACAATGAAATGAAGAGAGATAGCAGTTAGGGTGGAGAGGAAGGGCTTGACCCAGGATATATTGTGCAGGCAAAATCGGCAGGAATATTAGAATGAATCCCTTGCAGCATCTCCTTTTCTTAAAATCTAGTTTTGTTTATCCTTTAATCTTCTCTAGATTCCCAAGTACAGGAAACTGAGACGTGGTAATGTGAAAACACTTTGAGTGATTGTTCTTTTACAATGGACATTAATCAAAAGCTCTTGCCAGGCAAATTGTGGCATAAACCATAGAGTAAATTAGTTGCCTACTGGGAAGCCTGACTTCCTCTGGTGGAAAAAAATTTGAAACTACAAAAAGCCATATGGTATAACTTAATCAGACACAGAATAATAAACAATAGGTAGACTATTTGTTCAGATAATGTTTTAAAATGAAATACGCATTAGAAAGATAGATTTATAAAAATATTACTTGACCTCATTTGAGCACTTATGAACAAATTTAGTCATCCTCAGCACTTCTGTATTTTTGTTCATTCAGTAATTTATTTTAGCTACTCTGCTTATAAATATTTTTCCAATAATAATAATTGTGGTATTTCTTAAGTGCGAACTATGTGCTAAGCACTGGGGTATATTCAAGGTAATCAGGTTGGACACAGTCCCGTCCCACATGGGGCTCACGGTCTCAATTCCCATTTTACAGATGAGGTAATGGAGGCTCAGAGAAGTTAAGTGACTTGCCCAAGGTCACAGAGCAGACACTTGGCAGAGCCGGGATCAGAAGCCATGTCCTCTGACTTCCAGGACTGTGCTTTTGCCACTTGGCCACGCTGTTTCTCGATGCATTAGAATGCAAGCTCCTTGAGGGTGGAGAATCTGTCACATCTTTATCAGGTATTCTCTAGGCTCTTAGTACAGGGTGCTCAATTCATACTTTTACTAATAATAATTGTGGTATCTGTTAAGAGCTTACTATGTTCCAGACATTGTACTAAGGGCTGGGATAGATGCAAGGTAATCAGGGTGAACACAGGTCCCGTCCCACATAGGGCTCACAGTTTTGGAGGCTTGGTTTTACTGTTTCCTTGAAGTACTTCCTCTGCCCTCCTTGCTTCCAGATACTATATGAATACCAAATGAGAATTCATCTACCTATCTATCCAGAGAAGCAGTGTGGCTCAGTGGAAAGAGACCAGGCTTGGGAGTCAGAGGTCATGCGTTCTAATCCCGCCTCTGCCACTTGTCAGCTGTGTGACTTTGGGCAAGTCACTTAACTTCTCTGTGCCTCAGTTCCCTCATCTGTAAAATGGGGATTAAAACTGTGAGCCCCACATGGGACAACCTGATCACCTTGTATCCCCCCCAGCGCTTCGAACAGTGCTTGGCGCATAGTAAGCGCTTAACAAATACCACCATCATTATTATTATCTATCAACCTCAGGAATAATCAAATCTAAACGAGCACCTCTGTAAAGGCTCTAAATAAATTCCATCCAATTCTGGTTATTTGGGAGAGAACCCCTTCCTGTGACCTTCACTTTGGCCACTGCCTGATCACTGACACCATGAGGAGGGTGGTGGGAGCGGGGGGAAAGAAGAAACCAAACTCATCAACTTTTGTTTGAAATTCTAATAAAAAGCTTGAAGGGCTTGAAGACTGAAGTTACTGGCAAAAATGAGGGTCTGCAATTTCCACTGCTGTCCCTTTCCTCCATTGGGTGTTAAAATTGGAAGTTGGCTAGAAAAACATTATTCTGGAACTGGCTGTTAAAAAGTAAGAGTGTAAAGCTCTCTGGACAAAAGAAGAGCGGAACCATGATGAAGAGAACAAGGATCACAACTCCTGGCTCAGGGGAAGGAAGGTTTCTGGTTCCCTCTAGACTGTGAGCTCATTATAGGCAGGGGATTCTGCCCACCAATTGTATTGTTCACTCCCACGGGCTTAGAACAGTGCTCTGCACACAGTAGGTGCTCAATAAATACCATTAATCGATTGATTCCTCTCCCCCTCAAGACTGTAAGCTCGCTATGGGCAGGGAACGTGTCTACCTACTCTTTTATATTGTACTTTCCCAAACGCTTAGTGCAGGGCTCTGCATACAGTAAGTGCTCAAAAAATACGAATGATTGATGGATTCCTGGTGAGGCAAAAAGAAACGCACTGACATTCAGTCAGGCAGCCGTGGATGACGAGGGTTTTGAAAGTCTTCCTAAATTTTGTAGAGAACACACTTTGTTTCTAGTAATGACGATGTTAAGGAGGGAGAAGATGATTCCATCTTAATGACATTTTGGTTCTGATTAGCCTCTCCGCCAATCCATAACAATAAGAATCCATGAAAATAAGAGGAATCACATAAAAACAACACATGTAATGGTGTGAAAAAGCAACAAAAATGTCCTAGTGAAATGAATCGAGTCTCCACGTGTAGACCTCGGATCATTTTTATGAGGCATATTGATTCGATGTATTTTTACTTTTGAACTGGTAAAATACTACCAAACCTGTTACATAATTGGACTGAAGACTGACACTCAACCTCATAGATATCCTGAACTCTCCTCTATAGACAGATTGATGTCTAATTCTTTGGAATTTTTCCCATGGTGTCCTTTTGTTTAAGAAGTGATCTGTTCAAAAATTGCAACTCTTCACAAGAATGCAGAAATACCAAAGGGGTATTAAATACATCCTCACAAAAGAAGCTCTAAATGTTCTACTTCAAAATGAACAATTTCATGGAATGAAACTGTAGTTTTCTGTAAGCATCGACCTCCTCCCACCACCCAAATGTGTCAAAACACGAGGGTAAGGACAAAAGTATCAGTTCATGTAAACTATGACTGATGAAGGAACCAAGCAGAAATTGTGCAAAAAAAAAAATTGTCCTTGGAAGTGCAAGCACTTCTGCAGAACAATTAACTTAATTAACCAGGCAACATGAATATTCATAAGGCTGTTAATGTCTCCCACATCCAAACAGATAAATGTGATGTAATGACTTCCTAGTCAAGCATAGCTAAAATTCTCATAAAAACGGCACCTACACTTTGGTTCTTTGCCTGAAATACCATAGAAATTAACAGTCCCTCAGCAATATTTTGCTCTCTTCAAATTAATTGGAAGTAGGAATTTATTTAAGAGAACTATTTAGGACTATATGGTTCATGGCTATCAGTGTGTGGCTTGCACCTCGTTCTACAACAACTGGATTGGGTTTTTCTTTATTTTTATGCCCTTCCAGTTTTTCCTCCTCTTCACCAGAATCGCTCCGCATAGTTCCTTAGCACCAGTTCCCATGGCAACAAACACCACTGCTAATCGCCAGGATACCAAATACGGGCTTTTCCCACATCTGATCCATTTGATTCTGACCATAATACAGCAGTTTAGCCTGCTGGCTTAGTGGAGTAATTTACTAAACATGCTCCCTCTGGGTGTCTCTCTCTCCAGGAGTCAAATGGTTTCAAAGACAGGCTGCTTCCTCTCGGGCTGAAGCTCGGAACCACTTTTCTTCCACTTGTTTATCTATTCTGTCCATCAGAGCCCCAATCAGGGCTCTACTCCTTGGAACAAATCTGTTCCATACATCATTTCCTAATCGTATCAGATACGACCTGTAGGCCATAACCTCTAAGGAATCGTCAGTCCATCCCGTATCTCTTGAAAGCCTTTTTCCATCCAACGGGTAAACGCATCCAAGTTAACAAGCATCCATGGACACATGGCATTAAAACCAAATGTGTTCCCAAAGCTCAAGATAGCCATAAAACCCCAGTGCAATACCTTGTTTTGATATTTGACAGAGGAACAAGACTATATCATCGCTCTTCGCTTGATCCGGCTACCCGCTTTGCAATAAATGCATTCCTTTGGGGCCACCCATCTTTCCTGCTTCTGATGTGTAACTGTTAACATGGGATCTCTGGAGTGCAAGTCCTAATGAAGGGAAACAGTGACCCAAACACGTCCAATTTGCATGAACGGAAGTGTTGGAGGGGTTCCATCTCATAATACCACCATCACATTCATAGCAACTCAAAAGACAAATGAAGGTCAAACTACTGGCATAAACTGGATTCGTTCTTTGTAGCAGACATTATCGGCTGCTACTTGCTATGGGTTGCTATAGATATTTGGGGAGTGAGCTGGGGGATACAAAACATTCCGAGGTTTCCAAACATTTTTCTACCATTTTCAGTCCGTTCAAAATAATTCCCTCGGCAAATGTCCAAGTGATGTTTTCTCGGGTGGGATTTTAAAGTGATTCGAGCAGCTATGTGAAAGGGATGGAATTCTGATGGTAAATCTCATTAGAAGGTAAAGAGAAATGTTTCCCTTATTTTCTTGCAGGAGAACCCAAGTGGTACAAACTTCATTTGGTTCCTTTTAGACAAATGTTTTCTGTGATATCATAGTAGGATGAGATTCGTGAATTACTGAACTTCAGCCTCTTTTTCTTGCAACCTGAAAGGGAACTGGTTCTCCTAAATGGGAGAATGCGACACAGACCATTAGGCAGATATACCTATAAGCCAGGAGGGCAGCATCCTCTATTTTCTCACCTGCTGGTATTATGCCGAGAGGAAGTGTCGTTCTGACAGGCGTGAGGATGTAATCCGTGTCCTTCCCAGCATCCATCTGGGCTCTAAGAAGTAGCCCGTTGGCCACTTCGCTAGCGGACCCATCACCACCGACACACAGAATCCTAAACCAAGGAATAAAAGTTCACGTAAAACACAGGGGAACTTCCAAAGACAGCAATCATTCATGAAATTCAGCTATTAAAGTAATATATTTGTCATATAGGTAGGCTTTAAGAAAATGCTCATATCAGCACTCTATGAGAAATTCACTTGACAGACACAATTACAAACTAACTTCAAAAAAGTATAATAAGCAGACTAGTGGCCAAGAAAAATCCGAACTTGCTTCATGCTAACCTGCAAAAGGATTGCTTTTTCTTCTGTCAATGGCCAGAAGCATATAATTCTCATTTTGTTCATGTTAATATACTGTCATTTACAATACATTCAACTAACACAAACCAAAGCCATAAAATCCTGTTAATTCTCAATAAATCACTTGCAACTCAGAAGGCAGTAAAAATCGTGTATAAATAAGAAGGTTTAATTTAAGATACTGCTAATTATCATCAGTATGTGAATGCCGTAATTGCAAGCATGCCACGGTTCCTTATCCTTGGCATTACTTTTTGTGACACTTTTTATTAGTGTTACAACCCTCTGAAACAAGTTAGTATTACTAAATGTTTTAAAGACTTCACAGAGGAAATAACCGAGGTGTTGGGGGGAATCCCGATATATTTCCATAATTACATAAATTGTACTTTAAATTGAAACTAAAATATACAAATCAGAATGTATAGTGAACAGCTTAAGGTGGTAACAGAAAGGTGACTGTGTAGACACATTGGCAAAACTCGCTTATTTCACCTGCTGAACCCAAAAGGGCTCATCCTTCACCTGAACTAAGAAGTTGATGCGCATCTGGGGGTGAAGAGCTTGATCGGACATTCACAACTGGGTCAGCTTAGCCTGCTCACCTGTTCAAACTCCTCCCTCTCCTATGCCCAGGAACAATGCTTTTCCATATCTAACCAATGGATATTCCCCATAATAATTGATAACAATCGTGGATCTTGTTAAGTGATTGATATAAGCTCATCCTCTAGACTGTAAGCTCATTGTGAGCAGGGGCTGTGTTGGTTTTTTGCTGTATTGTACTCTCCCAAGTGCTTAGTCCAGTCCTCTGCACACACTCAGCACCCAATAAATGATTGAATGAATTGCGGGAATATGCCAAGGATTGTTCTAAGTGCTGAGCTAGACACAAGTAAACATGTTAAAGAGAAGAAGCATGGCCTAGTGGATAGGATCTGCTCCTGCGAGTCAGAAGGATCTGGATTCTAATCCCGGCTCTGCCACTTGTCTGCTGTGTGACCGTGGGCAAGTCACATTACTTGTCTGGGTCTAAGTTCCCTTCATCTGTAAAATGGGGATTAGTACAGTGAGCTCCATGTGGGACGGGGACCGTGTCCAACCTGATTAGCTTGTATCTACTCCAGCACATAGTAAGTGCTTAAAAAATACCATTGAAGAGAAAGGTTAATCAGTTTAGATGTGGTTCCTGTTCCTCAAGGGCCTCACAGGCTAAGGAAGAGTAGGATTTAACTGCCATTTTACAGAAGAGGCAACTGAGGCACACAGAAGTTAAGTGACTTGCCTGAGGTGCCACAGCAGATGTGAGGTAGAGCCAGTATTAAAACCCCCGTCCTCTGAGTCCCAGGCCCGTGCAATTCTTTATCTACGCGTGTCCAATTGGTAGCAGAATCTGGCAATATCATCACATTCTCTGAAGCTGATTTGCCACCTTGGTGTTTAAAGAAGACTAGCCTGCCTTTTTAAGGCTCAGAATCAATCCACAGTCCTGAACTATGGAATGGCTCATAACGACCTACAGTATTTCTTATAATCATCCTCTAGGTGACCCATATAGTCTCGGGTCCATAGTGTTGACTGGGACTGGTTGATGTGGAAGTTTCCAAATGGGTAAGAATTACATCCGGCAAGTTTCCAGATAATAATAAATAATAATGTTGGCATTTGTTAAGCGCTTACTATGTGCAGAGCACTGTTCTAAGCGCTGGGGGAGACCCAGGGGAATCAAGTTGTCCCACATGAGGCTTACAGTCTTCATCCCCACTTTACAGTTGAGGTCACTGAGGCACAGAGAAGTGAAGTGACTTGCCCACAGTCCCACAGCTGACAAGTGGCGGAGCCGGCATTCGAACCCATGACCTCTGACTCCCAAGCCCGGGCTCTTGCCACCGAGCCACGCTGCTTCTCTATCCTTGGTGGTGTCCTTCAGTGTGTCAGCAGAGAATAGATTGAGCTGTTTTGGACAAACTGCTTAGGAGTTTCCAGTCTATAGAGGGAAACAGACATTAAAATAAACTACATATAGGACTAATGGCAGAGGGTTAAGGCTATATATTCAAATATATATATTACATTCATTCAGTAGTATTTATTGAGCGCTTACTATGTGCAGAGCACTGTACTAAGCGCTTGGAATGTACAAGTCGGCAACAGATAGAGACAGTCCCTGCCCTTTGACGGGATTACATATATTATATATATATATATATATATATATATATATATATATATACGTGTATAGAAGAAGACTAGCCTGCCTTTTTAAGGCTTAGAATCAATCCACAGTCCTGAACTATGGAATGGCTCATAACGACCTACAGTATTTCTTATAATCATCCTCTAGGTGATATAGACACGTATATATATATATATACGCGGGTGTGTGTGCTATGGGGTCGAGGGTGGGGTGAATATTAAGTACTTAAGGGATGTTGTTGATGATGGAATACATGCAGATCTACTGTTGTAAACAATATGGGTATGTTTAAGTCTGCTTCCAAGTTGTTTCACTGACTTTGACTCAAAGAGCAAACAGATGCACCAGACATAAGCTGCATAACTACATTGGAAAAGAAAAATGTACTTGGCCTCAATTTAAGCCTTGTACCCTCAGAAAATATTTTAATGCAGAATAGGAAAGTGTGTTTTTAAGAGACCTTGTGTGTATTGTATGATACAAAAGAAATGTTTTTCTTTACAAATCAGGCACAGATGTTAAGACCACACAACTAACAAAACTACTGAAGACCCGAGAGAGTCCATTAAGACTGAACTTCATTTATACAGGGAAGATGTCTGCCAAATCCGTTACACTGAACGCTCCCAAGTCCTTAGTATAGTGCTCTGCACATAGTAAGCACTCAGTAAACACAAATGATTAACAATATAATAATAATCATGGCATTTATTAAGTATTTACTATGTGCCAGGACTGTCCTAAGCTCTGGGGGTAGCTACAAGATAATTGGATTGGTTACGGTCCCTGCCCTAAATGGGGCTCACAGTCTTAATCCCCATTTTCAGATGAGGTAAGTGAAGCAGAGAGAAGTGAAATGACTTGCCTAAGGTCACACAGCAGACAAGTTAGCGGAGCCGGGATTAAAACCCATGACCTTCTGACTTCGAGGCCCGTGCTGTAACTACCGTGCCAAGATGCTTCCAAACAAACTGATGAAGTCAACAGACTGCAGGTTCGTAGCATCATCTGTACTGTGCTCTCCCAAAAACTTAGTATAGGGCTTGGCGCATAGTAAGCACCCAATAAATAGCATCGATTGATTGCCTGATGACCTCCCAAGCCACTGCTTATGCTGAAGTGTCTGCCCAGTGCTGAGCTGTGCAGTGCTGTGTAACATCCCATTAGCAAAGGTAGATCATATTTAGGAAAAGTTACTTCTAATCTTCCAGACACCTGAGAGTTGATAGCCCATAATACAAAACTCTTGCAACAGCAGTCCCTAGCAAAAAAAAGATTTCAGCATTTTTTCCAGAGTAGACAAACTCCCACCTGCTGTGGCCAGAGAGAGAAAGCTTTTGACTTAGGAAAAAAAAAAACCAAACTGAGACTAATGTCCCGCTTTCTTTCCTTAAGAAGCAATTAGGGGTTTTTGCTAAAGCATTAGCATTAATGCATTGGTTTTCTTCTACAATCTAGGAACCATATGCCCCTACAGAAACCCAAATGGCAAGCAGTGTAGCTCCTCTCCAAATCTGAGGTCTTTCCGGTGCATGAGCATACTGAAACTTGGAGGAATGGGGACTTTGACGCCTACGAATTGGGCAAGAAGGCTAGAGCATCAATAATACTACTAAAAATGATGATAATAATAATGATAATTTCCAGGGGTTCTCAGAAAGAGGGGAGACTGCCTAAAATGTGCACGACTTTTAATTTGATAGGGGGACATTCCTGCCAGCCAAAAGAGAAGGGGCCCAAAAAAACAGTTTCTTTCTTTCTCTTTTTTCTCTCTTTTTCTTTTAATATTACAATTTTATAATATATATATTACATTATATAACGATGTGCCCGTACTAGGCGCCTGAGAGAGAGCAACAGAACAATATATCAGAGACAATCTTTGTAGACTGTAAGCTCATTGCGGACAGGGAAGGCGTCTGTTTATTGCTGTACTCTCCCAAGCCTTAGAACAGTGCTCTGTATGCGTGGCTCAGTGGAAAGAGCACGGGCTTTGGAGTCAGGGCTCATGAGTTCGAATCCCAGCTCTGCCACTTGTCGGCTGTGTGACTGCGGGCAAGTCACTTAACTTCTCTGTGCCTCAGTTCCCTCATCTGTAAAATGGGGATTAAGACTGTGAGCCCCACGTGGGACAACCTGATTCCCCTATGTCTACCCCAGCGCTTAGAACAGTGCTCGGCACATGGTAAGCGCTTAACAAATACCAACATTATTATGCATTAATCACTCAGTAAATATGATGGATTGATTGAGCTTATAGTCTACAGAGAATGTGTCTGTTATATTGTTCTATTGTACTCTCCCAAGAGCTTAGTACAGTGCTCTGCACACAGAAAGCGCTCAGTAAATACGATTGATTGGTTGAATGCCCCACTCTGCCCAGCAGCGCCAAACGGCTGCTCGGTGTGTGTGCTAACAAATGGACAACTTGAGGTGGCAACCGAACGCAGCTCGGGTCCCAAGCGATCAGAGAGCGTTGGTACCCACTCCTCACTCCGCACACACAGCTTGCTGGATTTGGCTGAAAATTCTGTGTGCGGAGACAGAAGACCCCCCATTCCCATATCGCTTGCTGGCAAGCACGGGGCTGTTTACGTCATGCGTTGAGTGACTCATATTTGGAGAAAATATGTTAGTGCAGAGATTTTCCCTTTTTTGGTTTGTCAGCTTATTGTGAGCGAGCTCGGGAACATCAGCACTGAGCAAAGAGGCCCCAGAATAAAAAGGATGACATTTCTAGGAATTCCAGATGCAGAATATTATATTGTCACCAAAATAATCATGATAACGACTTTGAAATAAGTCTTTCAGAAGACTTATGATTTCTAGGAAGGTGAATTATTCCTTCCAAGTTCAGTTTCATGCTCCTGTCAGCAATATAGAGTTCCATCTCTAAATGACCTCTCCAAGTTCTCTTTAACTAGAGTCTGGGTTTCTCGGGAAAACATCTTAAACTTCCAGACTTCTTTCTAACACTTTCTATGGTCCTTGCCCCACCTCAATTCCTGAACTGGTATTGGTTTAGTTTTCTGTAATATCTGGCATCTCTATCTAATAATAACAACAACAGTTGTCTTTTTTAAAGTGCTTACTCTGCGTCAAGCACCGTTCTAAGCACTGGGGAAGATACACAATAATCATGTCAGACACAGTCCCTGTCCCACAGAGGGTTTACAATCTAAGTAGAAAGGAGAACAAATATCAAATCCCCATTTTACAGATGAGGTAACCAAGGCCCAGAGAAATGAAGTGACTTCTCCAAGGCCATGAAGCAGACAAGTGGTGAAGACAGGATTAGAACCCAGGTCCTCTGACCTCCAAGCTTCCAAGCCCATCATCTTTCCACTAGACTGTTCTGCCAATCTCCACTGAGTCACCCCGCTATAAACAGCAGCATGGTGTAGTGCAGAGACCACGGGTCCGGGAGTCAGAAGATCATGGGTTCTAATCCCGACTCCACCACTTTTCTTCTGTGTGACCTGGGGCAAGTCACTTCACTTCTCTGGACCTCAGTTACCTCATCCGTAAAACGGGGTTTGAGACCGTGAGCCCCGCATGGGACAGGGACTGTGTCCAACTCAATTTGCTTGCATCCGCCCCAGCGCTTAGTACAGTGCCTAGCACATAGTAAGCACTTAATCTCCTTTGGGTGCTCCTTGGAGAAGCAGCGTGGCTCAGTGGAAAGAGCCCGGGCTTGGGAGTGGGAAGTCATGGGTTCGAATCTCGGCTCTGCCACTTGTCAGCTGGGTGACTGTGGGCACGTCACTTCACTTCTCTGTGCCTCAGTCACCTCAACTGTAAAATGGGGATTAACTGGGAGCCTCACGTGGGACAACCTGATTACCCTGTGTCTACCCCAGCGCTTAGAACGGTGCTCTGCACATAGTAAGCGCTTAACAAATACCAACATTATTACTATTATTATAAATACTTGCTGCTGCTCTGGAAATTGTCTAGTATATATCTAACTGCTGTTTGGGAACAGAAATGCGCCAAAACTCTGAAATTCCTAGGAAGGAGGCTGTGTCAGAAGATTCAAGATGTGATTAGCCAAATTAAATTGAGTTGGATTAACCTGGACCACCCTAGCCCATACCATACCATAATTATTGTTATTATTATCGTCGACACGTCAGCCATTCGGGCTGGCTTATGGCAGAGGGGCGGAATGAGCGGGGCTACCGGCATCTCGGGACATCAGCTCCTGATCATTTCTGTACAGGTCTACTTCCTCGCCTCCACAAACCCACTCTCGGGGTTCTCCCAAGAAACAGCATCGAATCGGAGCATACCATTCTAATAACCTATCTGCCTTCCATTAGATTCCAAATGAAGCTGAGAAACAGGGAAAATTAGTTCTCCCCTAAAGCGGAATTCTATTCACCGACTGTGAACACGGAAGAAGAGAAATGAAGTTAACTCGATATACGTTTAGCTCGTGACTGGCTTTAAGAAACAGAACATCACTGAGAAACGGTATAGCCTAGTGACAAGGGTTTGGGCCTAGGAGCCAGAGGACCTGGGATCTAAACCCAGCTCTGTCGCTAACCTTGGTCAATTTACTTAACCTCTCGCCTCAGTTTCCTCATCTGTAAAATGGGGATAAAGTTCCTACTCTCTCTCCTATTGAAACTGTGGACTCTGTCCAACCAGATTACCTTGTATTCACCCCAGGGTTTAGTACAGAGTTTGGCACGTTGCAAGGGCTGAGTAAATACCACAATTATTATTATTATTACTACTACTACTAATAATCTAGTCCCGGAAAAACTGCATTCCTAATGAAGCCACCCAGCCTCGGGCTTGTGTAAATACTAGAATGCTTCTTCCCTCTTTTACAAGACAAAGAGAAAATGATTCACAGGTAAATAAACTTGCCAATGACCGATTCTTCTAACTTGAATCCACCGGAAATCAATTTTATGTATGCTATGCGTACATGGGAATCTCTTTTGGGTGCTACAGATAGTTGGTGTCGCTTTCGAAACTGTCTAGGATATATCTAACCGCTGTTTGGAAACGGAAATATGCCAAATCTTTGCAATTACCAGGAGTGAGGCTGGTTCAGAAAATTCAAGATGCTATTACCCCAGTCCAATTGAGTTTGGCTATCCGGGACCACCGTAGCCCAAGTATGTTTGATTATTCAAGTTTTGTTTTTTGTTGTACGGGGGCGGGGGGTAGTGTGAGGGAGTGTGTGAGTGTGTGTCATTAATTATTCAAACGAGCTTTGGTTCAGATAATAGACATTCAGATAATTGGCTTGCCAACGTGTCTGTACCCACCATAATCTGATTCTGAATAGCCCAAGAGAGGAGGTGGAAAAAAAAAGTATGAAATGAATACATAAGACGGGGAAAGGCCAATGAAGAGATTTAAGGAAGAAGCAATAACGTTCACAAAGATGAACCGAGATAATTCCTTGTGTCGGCAGCAGTTTTAATAATAGATGGATAAGGAGAGGAGGGAAGCTGAAGGGAGATCGGAGAATGCACGGAAAAGATGGTAGATATGGAAGGAGAAGGGAAGAGGTAGAAGTGGAGGGAATGCCGTTAAAACCCCTTATGCCTCTTATCGTTAGACGTATAGAAAATGAGGTCTAGAAATGGTCTAGGAAAAGCAGGAGAGAGGTTTATGAAGATGATGATGATGTCTGATCTTAAAAAAAAAACAAAACACTAAAACCTAATGAGTGTTGTCAATGCATAAAAAAGCCCTCATCCCAGCTTTTTTTTAAAAAATGTACTTCTGTTAAGGCTCATCCGTCCATGTACAAAATAACAAGCTTGAGTTAAAGTTCAGCTTCATACCTCACAAAATCTTCAAAATTTTGGACTTTAAGAGCCTTTCTACTGTGCCTGAAAATTCACAGAATACGTTTTCACAAAGGAAAACATCCTATAGCACACTAAAAGAAGTGTGCAGTACCTACCCATCGAATTCCTGGAGATCACATTCCTTAAGCAGTGATAGAGCATGTCCAGCATATTCTGTTACTATTAAAAAAAAAAAAAAAAGGAAACATACTGAAAGTTTGTAAATAACGGTCTAACACCTTTTAGCTTTGTTTGACATAATTCTATGACGAACATATGGTTTGGTTCATAAAACGAAACTAATTATTGAATGTTTATAGCTAATCAAGGGAAAGAGGGACTAAGTGTTTGGTGAATGTTTTACAGCTTTATGGAAAATAAGACTGACTGACAGCCACTGAAATCTTTGGGGTGTCAAACGCACAGCGCTTTTCTAATTTACCTTGGAGTGGGTTTATGGTTCTTTAAGAAGAAAACAAATCAGTAACAGGATTTAGAACACATACGAGAGCCAAAGTTAAGAATTTCAGTCGTACTGTATTTAAAAAAACGAACCAGTTGAATAATTACTGTGTCCTACGCTGTGCTATATAATAAGTACATCGATGCTACAACCGACAGGCTAAACTTCTAAGAGGTTGGCTGAGAAAAAAACCAATAAGATAAATCCAAGTGACGACAGACGTTAACACGGGGAAGAAGGCGGTGCAGATACACACTAGACTCTGTAGCCTCTGGAGGAAACGTATCTGTCATTCTGCATTGCTGTCCCTGTGGCTGTTGGTGCCCTGTGTAACAGTGCGAATGCCAGTGAAGACAGGATAAACTGGCATATTGCAGATGGCACGGAGCAGCATAACCACATTTAGCATTTTCTAGGGCAGCTTTGCCAGAAGAGACAGCTCAGCTGCACCACCCATCAAAGATTTCTCCTGACTGACATGACACTTGCAGATGGATTTTTTGTGTAAGAATGTGCATCATTATCTGCAAGATTACATTCATCTTTCATGCCTGTCTGTTCCCGGGGCTACTCCGGCTCAAGCTTCTTCCCCCACAAACGTTTTTAGATGCTGTTGAAGAGAGTATCGGCCTTGGTGTCCTAAAGGACCATTCTTAACCACATGGAATTGCGATTTGATTCTATCACAGCCTGCTAACATATTACAGACACTAATAAAACAATTCTACATTAGAGGGAGGCCTAATGTTTCTCTGTTCCTCTAGACTGTGAGCCCATCGTTGGGCAGGGATTGTCTCTGTTGCCAAATTGTACATTCCAAGCGCTTACTACAGTGCTCTGCACACAGTAAGCGCTCCACAGATATGATTGAATGAATGAATGAAACCAAAAGTACGAAAGATAAATGAAAACAAAAGGCACGGTTTTTTAATTATATATCCACAGTGTGAAATCATCAGTGTGAAATTCCCCAAGTCGTCTAATGTTTCCACACTTACACATGTAACATCGTGTCAGACCAAACTGAAGACATTACGAAGGAATGAATGTGCCACTTAATTACTTTTGCAGGTTCATCCCCAACATTTGGAAGAATAATAATTGTGGTATTTGTTAAGCACTTACTATGTGCCAGGCACTGTACTAAGCACTGGGGTTATACAAGCAAATCGGGTTGGACACAGTCCCTGTCCCACACGGGGCTCAGTGTCTCAATCCCCATTTGACAGTGGAGGTAACAGGCCCAGAGAAGAGAAGTGACTCGCCAAAGGTCACAGAGCAGACAAGCGGCGGAGCCGGGATTAGAACCCATGCCCTTCTGACTCTCAGGCCAATCGGTGAGAACACGCCCAAGGATTTCAAAGTCCTGAACTAACTCCTGCATAGTACAGCTGTGTGACTGTGGGCAAGTCACTTAACTTCTCTGTGCCTCAGTTACCTCACCTGCAAAATGGGGATTAACTGTGAGCCTCACGTGGGACGACCTGATGACCCTGTATCTACCCCAGCGCTTAGAACAGTGCTCTGCACATAGTAAGCGCTTAACAAATACCAACAGTATTATAGTACAGTCAACAATGCCCTTCCAATATGTCCATCTGGCAACAGGCCCACGTCAGGCTACAGCAGACAAGACCTTTGATAGACATTCTTAGCTCTTTGTGTCTTTCTATTGTTACAGTGTACTGTCCCAAGCACTTAATACAGTGCTTTGCACAGAGTAAGCGCTCAATAAATATGATTGAATTAGTGGATGAAGCCAGGAAAAACACGGAGAATAATTTCAAAATCTCTACCCAGCGTCAAATGTCGTCACCGAATTCGTTCATTAGAGGGATGAATGAGTGAGCATAAATAATGGATTACAGGTAGCTGAGCCTCATTCCTGGACCTTCAAGACCAAGAACCTACTTGAAAGAATCGATTCGAATGCCAGGGGTTTGCTGAGCGTCCAAGACTTTCTTGTCCTTGTCAGCTGTGTTCTTCTGGGTGCAAAGATTCATAATCCAATCTAAAACTATAAGAATAACCCTCAACCTTCTGTGACCTGATTGTAAATAATTAGTTAGGATTACAATTTCAGAGGTGAATTGGTCAATTTGCACATGACACTAGTTAATCACATCACACTCCCTCATCAATACACTAGAAGATTAAAATGGCTTTAAAACGTAAACATCAATATCTTGTAGGATTAAGGCGGTAATGTGTGCGGTGTCGTAGTTGTATAAAGGGGTCACAAGTGAGCGTAGTCACAATAGACTAGAGGAAAGTTTTCTTTACCTTATAAAAGCAGCGTGCTCTAGTGGAAAGAGCAAGGGCCTGGGAGTCAGAGGACCTGGGTTCTAATTTCACTCCTTATCTCATATGTGTGACCTTGGCCATATCACTTAACCTCTCTGTACTTCAATTTCCTCATCTGTAAAACGAGGATTAAATCTTACACCCCCTAAGTCCGTGAGACCCATGTAAGACGGTACCTGTGTCTCTCACGATTAACTTGTATCTTCCCTAGCACTCCGTGCAGTTCTTGGCACATAATAACTGTTTAACAAGTACCATTATTATCAATATTATTCTTCTTGTTGTTGTTGCTATTGCTCTTTTCATGTGTGTGACAATCTTTGAATCTTTGAATCTGTGGCTCTTATCCATGTTATGTTTTGGGTTTGCATCTCTTCAGGAAGCTGGACTAACCCTGAACCACGCTGCGACCTGTTGTTGTTTTTAAATATCGGTTGGGAAGACCATAGGTTACTCAGATCTTTCTTCCCCTGATCAGTCAGAACTCCTAAGCTACCTTCTTTTAACACATTTGTGAGAGTCATGAAAGCCAAATGTCAATATTCAAAGGCAATTCAAAATGTCAACATTCAAAAGAACTTCTACTAAAACTACAGGGATCTGTATTTGTTCATTTTCAGTGATGCAGTGGGTTTGGTGTGTCTCTTCGAGGTCCATAAGAAATGGGGAAGATTAGAAACTTTTAAAGAAAAAAAGGAAAGTGCATTTGGCTAAAAGACATTTGTTACTTTCCTAAATTTGTTTTGTCTTACTAAACGAATAAAAAAGATTAAGATGACTTTTCCTGGCCCCTATAACGTCGACATCATTATCAATCAGTGGTCACTGTTGAGCGGGTCCTGCGTGCAGAGCACTGTACTGAGTTCTTGGGAGAGTTCAATAGTGAGAGTTCCATAAAGCGTTCAATTAATGTCCCCCCTCTAGACTGTAAAGTCATTACGGGAAGGGAATGTGTCCGCTAATTCTGTTGTATTGTACTCTCCCCAGCGCTTAATAAATTGCTGTGTATCTAAAAAGCTCTCAATACATACAACTGAATGCAATGGAGATGGCAAAGACATTTCCTGCCCACAAGGAGCTTAGAGTTTAGAGACGGAGACAGACGTTAATATAATAAAAACAACAATAATAATAATAATAATGTTGGTACTTGTTAAGCGCTTACTATGGGCCAAGCCCTGTTCTAAGCGCTGGGGTAGACAGAGGGGAATCAGGTTGTCCCACGTGGGGCTCACAGTCTTAATCCCCATTTTACAGAGGAGGTCACTGAGGCACCGAGAAGTGAAGTGACTTGCCCACAGTCACACAGCTGACAAGTGGCCGAGCCGGGACTCGAACCCATGCCCTCTGACTCCAAAGCCCGTGCTCTTTCCACTGAGCCACGCTGCTTCTCAAATGTTGGTATTTGTTAAACGCTTACTATGTGCAGAGCACTGTTCTAAGCGCTGGGGTAGATACAGGATAATTAGGTTGTCCCACGTGGGGCTCACAGTTCTAATCCCCATTTTACAGATGAGGTCACTGAGGCCCAGAGAAGTGAAGTGACTTGCCCACAGTCACACAGCTGACAAGTGGCAGAGCCGGGATTCGAACTCATGAGCCCTGACTCCGAAGCCCGTGCTCTTTCCACTGAGCCACGCTCCTTCCCCAATAATAATAATAATGTGATAATAATGATGGTATATGTTAAGTGCTTACTATGTGTCAAGCACTGTTCTAAGCACTGGGGTGGATACAAATTAATCAGGTTGGACACAGTCCCTGTCCCACCCGGGCTCACACTCTTCACCCCCATTTTACAGAGGGGGTAACTTGAGGCCCAGAGAAGTGATGTGACTTGCCCCAGGTCACGCAGCAGGAATTAGAACCCTGGACCTTTGGAGTCCCAGGCCCGTGCTCTAGCCACTAACCCATGTTTATGGATATGTATCCAAGGACTAAGTGTGGGGTGGCTATCAAGTGATCAAAGGTACCCAATCAAGTGCTATCAATAACTACAAACATTATGGTTTTGAGAAACCCTATTTATCTTTAAGTTTTTTTGAAAAGGTATAGCGGTAATCAGAAATAGTTTGTTTTTCCATATTGCATGGGAAGGATGTGAATCTGTAACAGTAAGATTCATTCACAGTTTAAGACACTGAAAAATAGCAAAATTAGGTTGTGAGAAAAGGCACGTCATAAGGGTTAATAGGAGAATGTAGGGTACCTTCAGGAAAAATAATTGGGGGGTAAAAATGACTGTTCTGGAGGACCCCAAGAAGGGAGCATAGCTTAGTGGATCAAGTGTACGCCTGGGAATCAGAAGTACCTGGATTCCAGGTACTAGCTCCTAGCTCAGCCACTTGCCCGCTGTGTGACTTTGGGCAAGTCACTTAACTTTTCTGTGCCTCGGTTATCCCGTCTGTAAAATTGTTTTAAGACTGTGAACCCTATCTGGGACATGAGCCGTGTCCAACCTAATTAGCTTGTAATAATAACAATAATGATGATGGCATTTAAGCACTTACTATGTGCCAAGCACTGTTCTAAGCGCTGAGGGGATACAAGGCTGATCAGCTTGTTCCACGTGGGGCTCACAGTCTTAATCCCCATTTTACAGATGAGGTAACTGAGGCACAGAGAAGTTATGTGACTTGCCCTTTTGCGTCACCTTGACTTACTCCCTTTTCCCTGCCCAGCCCCACAACACGAGGAGCAGCGTGGCTCAGTGGAAAGAGTCCGGGCTTGGGAGACAGAGGTCATGGGTTCTAATCCCAGCTCCGCCGCTTGCCAGCTGTACGACTTTGGGCAAGTCACTTAACTTCTCTCTGCCTCAGTTACCTCATCTGTAAACTAGGGATTAAAACTGTGAGCCCCACGTGGGACAACCTGATCCCCTTGTGTCCCCCAGCGCTCAGAACAGTGCTTTGCACACAGTAAGCGCTTGAACAAATACCACCATTATTATATCTGTCGTTTCATTCGTCTGCACTGACCTTCGTCTCCCCGCCTCTAGACTCTCCGCTCATTGCGGGCAGGGAATATGACTGTTTATTATTGTATTGTACTGTTCCAAGCGCTTAGTACAGTGCTCTGCACACAGGAAGCACCCAATAAATACAATCGAATGAACAAATTGTCACTCGGTATAAAATTTGAAGAGACTCGCCCCTGATGTTAAGCCGTGGAAATACTTTGACGACCTGTGGCATAAATTTCATTTCGAATTGATGATTTTTTCAGGAGGTTCCACTGTTCCGACAATTCGCTAATCTTTGCCCAAAACTAAGTCCGGCAAAGGAATAATTTGGAGAAGCAGCGTGGCGCAGTGGAAGGAGCACGGGCTTTGGAGTCAGGGCTCATGAGTTCGAATCCCAGCTCTGCCACTTGTCAGCTGTGTGACTGTGGGCAAGTCGCTTCACTTCTCTGTGCCTCAGTTCCCTCATCTGTAAAATGGGGATTAAGACTGTGAGCCCCACGTGGGACGACCTGATTCCCCTGTGCTTACCCCAGCGCTTAGAACAGTGCTCTGCACATAGTAAGCGCTTAACAAATACCAACATTATCATTATTATTATAATTTTCCTAGTAGATAAGTGTTCAGTTTGACCTAGCCAGCAGGGGTCAGAGTCCGAGCAATAACAACCTGAGAGGAAGCATGGAAATGGTAAAATCATCTTTCCGCTTCTTTCCCACAGCCCCCAAAGCCATCGCACCCTCGAAATGGACTCAAATGACCGAGGATCCCTACTTCATTTTAAGGATGAGGCCATCGCTTAAGCGGCCGTATGAAATATCGAATCGTACGGCCTTATCGATCGCATCATCGTGACAGTAAAAATCACGGTTTCCACAGAAGCATCGTGTCTTGGCTTCAGTGGGTCAAGACTTCAGTGAGCCCTGACCTTGACCGATCACAGAATAGAACGGGGATTAGGAGGCGGCTTACGCGGTAGCTTAAAAGAGGCTCAATCGTAGTCTAAAAATAACTCACCCAAGACATCGGTTTTTATCCCAGCGAGGTGGAGCAGAGGAGCAACCTTTTCATAATAGACCTGGGTAGCTTCTTTTTTATGGCTCTGCGGGTTAATGAGTACTTTTAGGGATTTGGGCCTGTTCGGAAAACCTAAGAAATAAAAGAAAACGAATACCTTTGAATTTTAAATATGTATCTCATTTTAAAAAAAAAAGAACTGTATTTTAATTAATCATAAAATATATTGAACTATGTCCTGTTCATCAGCTGAAGGGGAAAATGTATCCCTTTGGGTTCTCCTGAACAGACTAATATTAATTTCAGCAGTTTAAATTTTCCTACTAAAAAACTAGGCTGAGGACCCGCTATCAACGTAAAACACCTAAAACCCTCAACATCCGATTCCTAAAAATAAATGTGACTGGGAGGTGGCATGTGAAAGCTTAGATTAACAGATTTTAATCCAATCAAGAATCATAAATCAAATGTCCTTTCGGCTTTAACGTCAAGCAAGAAGCAGTGGGCTGTAGCAGATATAGAGGTCCATTTCCTCTCTTTAAATAAATATGCTCATTATCTGAATCCGACACCTCAATGACCTTAGGGCTACTAAAGCCTTGATCTGCTAATGAGTCCAGGGTTTAAGTAGAGCAAGTGAGAAGGAGTCAGTGTAACAGCACCCTATAGCACTCTGGGCCTGGTAACCATGAGAAAGGTTTTAGGTCGGAGTTCAAACCCGATTCGGAGACTCGGGAAGAAAGAAATGTTCTTTTGGGAATTGAAATAGGAAAACGCCTCTCGGCAGGGATTTGATGATAGTTCTTACCTCACAGTTGGTGCTGAGATTTGATACTACAATTTTCTGGGTTTGCAAGATGCGTATCACTTAGGACACAGTTGGAGCAGGTGCAGGGCAAATTTGGGGTTGTTAGAAAGGGTCAGGAGACAATGGAAAATTAAGAAAGTAAAAAAAAAAAAAAATGTATTCGCTGTAACATTCCACTGTTCGAGATTCATCTTATCCTGAAAATGTGTCTTTGAAAACAGAATGGGCTATTTGAACTGGTTTTAGTGAAACACATTTAAAGAATCCGAGACTAAAACGTCCTATTGCGAATGCCAAACCAAAGAGTATTTCTGTTCAGCATTAAAGAAAGATAACTCATATAACTCATCATTGTACTTCAATAAGGAAGCCACAAATGCAGACAAAAAGGCTAATAAGAAGTCTTCCAGATAATTAGATTATGTTAAAGTGAGACTTTTTTCAGAGTCAAAAGGACTACGATTTTAAAACATTAAATGTATTCATTTCAGATAAGACTTTTTTCTTCTTGATTAGGTAGGAGGAGTGATTCTGAAACAACCATTTCGATTTGTACAGTGAATTTTTCCCTAGAACAGAAATCCATAAAAGGTCAACAACAGAATATGGCGGGTGTCTCATTTTACCGTTAATTATAAAAATGTGGGCAAGATATACCTTCTTTTTATCAGGAAGAAATAACAATCAGGATCACGGTATTTATAAAGCATTTCCAATCAGTAGGATTTACTGAGCACTTACTCTGTGCAGAGCACTGTACTAAGCAACTGAGAGAGCACAATACAGTTAACAGACATGGTCCCGCAGCGTTTGATACGAGATAATCAGATACCATCTAAGCCAACATCTTCCAGGGCCTAAATGTACTCTCCCATGAGTAGTTTCTATTTTACATCACTAGTGGAGTGCTGAGGCCATTGCTGAGGTCCCAACCAGTGCCGAATAATAACAGTTGTGGTATTTGCTAAGCGCTATGTGCCAGGCATTGTACTAAGCTCTGAGGCAGATATCATAGGGTCCCACATAGAAGGGGAGATGGGCATTATGAATTATGAGCTCACCGTCTCAACCCCATTTTACAGATGAGGGAGCTGAGGCCCGGAGTAGTGACTTACCCAAGGTCACGCAACAGACAAGTGGTGGAATTGGAACCCAGGTCCTCCTACTCCCAGGCCCGTGCTCTTTCTACTGAACCACGCGGCTTCACATACATTCTAACTGCTTGATTCCTCTTCAAACGAAACTAGATTCTCGCAGAGTACTTGTCTTGGCCCTCCTCACGGGAAGTGCTCAGTAAATACGATTGACACACACACACACACCCCCCACCCCACCGAAATAAGTCAGGGTAAACCATAAGGCAACAATACCCCTTAGCTGTTGCTGGGGCAGACCAGAAGGGTGGAGGCATCAGGATCCCATTTCTCTCTGCCCTGGCTCTGTTAGGACCCTCCTTCCTGATCCTCTGGCCCCTTCCTTCCCTGCCCCTTCCCCCAGTTCTCCAGCAGAACCGAGGCCGAGCTGAAGGTGTCTTGATAAAATATCAAAGTCAGCCCACATCTGAAAATTAACAGATGAGAAGAGCGAGCACAGAGAAGTTAAGTGGTTTGCCCAAGGTCACCCAGCAGGCAACCGGCACAGTTGGGATTAGAACCCAGATCCGTGCTCTTTCCACTAGACCATGCTGCTTATCTAAATGAACTTCCAATGCCACCCCCGCCCTTGTATATTGCTTTTATTCTTCTAAAAATGTTTTTTCAATCAGTGGTATTTACTGAGCACCTACTCTGCGCAGAGCACTAAACCAAGTACTAGGGAAAACACAGTAAGGTTGGTAGATAATCCCCACCCTCAAGGAGTTTACAACCTGGCTTCCACATTCATCATCTCATCAGACCTTTTAAAGTAAGGAGAGATCACATCATTCGCTGTGTACAGATGAGAAACTGGCATCGGTTAATGGTATTTTATTGAGCGTTTACTCTGTGCAAGGCACACAGGGTATCGAGAGGTTGAATGACATATTCCTCTAGACTGTAAGCTCACTGTGGGCAGGAAATGTGTTTACCAACTCTGTTGTATTGTTCTCTCCAAGTGCTTAGTACAGTGCTCTGCGCACAGTAAATGCTCAATGGCATTGATTGATTTTCATGCCTTTCATTCAATCGTATTTATTGAGAACTTACTCTGTGCAAAGCCCTGTACTAAGCACCTGGGAGAATACGTTGCAGAGGCCGTAGCATTTGGCTCAACTGCCTGAGGAAGGAGGATCTTTCAATCTTTTACGGGGCAGTCTCCCCGCCAAGTCCTCTCCCTCCCCTCCTTTCTCTTCATTCCTCCCACCACCATCAAGCACCTCACATCTAACCCGTATCCCAGCATCCCCTATTCCTTGCCTCCCCTTCCACACCTCCATTCCACCGTGATTGGTGGAACTCTCGATTCATTGTGGATAAATTTCCTTTCCTCCTTGATCTGTGTCTGGCTTGCTTCACTCCTCCTCCTCACCATCCCCAAGACCCAGCTCTCTCTCGCTGTTGACTGGCCTCCTCTTCTCACACTCTCTCTTCTCACACTCTCTCATCTCCAGAGAGGAAGGGGGAGGAGGCGGCGGCCTGTTTCTCGTCCTTCCACTTTCACTTGATCTCCCTCCCTTTTTCCTTCTCCTCCTTTGAATCCCCTATCACCCACCTTCCACTCCCAGGGTCACAATCCCACTGTCTTCCATTTCCTTCGACTTCTTGAGTCGTCCCACGTCAGCGTGAACACACGCTAGGTGGATTCAACCAGGAGCCTGGCTCCATATCCAACCTCACCGATGGTGCCTTACCCCAATCTGACTTACTACTTTCCCCTTCTCTCACTTCTTTCTTTGCCTCCCTTAGTACTTGGATCTGCACTCTTTCTTCACCCCACCCTCAGCCCTGCAACACTTATATAACTACCTGTAATTTATTTATTCATAATGCCCATCTCCCCTTCTAGACTGTAAGCTCCTTGTGGGCGGGGAACGTTTTTTGTTTTGTTTTGTTTTTTTACCAACTCTCCTATACTGTATTCACCCAAGTGCTTAATACAGTGCTCTACACCCAGGAAGCACTCAGTCGATACAATCAGTTGGTTAATTTAACCCACATCCTCCCCTGCATACCTGGTCCTCAACCTTACCACAACCTCCAAACGCTGAACACTCCTCTTATCCCAAGTTAAGACGCCCCAATTTACCGTCTTCTCCCTTGATGGAGAAATACGGGCCCTAAATTCCATCCTTGAGTCACTCTTCCCTCCTCCATGCCAGCACCACTGAAACCCAACACAGCTGGTGGAAGCCGCAGGGATCCACCTGTTTGGGTTTTTTTTTTTAATTAGTATTTGTTAAGCGCCTACTATGTGTCAAGCACTGATTTAAGCACTGGGGTAGATACAAATTAATCAGCCCAGTTACAGTCTCTGTCCCACACGGAGCTCACAGTCTAATAGGAGGGAGAAGGTATTGAATCCCCATTTCTCGCCTTTGAGGAAACAGGGGCACAGAGAAGTGACTTGCCCAAGATCTCACAGACGGAATGTGACAGATCCAGGATCTTCTGGATCCAAGGCCCGTGCTCTTTCCATCAGGCCATGCTGTTTCCCATGTGACGTTATCAGATGTTCGTTCTGCCCGGCTCTACCTCAGCTCTATTCCTCCCTCGTCAAATCCCCATGTTCACCACCCCATCAACTCTCCCAAATGTTTGAGTTCCTAGTGTCTCTACCCGATTACCTCATCAATTACTTTCTTGACAGGCAAGGACTTCCCAAAGTTTCTCTATTACCTCCTCACCAATCTACTACCCTCTCCTTATCTTTCTCTGATTTGCCTGCTATTTTTCAAGAGGAGGACTCTAGCCTACTCTCTAAAGCCACCTCCACTACCTGCACTATTGACCTTATCTCCTCTCACCTCCTAAAGCACCTGCTCCCCATTCTCTTACCTTCTTCACTGCTGGCTTCAACTTCTCCTTGATCCCACAGCTCTCTCCAGTTATGGCCCCATCGCTCTCCTACCCTTTTTTTTTTTCCAAACTCCTTGACTGAGCTTATGACAGTTAACTCCACTTGCTCTCCTCCAATTCAAACCTTCACCCCTTCCAATCCGGCTTCGCCTTCCTTCGCTCCAAGGAAACAGCCCTCTGGAGGTACAATAACGATCTCTTCTTGCCAAATCTAATGGCTTCTACTCCCATCCTGATCCTTCTCGACCTCTCAGCTGCCTTTGATACTGTCGAGCACCCATTTCTCCCGAAAACATTATTCAGCCTTGGCTTCACTGCCACTGTCCTCTCCTGGTTCTCCTCTTATCTCTCTAGCCGCTCATTCTCAGGCTCTTTCACAGGGCTCCTCCTCTGCCTCTCACCTAATCTGGGAATCCCTTGAGGCTCAGTTCTGGGTCCCCTTCTCTTCTTCATCTACACACCCCACTCCCTTGGAGAATTCATTTGGTCTCATGACTTCAACTACCATCTCCAGCCCTGAGCTCTCCTTCTCTGCGGTGTCACATTTCCTCCCGCCATGAGGACATCTCCACCTGTCGACATCTCAAACTAAACATGACTAAAACGCACCACCGTCTCAAAATCCCATAACCTTGACATTTTCCTCGACTCGACTCTCTCATTCTACCCACGTGCTCAGTCCATCGCCAAATCCTGTCGTTTCTACCTTCACAACATTGCTAAAATCCATGTTTTCCTCTCCATCCGAACTGCTATCACATTGATCCAAGCACTTATTCTATCCCCACCTCGATTACTGCATCAGCCTCCTTAGTGAACTTCCTGCCTCCTGCACTCCCCAATCTAGTCCATGCTTCACTCAACTGCCCGATCATTTCTTCTAAAAAAAAAATTAAAAATCAGTCTATATTTCCCCACACCTCAAGTACCACCAGTGGTTGCATTAAACAGAAACTACTTACTCTGGCTTTAAAGCAATCGCCTTGCTCCCTCCTATCCACGTGCACAGGGAATATATCTATCACACTGTTATATTGCTCTCGCCCAAGGGCTCAGTATTGATTTCCTACTTCAACTCAGTTCGTTCAGTTCACTCCTCTAACACAGCAGCCTCGATGTCATCTAACTCACCTCCAATCCCTCACCCGCATCTTGCCTTTTTCCTGGAATTCCCTCCCCCTTCAAATCCAAAAGACCATCAGTGTCTCCACCTTCGAAATCCGGCTCCGCCGCCTGGCGGGCTCAGTGGCAAGAGCCTGGGCTTGGGAGTCAGGGGTCGTGGGTTCGACTCCCGGCTCTGCCGCTTGTCAGCTGTGTGACTGTGGGCAAGTCACTTAACTGCTCTGTGCCTCAGTTCCCTCATCTGTAAAATGGGGATTAAGTCTGTGAGCCTCACATGGGGCAATCTGATTACCCTGTATCTACCCCAGCGCTTAGAACAGTGCTCTGCACATAGTAAGCGCTTAACAAACACCAACATTATTATTATTGGCAGCTGTGTGACTGTGGGCAAGTCACTTCACTTCTCTGTGCCTCGGTTACCTCATCTGTAAAATGGGGATGAAGACTGTGAGCCTCATGTGGGACAACCTGATTGCCCTGTATACCCCAGCGCTTAGAACAGTGCTCTGCACATAATAAGCACTTAACAAATATCAACATTATTATTATTATCATTATTAAAATCCCATCTTCTCCAAGAGGCCTTCACTGACTAAGCCCTCGTTCCCCCATCCCTTTTCCCTCTGCATCATCCTAGCTCTTGGATTTGTAACCTTTATTCACCCCACCTTCAGCACCTCAGGACTTATGTACATATCCATAATTTAAGTCTCTCTTTCCCCCTCTGGTCAGGAAGCTCGTGGGCTGGGAACAAGTCTACCATCTCTGTTCTACTGTACTCTTTCAAGCACATAGTACAGTGCTCTGCTCACAGTAAGTGCTCAATAAATGATCTCACCTCACGTATCTGCTCTCTTCACCTCCTATTCCTCAAGCTATTCTACTTGTTCCTCCCCAACTAGCATAACCGTACCTCACCCTCCTCAACACTTTCTCCACTGACCCATCACTCACACTCTCCCCGTGCTTAGTAATGATCATGTTGGTATTTGTTAAGCGCTTACTATGTGCAGAGCACTGTTCTAAGCACTGGGGTAGACACAAGGGAATCAGGTTGTCCCACGTGGGGCTCACAGTCTTAATCCCCATTTTACAGATGAGGTAACTGAGGCACAGAGAAGTTAAGTGACTTGCCCACAGCACACAGCTGACAAGTGACGGAGCCGGGATTCGAAGCCACGGCCTCTGACTCCAAAGCCCGGGCTCTTTCCACTGAGCCACGCTGCTTCTCTAATACTTGTTAAGCGCTTACTAGGTGCCAATAATAGTAAGTATGGCCAGATTGACTCAATTGGCTTGATGTCATTCGGGGAAAGATGGGGAAAAGGAGAAGGGAAATGCATCATAGCATAGTGAACAGAGCATGGACCTGGGAGTATCCTCTCCAGCGCTTAGTACAGTGCCCGGCACACAGTAAGCGCTTACACAATTACCATTGTTATTGTTATCATTAATAATAATTATAATCCCTATTTTACCAGATGAGGTAACTGAGGCACAAAAGAGTGAAATGAGTTGCCCAAAGTCATCTAACAGGCAAGTGACTGATCTGGGATTAGAACTCAGGTCCTCAGACTCCCAGGACCACCTTCTAGGACACCCTCCCTAGGCCATGCTGCTTAATCTGTAACTTTAAAGAAGATCTATAAATTCTAAGAAAATATTCCATTGCCTTTGTTTTCACCTCCTCAGTGCCTCAGTTTTCCCAACTGGAAATTGGGGATAAAACTACTCGAACCCTGCCTCACAGGAGTGTTGAGAGGAGTAAATAACTCATTAATGTAAGGTGCTTGGTAATAAAAGCACCACCTAGAAACATAGGTATTATTATTTAAAAAACAGCATGACCCAGTGGATAGAGGACCAGCCTGGGAGTCAGAAGGTCATGGGTACGAATTCCAGCTCTGTCGCTTGTCTTCTGTGTGTCCTTAGGCAACTCACTTCACTTCTCCATGCCTCAGTTCCTTCATCTGTAAAATGGGAATTAAGACTGTGAGTCCTGTGTGGGACTGCGTCCAACCCGATTACCTTGTATCTACCCCAGCGCTTAGAATGGTGCCTGGCATACAGTAAGCACTAAAAGAATACCATAATTATTATGATTATTATTTCACTGGCCAGCAAGATTCCACTTCATTGCTCAACACTTCCAGCTTTAGAAATAACGTCCACTGTGGAAGTACAAATTATCACGAATTGTCAACAAGCATTCCTGGATAGAACAGCGTGACAAAAAAACTGGCCCTGAAAAAATCTAGGAAAGTAACTGTTTCCCAACCATAAAAAGTGATACGCATCAATCTTGAGTCTTCATCGATCGGGAACTAACTTTCATCTCCAATTAAATTCGGTATAACACCGAATTATTCATTCAAATGGTTCGGAAAACGATCGTGGAAGCGGCCACCCTTATTTACTCCTATTTATACGGAATTTGGGTAGGATTCAGTGTCAATCCACAGCTGACTGTTTTTCAGTCTTTTGGAGGCCTCACAATTCATATTCTATTAGAGTCAGTTTAGTGGCCCAGTTTGAAGTGAGTCGGCAGTGTAAAACAGAATGGCCAACTGTTCCTCTAAGTAACAAATGTGCTAATATATACTAGTTTAAACTTGATCTATCAGTGAATCAATGAACCATGAAGGGTGAGGGTTAATCAGGGTGTTCTCTAAACAAAGGCTCATAAGTCTGCAGAGACGCCACTCTCAGACTCACATCTGTGCCGTTTTTGGTGCGGAGTTTTATGGAAATAGATTCATGTTTACAAAAAAGTTAAGAGCTTGCAGTCAACTCCCACTCCTGTGTCCGTTGACAATTGTTTTTACCTAAAGAAGTGACAGAGCCGTTCCTTGCACACAATCTGCAGGCTAAGAGACAAAGATTTTGTCTGGGCAAACTAAGACTACACAGTTGCTATTAATGTTCAACTAAACCCCAGTTAATATGTAACATTAATGGTAAACTCATAAGTGGGTTTTTACCTAACATTAGCCAAATTCTAACAAATTACGGGGTTTTTTTCCCCCGCTTTGGTCAGTTTTCTGACGCATCAAATTCTTATACCCTAGAATAAAAATTACATTTTCAAGTGTAATATTCATTTTTAAATGACATGTCTGACATCTTCAAAATCAAATATACTTCATTCTAATATGGATGAATATTAATATTATTAATATAATAATATAATTTAATATATAAAGTCCAAATGGCAGAGGACACAATCGTCCATTGCTAAGAATGGATACACCCACTAGCCAGGTATAAATGATTAAACACAATCAGGTAATTTTCTATAGGAAATCACCTGACGTGATAATGCTGTTTCAGCCTAATATGCACTGATTCTTGTTTCAAAAAAATGGATAATGTCTAAGACAGTTAAATCCATAGGTGTATAATCCATGATCGCTGAAGACACTTAGAAACATAAACTAGGAATACGTCACGATGCCTTCAAAGATGAAGCTTCGAAATAAGAAAAGGTAATCAAATGCTATACATTGATATCTTGTACATTGCTCATCAATGAATTCTTTTTTAAAAATATATCTGGACAGTCTCGAAAGGTAGTATTATTTTTAGAAGATCTACAGTTTTTAGAACATGTGCTGTTGTACCCAGATGACAGCTTTTGTGAAATCTTATTTTTCAGGGAAAATATGAATGATACAAACCATTTAAATAGGCTGGGTCCAGCTGTGACACACCAAAGATAAACTATGAAGAATTAAACTTGGAAATGTTAACATTACACAATCCAAATTATCCTCAGTCGTCCTAGAGGAGAAATCAGTGCGGTTTAGTAAAACATGCCTAAATTTTGGAGTGTGGATCTGGCAGTACAACAGAAAAATAATCCAAGCTGTGATTTTCACACTTGCAATAATGTATGCACAATAAAGGCAAGTTTCATTTTTAGCTAGTGTCTAACTCTATTGATGTAGTTACTTTGGTTACCAAAGCTTTCCTGGCATAAGTGCAATAAAAAATTCTGAATAAATATAAAGCACTTCTGAATAGGTCCCTTCACCAGACACATTAACTTAGTACAATGTGTGAAAAGCAGTGCTACAACATACAGTGCTTAAAAAGGATACCTCGTAGAATTTGGTATTTAGTCTTTTGTTCTTAATGAGAAAAAAATGTAAGAAGTCAGTAGCATATTCCAGTTTCCCTGTAAGAGATGTCCTTGTCAATTGTTGCGGGAGGGAAAAAAGCTACGTAACGCAGTCCTGAAAACGCTAATATAACTTTTCCTGGCAAAATGCTGGAGTCGGGTTCCTAAAAGTCACTGCGGATAGTCAAACAGCGCTTAGTAAAACCAAAACCTAATGGCACGAATGGGATTAGCGACTCTGGCTTCACTCACACTAGTGACTTCATTTTTCTTCAGTGGTTCCGGCAGCATACTCCATGCCAAAATACCTCTTCACAGTTACCACATCCTCCACTTGTTAGACACTACCGCTCCAGTTCCTTTTCCAAGGAAATCATTTTCCTTATCCCCGTCTCGAGACGCTCATTCCCTTTCCACCCGTAAGCCGTGAATAACCCAGAGCCCGCGGCTCCTGGATCTTAACGGCGCAGAACGCGTGGGTCTGGGGAGACGGGAGAGAGGGGAAGAAAAGGGGGAGAGGGAGAGACGGAGAGAGGGAAAGGGGGAGAGATGGATGGAGAGAAGGGGAAGAGGGGGAGAGAGAGAGAGAGAGAGCCCCAGACCCAGTAACTACTCCAAGGTGAACTTGTAGCCCTGGGCAGGTCCCACCTGCAGGCTGACCCCACTGGAGGCTGTTACTGTCCTCAATGCCAGACGACCCAGGCTCTCTCTTGACCCTAGCCCTTCTGCTAATTCGGTTTAGCCTTTCGCTAGCCCTGACATCTGCTTGTTGACTATCCTGTTTCGCCTCCCATCTGTCCTCACCTCTACCTGCTGGGCCGGCCCACTTCTGCCTGCAGCCCGCCTGGACTTTAGCCCACAAAGACCACATGAGCTCCTCCTCATTATGCATCTGTATAATAATAATAATAATAATAATAATGGCATTTGTTAAGGGCCAAGTACTATGCATCGGGGGTCTACACAAGACAATCAGGTCAGAAACGACGCCTGGCCCACATGCAGCTCCCGGCCTAAGTAGGAGGGAGAACAGGTACTGAATCCCCATTTTTCAGATGAGGGAACTGAGGCACAGAGAAGTGAAGTGATTCGCCCAAGGTCGTTCCCTCATTCAATCGTATTTCTTGAGTATTTACTGTGTGCAAAGTATTGTACGAAGTGCTTGGGAGAGTACAGTGTAACAATAAACACATTCCCTACTCTGTCAACTCTGCAATCGAATATGTACCCCCTAACCACTTAGATATTCACCTCCCCCTTTCCCCACCTCTCCCCCGTTCACTTACGTACATATTTTTACTCAGTTGTTTCCCCTTCCTGTAGTTTCTTTTAATGTCCACCTTTTGCACTAGACATTAAGCTCCTTGAGTACGTATTCTACCGTGTTTCCCAAGGGCTTAAGATGTCGGTCACTACATAGTAAGTGCTCAGTGAAGGTGGTTATTTACTAACTCTTCATACGTTTTGAAAAAAAAAAAAAATGAAGTTACCAAATGATCCAACACCCTTAAACTTCAAGAAAAGTCTACGTGATTAACAATCATTCATTCATATTTAGTGAGTGCTTACTGTGTGCAGAGCACTGTACTAAGCGCTTGAGAGAGCACGGTATAATAATATCACAGGAGGTAATTGTTCCCCAGGGTGCTCAGGAAAGACTGAGAAGATGGAGCTGAGTAGCAGCAAGAGCATGGGATTGGGAGTCAGAGGACATGGGTTCTAATCGCAGCTCAGCCACTTGACTGTTGTGTGACCTTGGGCAAGTCTTTTTCCTTCTCTGTGCCTCAGTTACTTCATCTGTAAAATGGGGGTTAAGACTGTGAGCCCCATATGGGACAGGGATTGGGTCCAACCTGATTACCTTGTATCTACCCCAGCACTTACAATAGTGCTTGGCACATAGTAAGCACTGAAATACCATAAATATTATTAATATAATTAGTAATCACCACTTGGCCCTCCTGTTTGCCCAACTTCCCGCTTCAGCTTGGCACTGCTGTGGCCCTTCTGCCTGTTTCCCTCACCCCGCTCCTGATGAGCGGGAAATTCGATTATATCGTACCTTTCCGAGCGCTCGGTACAGTGCTCTGCACATAGCAAGCACTCAGTAAATACCCTTGATCGGTTCATGAGACATTTCAAAATGCATCACAAAACGGCAACGTCCGTCGCAAAACTTACCGATGTTTGAAGAGTGGAGGGTTTCAGTGTTCTCTGCGCGGCACTTGCAAAGGACCCCGATTTAGTACTGGAGAGTAGCAATTAAGTTTTGGGAAAATATAATCATTAATCAAACACAACTCCCTGGAGCTAGAAAGGCTATAGAGATTGGTGAAAAACCCAAGGGAGAAAGAGTGCCTTGTGTCATTTATACCGATTAAGAAAGCGCACTACTGGATACTGAAAGAAGCTGGTTCCTGCTAGCCTTCAGTTGGAGGTTATAAGAAATTTGAATATTGCTAACAAGAAAATAGAACAAGTGGGAGAGGCCCAGGCTTGTCGCACTCTCATTGACTCTCTCTGGGCTAAAGGCTCCTTAACCTGGGCCACTCAGCTTCTGGGAAAAACAAATATTTCCTTTCAAGAACAGTTTCTGGGAGTCACAGGACCTGGCTTTTAAATCTGACTCTGCTAGGTGACCTTTGGCAAGTCACTTCACTTCTCAGTGCCTCAGTTTCCTCATCTGTAAAATGGGAATTCAATCCTCCTTTCTCCTATGTGAAATGCGAACTCCACATTCAGGGACTGTGTCCAAATTGATTATCTTGTACCTACCCCAGCATTTACTGTAGAGCTCGGCATCGAGTAAGTGCTCAACAAGTTACCTTAATTATGAAAGGAAGCTGCATGGCTTAATGGAAGGAGTATAGGCCTGGGAGTCAGAGGACCTGGGTTCTAGTCTCAGCTCTGCCATCTGCCTGCTGGGTGTCCTTGGGTAAGTCATTTAACTTCTCCGTTCCTCAGTTTCCTCATCTGTAAAATGGGGAGTCAATACCCGTTCTCCTGTTACTACTTAATAATAACGTTGGTATTTGTTAAGCGCTTACTAGGTGCCGAGCACTGTTCTAAGCGCTGGGGGAGATACAGGGTAATCAGATTGTCCCACGTGGGGCTCACACACTTTTAATCCCTATTTTACAGATGAGGGAACTGAGGCCCAGAGAAGTTAAGTGACTTGCCCACAGTCACACAGCTGACAAGCGGCAGAGCCGGGAGTCGAACTCCTGACCTCTGACTCCGAAGCCCAGGCTCTTTCCACTGAGCCACGCTGCTTGCTCAGGTGGGGCAGGAACTGTTCTGATCTGATTGTGGTCTATCTACCACAGTGCTTAGGACAGTGCTGGACACAGAGTAAGCACTAAGATAGCATAATTAGCATCATTATAAAACTTCAACTCAGAAAAGCTAACTAAAATGCATTATGATCTGTGCAAGCTAAAATTGAACTACCCAAAGTGATTTTTTAAATCAATCTTTCATTCCTTCAACTGACAGTGCCTAGAAGAGACATCCCCCAGAAGCATCAAAATGGTGTCTCCTGGTTCATAATTAAAAGATTATATATTCTAGTTTCACTTCTTTTTCAGTTTTTAGGTTCAGATAAGATCTTTAAAGTCCCCTGTTCACAGGAACACTGTTGAAATGTTTAGGGGCTTATGGCCAGAAAAAAAAGCCTCCCAATAAAAAAAAAAAATTAAAACAATTTATCCCTTTGCTCATTATGCTAATTTCAAATTACGTGTAACCAATTTTGCTTATGGTCTCATTTTCAAGTAATTAGAAAATAAAATGCAACAGTGCAATTATATATATATGAAGCTTGGTTCAGTTCTTGGTCTTCCTGTGCTCCACTCTAACATCTAGTTCTAGCAAAGGAAAATAAATACCTCAATAATCAGAGTTTTGAAATGAAGCAGGAAAATGTGTAGTCGCTAATATAAGTTAATTCCAAAATTCAAAATTTAGGAGTGTTCACCTGAAAATGAATTATGAGACCTATATTGGATGGGATTTCGCCTCCAGTCTTTTGAAACTAGATCCTTCAGTAAGCATGTATATGCAGAATGGTAACATTATATGTACTGGCCGGGGAGCATGTTTACTCATTTTGTTAGGCTGTTCTCTCCCAAGCATTTACTACAGTGTTCTGCACATAGTAAGCACTCAGTGAATACCATTGATGTGTATTTTGTTAGGCTGTTCTCTCCCAAGCATTTACTACAGTGTTCTGCACATAGTAAGCACTCAGTGAATACCATTGATTGGTTGATTTGTACGTCAGGTAGGCAAGGACACACAGACACAAGCGAGGCCTACGAAACATGTGGGCAAATCATTAGGTCGAGGAAAATGTGATCAGGACCCCAAAAGTCATCTTAATGAGCACCACAGCCAACCGAGCTGTACTGGGGCTTCAGAGCCTAATTCAAGATCCAAAATTCACCATGGCCGCTCTGAGAACGATACACTCGTCTGTGACCGAACTCCACATTAGGAAGTGAGACAGGGGCAAAGGTGGATATAATTATATTATAGTAACCTCAGGACTCAGCACCTCATAAGCACTTTCAGCTCACTGTGGGCAAGTGCTTAATACAGTGGTCTGCACAGAGTTAGTGCTCAATAAATACGACTGACTAAAAAATGCCATAACCAGTAAAATCAGACTAAAATTGTACACAGAATTCCAGAAACTCCTCCAATTCAAAAGGTAGGTGTGTGTACAGGTTGTAGGATATACCAGGAACCTACCTCTCCATTTCACTCTCATTCTCCAGATATGAAGCAAATGCCCCTGGAATGATTATCACCTCACTTTACTGCATGCAGTAAGCACTCAATAAATATGACTAACAGACTAATAAATGCCATAACCAGCCAAATAAGACTAAAACTTTACAAAGAACTCTGGAAACTCCTCCACTGTGAAGGCAGGTGGGCGGAACTGAACTCTGCATTTCGATCGCATTCCCCAGAGGCGTAGCAAGAGACACTGAACCGGTTGTTACCTCACTCTACGGCCTGCAGATCTCTCATCTTGCTCCCACCATTCCCCCCAGCCTATAACTTCCTCTTCGTCCCAGAATATCCGACAGCCCACAGCTCTCCCTGGTTTTCAAAGCTCCTCCAATCCCACATCTTTCTCCAATCAACCTTCCCACAATATTTCTAACGCCCCCAATTGTATCATCGCCGGCACTTCTGCATTTATTTATTCCCAATCTCAGCACTTGGGTACATGTGCTTATTCAATTGTACATTCATTATTTAGGCTACCTGCTCCATTTGTAAATATTTTTGATGTGTAGCTTCCCATTAGAAGGTAAATTTCTTCAGGGAGGAGTAATATTGCCTAGTGGAAAGAGCAAGGACCTGGGAGTCAGGGGACCCTGGGTTTTATTCCCGGCTCCACCACGCGCCTCCTGAGTGACCTTGGACAAGTCACTTAACTTCTCTGTGGCTCAGTTACCGAATGTGAGTTCAAGACCAGCTTCCCCTCCTAGTTAGACTGTGAGTCCTTTAGGGGACAGGAACCGTGTTTGACCTGATTATCTTCTATCTTCCCCAGCTCTTAGAACAGTGCTTGACACAAAGTTTATTCTAATGAACCTTTCTAAATGCTTAGTACAGTGCTCTGCACTCATTTGGGTTCAATAAATGCCATTACTACTACTAAACAAGATTTGGTGCCTAGAAATTGACTGAACAGCTCATTAGCCACGTATGCTCTGCACACAGTGAGTGCTCAATTAATATGATTGAATGAAGGAATGAAATTCCAATTTTCTTTGATCCTTAAGAGTAACAACTGATTCCTTGTGGGCTCAAAGGGACTACAATAACTCCAGGATGAAAGATGTAAGAGTTTTGAGAAATGAAATGTGTTCTATGTAGTTCCATATCGTCCCCCGTAGAATGCTAAAAGATAAGTGAGGAGAATCAACCAATGTGTGAGCACTGACCCATCTAGTCAATCAATCATTTAGACCATTGAACTGCACACTTTCAATCCTTCAGTGGTATTTATTGAGCACTTACTACGTACAGGGCACTGTACTAAATCCTTGGAAAAGTCCAAGATGGCAGAGTTGGCCGACCCAATCCCTGCCCACAGGGGCTTAGTCTGAAGTCTATAATTGCCTTGTGCCACCCCAGTGCTTAGTACAGTGCTAACACTTGATTAACAGACGCAGCATGGCATAATGGATACAGCACGGGCCTGGGAGTCAGAAGGTTGTGGGTTCTAATCCCAGCTCCGCTACCTGTTTCTGTGACTTTGGGCAAGTCACTTTACTTCTCTGGGCCTCAGTTACCTCAGCCGTAAAATGGGGATGGAAACTCTGAGCCCCACAGGGGACAGGGGCTGTATCCAACCCGATTTGCTTGTATCTACCCAGAGCTTCCTACAGTGCCTTGCACATAGTAAGCAATTAACAAATGCCATAATAAATACCTGACCTGATTAACTTCTATCCACCCCAGTGGATTCCCGACCTTAGATTCTAAGCTTGCTGGGTACAGGGAATGTGACTACCAACTCTTTTGAATTATACTCTCCCAATAAATAAATACCACTGATGATGATGATGAACCTCTATCTAACCCAGGGCCTAGGACAGTGTTTGATACCTAGTTACGTGCCTAACGAATACCATAAAAAACCACCTTCAAATTGATTAATGTGTCTCTTGGAATTAATGAGACACACCCCCTAACACGGAGTTAATAATCTAATGGATGAGACAGACACAAATAGAGGAGGAGAAAGAAGCAACGGTATTGTTGTCGATAGCAGAAGCGCGGGAACATGACTAGATAATGAAATTGTAACATGCAGAAATGCCCTGGAGTATAAATCTAAATTCTATGGGATTCTGATAGACGGCCATGACCTGCGAAGCCAATACAGCTGTTTATCCCGGATCTGAGTAGCACTTGGATCGGGACGGTGGTCATTTGGATGGAGGGGCCGGGGGGGGAGGATCCAGGAAATCTGGCAGGATTTACCAACTGGTTGAATGAGAGAACTAAAAGCCTTCATCTGGCTAATAGAAGCATTCTTGGTATAATTCTTCAACTACCACTAAAATATCATATCAGTTGTGCTTTTAATTTGTGCCATGTCTCAATAGCACCACAGAAATCCTTCGCTGGGGATTTGGACTGTATTAGGAGGCATATATCGATGGGGCTTCAGTCCTGGGAATATCCAGCTCTTCCCTTCCCTCCAAAGGAAGGCCCTCTAGAAGGTGTGGACGGGGAATGTGTCTGTTTAGTGTTGCACCGACCTCTCCCAAGCAGTCAGTACAGTGCTCTGCACAGAGTAAGCACTCAATAAACACGACTGAATGAATGGCCAACATCCATAGTTGCGAACAAAGCTTCAACCCAAATATGGAGCCGTATCTTGGCTCTATATCTTGCCCCTTTTATTTCCCGCTACTCGGCTCCACAGCATTCACAAACGTATTCACAATATATCGATTTACATTAATGACAGTCTCCCCTTCTAGACAGTAGGCTTCTTGTGGATAGGGACCTTATCTACCTATTCTGTTGCACTGTACTCTCCCAAGCGCTTAGTACAGCACTCTGCTCAATAAATACAGTGGATTGATCTTGGAGTTTGACTCAGGTCCAGAGTTTGGGGCAATGGGGGAATCTCCTGAAAAACATCTTTAGATGAAGGAGTTCCCTCTTCTTCCCTCGGGGTGTGTAATCATTCTACAAGCCCACATGCCGCCCATGTGCAGTGGGTCTGTTTTGTCCAAAAACAAGGTGTGGACCAAGGCATGTTGGCATAGAGATGTCGAGGATACGGGGATACCAATTTCCAGGCAAGCTATGCCCCTTGCCAGAATTTCCCCATGGTTTCAACCTTCAGAAGCCTAAAATCCTGGGGTAGTTAATAATAATAGTCCTAACATATGTGTGAACCACTTACTGTGTGCACCAGGCACTGTACTAAACGTTGGGGTGGATACAAGCAAATTGGGTTGGACACAATCCCTATCCCACATGGGGCTCCCAATCTCAATCCCCATTTTATAGATGAGGTCCCTGAGGCACAGAGAAGTGAACTGCCCAAAGCCACACAGCAGCTAAGTGGTAAAACCAGGATTAGAACTCATGACCTTCTGACTCCCAGGCCCATGCTCTATCCCCTGGTATCGGATGCAGTGGAGAATCTAACGGGAGGGAAATAATGATCCCCTTCTGGCCTAGTAATAATAGTATTTATTTTTTAGTATTGATTCACTAGAACCTGGTAGGAGGTTTTTCCACAAGCCCCGAAAATCAAAGAGGATATTAGCCCTTGATATAGTCTAGAAGACAGTGGTATTTTGATAGTTAAAAAGATCTTCTTTTGTTCATTGATTCAATTGAATTTATTGAATTCAAATTGTGTGCAAAGCACTGTACTCAGCGCTTGGGAGAGTACTCTCCTAACTAAACCTTAATAAAATCCAAATCGCACCCCTCATACTGTTCTGTGTTTAGGCTACAGAATCACAATCATTTCCTCAAATCAAATACTTACCGGTTAAGATTGTCTTTAAATGTCTAAACCACAAATCACAGTGGTCCTCACTTAAATTGTGAAGATGAACGGTGTAATCTTCTAGCTTATTCTGCTCTTTTTTCTTGCATACAAAAAGTGTGATCCCTAACAAAGTACCACCACTTTGCCGTTTTGCTGAACGTCGCCTTTTCAGTTTCACTGAGAATATGTCCTTGAGCTCAAGCAATTCCTCCTTCTCAGCAGGGGATGCCTCGGAATCACCTAGAAAAAAGGGGAAATTGTCAAATTATACTGCGTGAAACCTAAGCTTATGGATGAAAAAGAGCGGACGTGAATTCATTCAACGCTTGCAATTGTTGATGGTTGTTTCCTTGACCAGCTACTTTATAATAATGATAAGAAGAAGAAGAATTGTGGTATTTGTTAAGTGCTTACTATACGTCAGACCCTTCTAAGACCTGGGGTAGATAATTAAGCTGGTGTGCGGAGTTAGGATAGGTGTAATATGAGCAAGTTTGAAAGCAGAGGAGAAGAAGCCACTGGAAAGTGAAGAGTTGAAGAAGGCAGCTAGGGAGGGAAGAAGGGAGGAGGCAAGTGTTTCGAAAAGGTGTGAAGGAACAGAGACAGATGTGCAGGCGTAGTCGGTGGATTTTGAGAGAAAGATTTCCTCTTGCATTACTGCCGGGAAAGATGGGAGCGTCCGAGAAGGAGCAGAGCAAGAGGAAGGGACTGGAGAGGAGCAAGGGAGATTTTAGGGAGATCACGTTTGATCATTTCAATTTTCTCAATAAAGTACGTGGCCAGGTCATTACGGCCAAGGAAGATAGAGGAGGGAGTGAAACAACATTTTCACGTATAACATGCAATCATACCTATCCTCAGCCATTACCTGTACGTGTTTATTCAACTGCACATATACATGTTTATTCAACTGTTCATTCACCTATTTTGATCCCTCTATTTGTAAATTTTTCTGCCTCTCCCTTTAGAGTACTAGTTTCTAGAAAGCAAGGAATGTGTTTCTCTTCCATTCATCTTTCCCAAGTCCTTAATAGAGTGCATAGTCCGCACTGGGTGCCTAGAAATACAATTACTACTATCAGAGAAGTCTAATCACGTGTAAGTGATTTCATACATTTCTCCAGGCTTAAAGTTAGAAATATTTTAAAACACTGTATGCTTACTTTTTGATTGATGCAATATCTGAGTGGATGGACAAGCATTACAGTGGTTAATGAGCCAGGGGACATATCTGCTCATTTTGTTGTAGTGTACTCTCCCAAGCGTTTAGTACAGTGATCTATAAGCACTCAATAAATACCATCGATTGATTAACAGAATGGAAGTCAATGCAAACATGAAACCCAGGATTACAACCTACTTTAATTAGGTCAATGATTCCTAAAAACAAAAAAGCCGGGGGGGGAGGGGCAGGAAATTTTGGCAGAAATCAAAAGGTCTTTAGAAAATTACTCCTCTCTTGAGCCAGTCAGCATAATCAGTGTTTCTGTGCGCTTAGAGCACTTATAAGACACCCCCCTTTTTCCACCTCATACAAATTCCTGACAGACTCAGCTAGTTTTCCAGGCTCCCTGTAAATCTTACTTTTTTCTCTTCCACCCTTCCAATGTGATCCCTCATCCCCAAACCTGGCTAAATCTTCAGTCGCAGACACAGGCAAGAGGCACACACTCACACACACACACACACACACGTGTTTTTTGAAATAAAAGACTGAAGCAGCTGATTTTCTTTGCCTTTTTTCCATTCTGACAAGGTCAGAAAACACAGGCAAGAGCTCTTGTGCTCCCTGCAAAATCTGGAGGAGAATCACTGCCCACTAGATTGTATAAAAAAGGCCGCTCGGAATTACTTGGTGGGTTGTACTTACTCATGAATGACCCACCTAGCCATCTGCCAGAGATCAGCCTAAAGGGGAAGGTAAATGACGACTTCAAACGTGAAGGTTTTGGACGAATGTGCTCAACTCTGAATTCAGAAAATACGGATAACTACGTGAATCAGATTACTCACTCCAACTCACAGGCCACTTTTCTGCAGGACTCAAATCGTGGTTCATAAATTTCTTGGGTGCCAAGGGTTCTGAATCTAAAAGGAAGATTTTGCTCCATATTTTTTTTAATCATGTAATGTAAAATAAACACAAAGAAAAAACATCAGAGTGACACAGACAAAACCATCCAGCCTTATTTAATCTCAGAGACTAGTTGACAGTGTTGAACATGACTCCAGTTCTCAGAATTTATAAGTATTAACAGTGCCCATCAGGAAGTCTGTGTTTTCTTAATCTGCATGTTTTACGATCTTCGAGAATGAAAGCCGTTTGAATCGGTGACCTGGTAGCTGATGGAAAATATTAGCTAAGAGGGAAAGCTAAAAAAAATAAAATATTGTTTTTCTAAGAACAGGTCACCCGGGAATTATTTTATGTGAATTTCAATAAAGTTGAGATAGATGTGGGAGGAAGGAACCAGCTGTCCTTCTGAGTGTCAGCCTGATGCCTGGCTTCACGGGCAAACTAAGGCTCTTTGAGGTGAAGTCACCTCATGTTGTTCCAAAGCTAGTTCCTCTGGCTAGCCTCCGAGTCAGACTGATGGATTTGGGAGATCAACCGGAAGGATAAACTGAAGCAAGATGGAAGTTTTTGAGGATAACTTAGAGGAAAATCATAGGATTTTCAGAAGGTCCTTGGCCCCCAAAGGACTCAAACTTGGGGATATTTCAAAATGCCTAAATCCAAGATGAAACCCAGGATAAACAGGTTACAGATAAAGTACCGTAAGTTGACTAAGAGAAGGAACTTACAATGTCCATGACATGCATACTCTGTGGGTGACGACTGACCAAAACTCACTATTCAATAAACCAGCCACGCTGTCACTAGTTCACTCCATCTCTATGTGAACAAGAAAACCAGTGCTCTTCATTCACAAACTCACATTCAAAATTTGAAACCTCCTTTGCCACCTGAAGAAAGATGTTTCTGCTTAAATTTTCCAGTATATTTTCTTTTGTATTCCTAAATTCGTAACATACGTGCCAAGTTACTAATATAACAAAAATCTCCTGACTAACCTCCAGAAAAAAAAAAGTGTGCTTTCACGAAAACAGAAAATAGTGTCATTTGAAAAGTGGGCCAAATATATTTATTAAAAGTATGCACAAGAGGCAGGCCTTTTTGAAAATGTGTTATCAACATGATTTGAGTTTCATAATGACTAAACATCTATTTTTCTTTTCAGAGGTGGCAAATGAGATATCTAACGCTTTCCCATTAAAATGACTTGATCAGACAAAATCCAGTCTAAGAAACATGCATAAAACTCTTTCAATCCTGCTCAGTAAAATTATATTTGTACAAATGACCTATAATTTAGGCTCTGGGCATGTGTTTTGTCATTTAAGAACTATTGGTTCATTAGTATCATATTGGTTATAGCTAGCTGTTTCAGAACATTAACTGTCCTCTCACATTACTTACAAAGACACTGGGTACCATCTGTTCTTGCAAGGGATTAAAGTATACATCTATTGGATATCATGCTATTTATTTAATTCAGCACCCACTTCCTATTGTTGTATCTTCTGGAAAAAAAAAAAGTCAATTTAATTACAGGGAATAAAGATAATCTCTCCGGCAGGTTATCCTGTCACTCTGAGAGAAGAGCAGGAACCTGCCTAAAAGTAGGTTACCTTAGTGAGCTAGAGCAGCAAAACAACAACACTTAAGAATATTTAGCCAAGATTGAATAAAAATAGAATGGTGGATGGCACTTTTAAAAATATTACTGTAAGCTGAGGGCTTGTCTAAATCAATCTTGGCACATCTGCCTGATGCAGACCGTAAACAGGATTAGAGTGGGATTTATCTGCTTGACGCTAATTGTGCTTGCAGTTTCTGCACATGTCCACTTTTTTAAATACTGCATGAAAAATAAGCCTGCCTGATACATGACGCTATAACAACAGTTTATGCCCAGACTTCTACTATACTAGGTTTTGGAGCGATGTGATGTCCGGCATATTTTTTTTTTTTTCCGTTTGGAATTACTTGTCTAATCTCCTAATTAAAAATACAAAATTCTGTTTGAATACACCACACACTGAGCTAAATCTGTGGAGCAGGGGACCAATAAATTTGAATACGCTTTAACTGTAAGAAGAAAAACCAGAGTTTAATTGTTAATAATCAGGTTAAACTAGGGTTTAAACAAATAGAACTGTTCCAATGTTTAAGTATAATCATGATATAAAATTAAAGATAGCACACAAGCCAATAAGAATCTAGATGGTTGAAAATGGTTAACAATAGCAGTTGGCAGAACACAACAAATCCACTGCTTCTAGAAGAATCTTCTGGAAATGTAAGAGAAATCTGGTCCACTATGCTGTGTTTCCCCTCAGATAATACAGTGCCAAATAATGAAAATTTAAATTTAAAAAAATGATTCTTAGGAAAAAATATTCTTATGGGTTTTCACCCCTAATTCACCTGTATAGCTATTTCATCATTTCTCTAATTCCCTAAATAATCAAAATGTCAAGGGCAAATAGATATTATACTTATATGTCAAATGAAAGCACTATTAATAATCATTATTTTAAGTGTTTACTATGTGCCATACACTATATTAAGTGCTGGGTAGATATGAGATAATCGGGTTGGACCCAATCCTCGTCTGCCATGGGGCTCACAGTCCAAGTAGGAAGGAAGAAGAGGTACTGCCTCCCCATTTTAGAGTTAAGGAAACTGAGGCACAGAGAACCTAAGTGCCTGGCCAAAGGTCAAACAGCAGACAAGTGGCTGAGGCAGGATGAGAACCCAGGTCTTTCGTTCATTCAATAGTATTTATTGAGCGCTTACTATGTGCAGAGCACTGTTCTAAGCTTTTGGAATGTACACATCGGTAACAGATAGAGACAGTCCCCGCCCTTTGAGGGGCGCACAGTCTAATCGGGGGAGACGGACAGACAAGAACAATAGCAATAAATAGAATCGAGGGGATGAACATCTCATTAAAACAATAAGCTACACTGTTTCCTAATTCCATCAAAAATTAGGGGCAGGTATAAACTGCAGCCCAAGCAAAATACAGACAGAAATTCCAAAAGCACATCACAACTGATTCCTAACAACCAAATTCCCTAAAATGGAATGCTTAATGAGCACTTAGAAAATTCTCTCTCCTTAAGCTTCATTTCCTGTGGGTCTAAAAAGAGATCAGTTCAATCGATTTTTGGCTCTTCTACTACATCATCACCACCCTGCTCTCTCTGCAAGGAAGCAGTGCATTCTAAGCCTTGATCGGCAACACAGTGGTAGAAAAGAAGGCCCTCTCAAAGTATGATGCTCCGGAGTCTTTCCTAACTGGCACCACTCAAGTAGCAAGACATTGAAAACATATCCAAGTCACTGAATATCGCTGCAAAAAAATGGCATTGTTCTAACTAAAATGAACCCTCAGAATCATATGGTTAAAACATTTTGATATCCTAAACATAGTTCTGTCAAATAATTTTGGCACCTGATTTTTGGTCACTTTATATCTTGACATTATCTCGAAACTAGAATAGTTCAGTTAGAACCAACTATAGTGCTTATCTGATCCATTTCATTTGCCCCATGACCTATTTTTTTTTTTGCCCTTAAAGTAACATCTTATTATATTTGCGCACTAGGAACAAAAATGGAAAAATGGCATCCATAATCCTATTCCTTATCACGCTAGGCTTCAAGGCTTTCTTACCTTGCCTCCTCCTACCTCTCCTCCCTTCTCTCTTTCTACCGCCCACCCCGCACGCTCCGCTCCTCTGCCGCCCACCTCCTCTCCGTGCCCCGTTCTAGCCTATCCCGCCGTCGACCCCTGACCCCCGTCCTCCCACGGTCCTGGAACGCCCTCCCTCCTCACCTCTGCCAAACTGATTCTCTTCCCCTCTTCAAAACCCTACTTAGAGCTTACCTCCTCCAAGAGGCCTTCCCAGACTGAGCTTCCCCTTTTCCCTCTGCTCCCTCTGCTCCCTCTCTACCCCCCCTTCACCTCTCCTCAGCTAAGCCCTCTCTTCCCCCCTTTCCCTCTGATTCTCCCCCTCTCCCTTCCCCTCCCCTCAGCACCATACTCATCCGCTCAACTGTATATATTTTCATTACCCTATTTATTTTGTTAATGAGATGTACGTCGCCTTGATTCTGTTTATTTGCTATTGTTTTAATGAGATGTTCATCCCCTCGATTCTATTTATTGCCATTGTTCTTGTCTGTCCGTCTCCCCCGATTAGACTGTGCGCCCGTCAAAGGGCAGGGACTGTCTCTGTTACCGATTTGTACATTCCAAGTGCTTAGTACAGTGCTCTGCACATAGTAAGCACTCAATAGATACTATTGAATGAATGAATGAATAAAACCATTGTGTGCTCAGATACGGCGATGATTTAAATGGGCACCAGAAAGAAGGGAAGAGAAAAGAACCCAAAAGATCTGATTATTGTCCAAGTAATAACAGTAATAATTATGATATTTAAGCACTTACTATGTGTCAAGCACTGCAGTGCTGGACAGTTGTCTTTGACTTTTAAGAAAGCATTTGCCACCATCAGTAGATGTGGTTTCTGGAAACTGCTTAAGAAACGTCTCTTCCCTGAAAATATCATAGAGATTCTGAGACAACATCATGAACACACCACAGGCCGTAACAGAGAACGTGTCTGCTTATTGTTATAGTGTACTGTCTTAATATAGTGCTCTGCACACAGAAAGCACTCAATAAATACGATGGAACGAATATAAAAGAGTTGGGGTACTTTGTTCAATCCGTTCCTCGTCACCAGTCGGGTCAAATACGGATGTGTACCCAGCTCTAGTCGGTATATTCTGCACTGCCATGCTGGAGGATGTTAAAAGGGGGTCTGCCCACTAAGTCCTTGGCACAGTGCCTAGCAGGCAGGAAGCAGACAATAAATGCCATTGGTTAATGGATTGATTGATTGATTGATTGATCTCAATGTGTTACAATACTCTTCCCCTCCTCTGGGGAACTCTTCCAGTTCAACAGACTAAGCACTCCGTCAAAAGACCCAGAGACAATCATTCGAGAATTGCAAGATGCAGATAGATACCTGGGCCCTGAAGGCAGAGATCCAAGACAAACAGCTATGTGAAATCAGCCAGCCGATAAGTCGATAAAAATGTAGGGGATGCGTAATAACTCCGGTATTTGTTAAGCGTGGCCTAGTGGATAGAGCACGGGCCTGGGAGTCAGAAGAACCTGGGATCCTATCCCAGTTCGGCCACTTGTCTGCTACGTGACCTAGGGCAAGTCAATTCATTTCTCTGGGCCTTAGTTACCTCATCTGTAAAATGGGGATTAAGACTGTGAGTCCCAAGTGGGGCAGGGACTGTGTCCAACCTGATTACCTTGTACCTAGCCCACCACTTAGTACAATGCCTGGCACGCAGTAAGTGTTTAACAAATACTATGAAAAAGTGCTTACTATGTGCTAAGCACCAGGGTAGATACAGGATAAGCAGTTCCCACCTGGGATTCACAGAGCAGGTAGAAAGGAAAACAGGTGTTGAATCAGTTGGCAGAGGCCCAGAGAAGTTAAGTGACTTGCCTAAGGTCACACAACATGTAAATGGTGGTGCCAGGATTAGAGCCCGGGGCCTCTAATAATAATGTAGGACCTGGGTTCTAATCCTGGCTCCACCACTTGTCTGCTGTGTGATCTTGGGCAAGTCACTTCACTTTTCACTCTGAGAAGCAGCGTGGCTTAGTGGAAAGAGCCTGGGCTTGGGAATCAGATGTCACGGGTTCTAAGCCCGGCTCTGCCGTTTGTCAGCTGTGTGACCTTGGGCAAGTCACTTAACTTCTCTGTGCCTCAGGTACCTCATCTGTGAAATGGGGATGAAGACTGTGAGCCCTGTGTGGGACAATCTGATTATCTCGTATCTACCCCAGCACTTAGAACAGTGCTTGGCACATAGTAAGCGCTTAACAAATGCCAACATTATTATTATTATTACTTTTCTGTGCCTCAGTTCCCTCACCTGTAAAATGGGGATTAAGACTGTTAGTCCCACGTGGGACAGGGATCGTTGTCCAACCAGATTTACTTATATCCACTCTTAGCACTTAGTACCCTGGCACAGAGTAAGCACTTAAATACCATACGTTAAAATAAAAAAAACAAATTTACAGGACAAATGGCAACTTGGGATTACAAACAATAAAGTTCTAGAACAAAGCTAGTCTTCTAGAATTGAAACCTTGTTTAATCTTATCACAGCTGGGCCAGGGGAGACACACCAGGAGCTTTCTGGGAGAGGAGGCTACCCGAACGACTGCAGCATGGCGAGGCGAAATCAGAAAACCAGAAGCCAAGAGTAAGGTTACATCAAAAGTAGCCTCAGGCAGTGGTTCATCTGGGTTGAAACCAGTAGGGCACATTGAAATCAAGGAGCCTTGGCTCATTCCAAGCAGCTTTTTGTCAAGATTGTGAGACGAGAATGCAAAAATCGATTAAGCAGTCTATTTTGGTCTAGCGTAGAATGTCACATAACAGAATTTTGTATGACTTTTCCAAGAGGTTCTGAAGCAGATCTTAATTTATAGCACAGACTGTGCCCCTAGTCTGTAAGCTGGTTGTGGGCAGAGAATGTGTCTGTTTATTGTTCTACTGTTATCTCCCACGTGCTCAGTACAGTGCTTTGTACACAGGAAGTGCTCAATAAATATGATTGAATGAATGATTGAACCCGTAAGACTATGGGGAATTCAGTTACTGTCACACAACCACATTTCAAAGAAACATAACCCAGTTGATTCATGGGATGGCTCTATATTAACCGCTCATTTCCCCTACTCCCGTTCCCTTTTGCTTCACCCCTGAACTTGGATTTGTACCCTTCATTCGTCCCACCCTCAGCCCCACGGTACCCATGTACATATCTGTAATTCATTTTACGGTCTGCCTCCCTCTCTAGGCTGTAAGCTCCTTTTAGACAGGGAACGTGTCTAGCCACTCTCTTATACTGTACTCTCCCAAGAGCTTGGTACAGTGTTCTGCACAAAGTGAGTGCTCCACAAATACAATAGACTGATACAGTTTTGTACTCAGTAAAGCTGGGAATGGTACTGTGAAAGGTCTCTAAAATGTTGAGGGGAATGGAGAAGCTGTTGTAGGAGAAGAAACTAAAAAAACTGGGATTCTTTAGTCCTGAAAAGACAAAAACTGAGAAGGAGCAGGATTGAGATTGAACAAAACTCTATCAACAATGGGGGACAGACAGGAGGAAATGAGGTATTGTTGTCCAAGAAATCCCATATGATCAACACAAGAGAAAGTGAAAGGTTTCAAGCAAATACGGTACCATTATTATTACTATTATTCACGCAATGGGGAGGTGGAGAAGCGACAAGAGAAGCATAATTACATGAAATTGGCTAAGAACCAAAGAAAAATCACTTCTTGATTGGACCAACTGCCATCCCACCAAACATCCAGCCTTTCACAATGGTAACGAGAAGCTCGGAGGATGGTTGCTATAGATTTCTATCCTAATTTTAGGTCTGTGCCACCTAACATTTCTAATTTCCCCTTCAGGTCCCGAAACTTGGAGTTTAACAACCCACTGTGGATTGGTCAACTTTCAATCTATCTAATTCCTTCTTTACGAGCTGATACGGTTTTAACTGAACAATTTCCTCTGGTTAAGCAAGATGTCAAATATATATTGTTGGGAAGATTGTGGTGATCTGGATAAGCAGACCCAAGGTGGAAATGGAGAGTTATTTTAGGATTGGAAGATGACCCTCTATCCAGCTGCAAAATGCTACTCTAGATTGTAAACTCATTATGGGCAGGGAACATGCCCATTCTATTGTAATTCTGTTGTAGTGTACTCTCCCAAGCGCTTAGAACAGTGCTTACACATAGTAAGCACTCAAAAAATACCAGCGATTAACTATTACGTTTGCTCTTCTTGCTACTGATTTGCTTTTTCTCTGTTTTCTCCCATTTTAGACTGTGAGCTAGGACCAGGTCAGTCATCCATTTCCAAATATTCCTCCCGGTGATTAGAATACTGCTACTCACACTGCACGCACTTTAAAAAATGTTATTATGGACTGATAGAAAGGTCCAAACAATCACATGAACTCTTTTGATGTTGTTTCCAAAGTTATGTGATCAAAGATCAGGCTCAAAAGGAACCTAGTTCTGTGTCTCTATCTTTTGAAGAACGTACATATTTTAAATTAGGAAAGTTTTTTCTTTAATATGTCCCCAAACCTATGTCACACCACCTAGATGTTTAATGATAGATTCAATGAACATTCCAATCAACTTTATTTTTACTTTACCTCATTCAAGGCACTGTCAAATAAAAAAGGAGAGAAAAGGCTGAATTCTCCAGACCAAAGGTTATAGTTAAGACCTTTTACTTTTAAAATATTTGCCATTATGTTGGGAAGTACAGAACAAAGACAAAAAGGGTGTTATTTAGAAAAAAATCAATACATGCTGCCTGAGTACCTTGACGGTTTTGTCCCTATTTTTCCCCTTCGTATATTTCACATATATCAAATTCTGTGCACAGAACATGATGATGGTAAAATTCTTTGTTAAATTACAACTACCCATTTTTTTTGCTTCAGAACCATACGACTTTGCCAGCATTTTTTTAAAAAAATAGATTTGATATCAATACGATGTGACACAACTGCATCAAACCTTAATTTCATTCACAGTAAGAAGTCACAGGATTAAATAACTCTGTGCAGTCTTTTAGAAAAGTTTATTGCTTCCAGATGGATGCAAGTTTCCTTTCAGCACTGATTACATCTAATAGGCACAGGGTGCCAACATTATAAGAACAGCAAAATGAAGTTTAGCTGGTACAAAAAGAAATTAAAATAAGGCTGCAGGCCAGACTTGCATTAACAGCCAGCGCTTCGCTAACCTCCTTCTTTCTTTTGATTTTTAAGACAATCACCCAGTCCTCATTCAGCATTTAGAATAGTGGACGATATATGAGGCAAACACAAATCCCGAGCAAAATGTCCATAAAATGAGTTCTCGTTCAGACTGTGTGTTCTTTGCCCCATGTTGTGATGTGTCATGTGTTAAGACTGCATGGTGCTTGCTACCAAAATGTCCACCTGTGCCTATGTGGCAGGGCAAGCGTCTAGCTTTCTTCTGTTTCACAGAAGAAACTGGTGAATCCACACCGTAATCCATTTGTGAGCCTGAAAAATGCAAACACTTCAATACACGTGGCTGACGTTTCCTACAAATTTGAAGTTAGAGCGCAGTTGATGTTTTGACATCCTGGGTTCCTGGAAGGTTTCTAAAGAATCTCAAAAATGCAACTGAAATGAGTTGCAGGGTGTCCAAATCACATCAATATAAAAAGCACTTCAATCCCGGAGGTAAGCGAATCACCGCAAGATTGATTTTTTTTTTTATAATGGCTAACCATTTTGCTCGAAGCAAGAAATTAATAGATTTAGGACATTAGTGTAGTGATTAGTAGCAGATAAAACATAAACCCCTCTTTAGAGAGTTAGAGGATTCCCTTATAAAGTATTTCCCATTTTACTCTTTTTCACAGTTTTCTAAAGGGGTAGCCTGGAGAGAATTATAAAGGTGCTTTACCTTATATTATCAAGGTAACTTTCTGCTATATTCTGATAAGCGAGACCCGGAGGCAAAAGAGAAATCGGAAGCAGACACTACCAACGCTAACTGCAACAACAGGGCTTTCTGTACTGGCTTTATCAGCAGGCAGGCCATCATAGGTGAACTTCACCGTCAGTGGCGTCTTCCAGAAGCAGCATGGCCTAGTGGATATAGCCCAGGCCTGGGAGTCTGAGAACCTCAATTCTAATCCCGGTCCTGGGTTCTAATCCTGATTCTGCCACTTAACTTCTCTGAGCTTCAGTTTCCTCATCTGTAAAATGGAGTTGAATTCCTATTCCCTCCTACTTAGACTGTGAGCCCCGTTTGGGACACAGATTGTGTCCCACCTGATTATCTTTTATCTACCCCTGAATATCTTTTAGTACAGTGTTTGGCATAGAGTAAACGCTTAACAAATACCAGGCAACCACAACTTTTCAGTTGAGTAAATTCAACTAAAATACATAGAAACTCACCTAAAATTTCATCACTTTTTCAAAAGATATTTTTCATACCTGATATTCACATTTTCAACAAATAACATACAATAGAAAAATAGAGCCAGATTTATTACTTTGTCATAAAACCTATTGGTTTTATTTTCAATTAACGGGGCTTATTTTTAATGTGCCATCTGAAACAGCATGAGGATGAACATAGGGTAACTCTAAATTGCAGACTGCAAGTTGAAAGAACACTAATATTCAATCAAATGTCAAAGATTCAATCGCATTTACTGAGCGCTTACTGGGTACAGAGCACTGTACTAAAAGATGATGATGATGGTATTTGTTAAGTGCTTTCTATGTGCCAAGCACTGTTCTAAGCACTGGAGTAGATACAAGATAATCAGGTTGTCCCACGTGGGGCTCACAGTTTTAATCCCCATTTTACAGATGGGGTAACTGAGGCACGGAGAAGTCAAGTTACTTGCCCAAAGTCACACAGCTGATAAGTGGCGGAGCCAGGATTAGAACCCTCAACCTCTGACTCCCAAGCCCATGCTCTTTCCACTAAGCCACGCTAGATCCCCCTGGTTATTTAATCATCTAAAATCTGTCCCAAGAGTGGAAATAGCACAGGCCTGGGGAGTCAGAGGACCTGGGTTCTAATCCCCGCTCTGTCACTTGCCTGCTGTGTGACTCTGGGCAAGTCGTTTAACTTCTCTGTGCCCCAGTCTCCTCATTGCTAAAAAGGAGATTCATTATCTGTTCTCCCTCAGAGTGTGAACCCCGGTTGGGCCAAGGACTGTGCAACCTGACTATTTTTTATCTACCTCAGTGCTTAGTACAGTGCTTGGCACATAGCAAGCCCTTAAATTCCACAATTCCTACTGTGGCTGCTCTTATTATTACTGCTAGTAATCTTATCCACTGATCTTTCTGGAACACAATGTCCTCTGACCCATTTTGCAATTAAGTTCACCTATGGCCAGCTCTATCTTCTCTCTGGGTAATAATTATAATGATAATAATGTTGGTATTTGTTAAGCGCTTACTATGTGCAGAGCGCTGTTCTAAGCGCTGGGGTAGACACAGGGGAATCAGGTTGTCCCACGTGGGGCTCACAGTCAATCCCCATTTTACAGATGAGGGAACTGAGGCACAGAGAAGTGAAGTGACTTGCCCAAAGTCACACAGCTGACAAGTGGCAGAGCCGGCATTCGAACCCATGACCTCTGACTCCAAAGCCCGGGCTCTTTCCACTGCGCCACGCTAGTATTTGTTAACATTTACTATGCGCCAGGCACGGTACTAAGCACTGGGGTGGATACGAGCAAATCGGGTTGGACACTGTCCCTGTCCCAGGTGGGTCTCATAGTATCGATCCTCATTTTAAAGTGGAGGAAACTGAGGCTCAGAGAAGTGAAGTGACTTGTGCAAGGTCACCCAGCAGACAAATGGCGGAGCTGGGATTAGAAACCACAACCTTCTGACTCCCAGGCCCTTGCCCTATCCACTGAGCCACGATGCTCCTCCAAAACAAACCTTTCCCAAAGTATTTGGGCAATCCAAAGAGAAAGCCAGCATTTGGCAGTAAAGATGATTCGCATGGCTTCTGATTCTACCTGGGTCCCTTCGTCACTCTCCAGACAGAGCATAAGGATCAGCGGGCCTTGGCAGACAATGATAATGTACTGCAAGAACCGAAATTTGATCAGAGTCACCTGTCCTAGCCCTGTGGTTTCCCTGTGAATGCTACGTTTCACTGTGGAAATCCAGAGACTCAGCTCGGAAAAACAAAACACACATTCTCACTCTTTATGGCCGGAGGGAAACAGCACATACTTCATCGTCTCTGGTTTTGAAACACAACACTTGTAATAGCACACCAGCTTTCCGAAGTGTCATTCTCCTTATTCCCCACTTTAAATTTTTCTCAACAGATGGGAAAACTATGCCATAGCAGCAATTTACAGGTGAACAAAGGATGACGAGTTTAATCACGAAGTACATGAAAAATGAATATATATTCTTTGTGAACGGAACAGAAATATTGTAACGCAAAAACGTAATATTTTAAAATAAGGGCTTTCTATAGAGTTGGCTTTCTTTTTATTTAAAAAGTTCTTGTTAAAAAATATTCCTATTCTAAGGTTTATTTGTAAATGAGAAAAAAAATGGGAGAGGGGGAATAAATCTGCCTTTAGATTCTTTCGGAGAGTCTTCGATCATTTCAGCAGGAGTTGTACCACCCGCATCATGAAATCATTTTCTATGTACATTTCTGAATTGTGCACAAAGATTCTCCCTTTACAAAAGAAAAACTAACACGCCAATTTGCGTGTGACTATGATCACTGCAAAGTCCTCCAGTTCACACAATGGTACAATTTTCACTATTTTAGGACCCTGTTGAAAATGACCAAGTTACTTCACTTCACTTTCCATTTTGAGTGCCTTCATTCTTCTGCTTAAGTATTTTTTTAAGTGTAAATTGGGAATTGTAGGTGATTGAATATATTTCTTCGGGCAACTAGGATACCATTTGGTGCAAAGCCAAGATGACCAGAGAGAGCTAATTTGGAGCCCCAAAATGTCTAACTTGAGCACTGAGCAAAAGTAATCAATTGGCAATTCCCCAGAGACAGATTGTCATCTACATATGTACCTAGCCAAAGAAAATAATTTGTCCTCCCACTGTCTTTTCAGATGAGATAACTTGGTTTAAGGATACTTGGAATACTTTAACAAATCATTCGCTTCTACTAATGATGGGTTGTTTAAACTCACTATTCAAGAACAAAAGATGCATGCAATACAACGACCTTCAAACAGAAGAGAATAAATGTCAAAAATGCATTGCAAATATCAGAAAAAATGCTTTCTACAATTTCAAATATTATGGCAAAAAAGAGAGTCTCTTACCTTCTAAAATGACTAGTAAGTCAATCATATTCATTGAGCACTTACTGTGTGCAGAGCACGGTACTAAGTGTCTGGGAGAGTACGATATAACAATGAATAGACGCATTCCCTGTCCACAGCGAGCGTACAAATACCTTACATAGTTACGATTATATAGTAGTAGTAGGATTTATTATGAGCTTGCTATAGGCAGAGCGCTAGGACACGACACACAGGTGGGAATTAGACACAGTCCCTGTCCCTTGAGGCACTCGCAATCAAATAATAAAAGAAGGGGAGAGGGGTGATAGATACATGGGGAGAGATGAAACCAAACACTAAGAAAGCCCAGAGACCAAAGCAAAGATCTGTAGGACGCTGTGACGGAAGGAGCAGAATTTCAGGTTCCTCACAGCTTAGAATCCACAGTCACAACCATGATCTTGGGCAAGTTAGATACAAGTTAGGTACCTTGGTTTGGTACATATGTAGATGATGATCTGACCCCAAGGAACTCTCAATTGAGTATTTTTGCTCAGTGCCCAAGTTGGACATTTTGGGGCACCAAATCAGTTCTCTCTGGCCATCTTGGCTTCGCACCAAATGGTAACCTAGTTGCCTGAAGAAATGTAATGGATCACCTACAATTCCCACTTAAAAAGTACTTAACCAGAAGAATGAATGGAAAATTAAGCGATTTGGTCATTGTCAACAGGGTCCTAAAAAAGTGAAAGTTGTACCATTGTGTGAACTGGAGGACCTTGCAGTGATATTAGTCACATGCGAATTGGCGTCTTCCCGAATTTTATGGAGGTGGTACACTACAGCTGCTTTTCTCTGAACCTCCGCGGTGGTGGAAGACAGGCTGGGATATTGGCTTGGTGTCATTATTTTTTCAATTTCGATCAGGCAGCGTCGATTTTGGCTTATTCATTATCGTCACCAACACGTATTAAGTGACTTCTTTGGGCACACTGTGCTCCTATAATGCTAACCTTCTCACTGTACTGGGCTGGGTTATAGTAGGAAGTCAGCAATGATTGTGGGACAAGGAAGGTAGAGGTGTTTCTAACCATGGTGGAGAGGGCATGGAGTTAGGAGGAGGGGTGGATTTAGAAGGGAAGAGGATTTCCGTCCCCACCAAATGCTTGAAGGGCCAGTGGGACAGCCACGTGGAAATGTCCTGGAAGGAGAAAGTGTGAGATTTTAAGGCTCACAAGGAATTGGAATTTGGTGAGGTAGACTTGAGAGCCCTGCGAAGAGAGGCTGAAGCTCTGTGAGGGATCAGCCTGTGGCCTAGTGGGCAGAGCACGAGCCTGGGAGTCAGAGGACATGAGTTCTAATCACCACACTGCCACTTGTCTGGTGTGCGATCTTAGCCAAGTCATTCAGCTTCCCTGGACCTCAGTTCCCTCACCAGAAAAAAGGGGATTCAATACCTGTTCTCCCTCCTACTTAGACTGGGAACCCCAAGTGGCTCTATTCTAGAGCATCCACCCCAGCACTTGACACAAAACACATTCTTAACAAATAACACAGTTAGCATTATTATGAGCCACCTGAGAGAATGAATGCAGAACAAGACAAGAGAACTCGAGAGAGTGCCTGCTTTATGATACGCCAAATTAAAGGGTGAGGGAAGGAAGAAGAGGGTGCAAAGACCAAAAATGTGTTGTCCATGTACCAAAAAGAAAAATCCAAAGAAAGGGTAGATGCAGGTGGTGTCAGGCGTTACGGCGTCGAGACTTGATGTTTGGTCAGACAAGTTCCTGGCCTCAGGGTGTGGCTGCTGAAAATAATAGAATATACAAAGTCCTCCAAGTCCTGTCTTTATCAAAACCTCCTTTTGCCGAAGCACAACGTCAGACCCCTCTCCTTTTAGAGTTTCTTCATAACTCTCCTTTTTAAAGCTTACATACGTCACCTACACCAGAACATTATAGTCAATAACAAATCATTACTGCCTAGGTCAGCAACTTCATATCATCTGTTTGCCAATTTGTGTTTTTCTAAGAATCAATCTGTACTCTATAAAGAGTTGTTTCTAGGATACATATAACTGTGTAGAGTGAAACATCTGTCGCTCTGCATTTCCAGAGCTTTGCAAAATCGAGATAAGTACACTGTTCCATATACTCTTTGAGGGCATCCCTGACAGAGAAGATATATCATGAAAGTTCAAACAATCAATGACACAAACTGCATTTGTACCAAAAGTCACACCTGACTAGTTTAGATAATAAAATCCAATAAATTCAGCTTGGGATTTCTTCTGTTTTAAACTATGGATTGAATTCCCTATAATTTCTCCAGTGGGGGGTGGGGGAGGCATTGGGATCTTTCCCAGCATGCTCTGAGAATTCATGGTGCAATTACTTTTAATTCTGCTGAGAAAACTGAATAATAATTATGGGGTTTTTTTAAGCGTTTACTATGTGCAAAGCAATGTTCTAAGCGCTGGGGTAGATACGACACAATCAGGTTGGACAAATCCCTGTCTCACTTGGGGCTCCTAGTCTCAATCCCCATTTTACAAATGAGGTAACTGAGGCCCAGAAAAGTTAAGCGACTGGCCCAAGGTCATATAGCAGAAAAATGGCAGAGCCAGGATTAGAACCCAGGTCCATGATCTTTTCTGGACTCACGCTCTTTCCACTAAGCCACGCTGCCTCCCAAGCCTTCTGCTTCCAAGTGATAAGCAACTAGAGTAGAATGTCTCATCTGGTAGCAGGTTATTTTATGTGTTTCAGAGAGGTGTTTATGACCCTGAATAAAGAATGTCTAAGTAGTATCCCGAAACATCAAGTAAAAATGTATCTTTGCTTGCTGTCTTATAGAAGACAACACAAAAAGGGACTGTCAAAGGAAAAACTCTACCATTGTAAAAAAGCATTTTAAAGGACAACCTTTGAAGAAAATTCCATTTCTCTCCACATGAAGTGTATGCCCAAAAAACAATTAGCTCCCAAACTTTGATAATTAATTATCAGTGGCTTAAAAATCAGAAAGAGATACACTCTAATGAATACTGTAGATTTCCATTAGCGAGTGACAGACCAGTCAAATTCTAAAAAGGAAACAGCAGATACCACCACAAAACTAGCAGATGTTTTTTCGCGGTTTTTTTTTTTTTGGAGCGGGGAGAGGGGGGTCATCTCCACTGCACAAAAACATAAGCATATGTGAAAGAAATCCGACACTATCATGAAATCAGTTGGTGCCTCCAATAATGGCAGCTCCTTATGGCAATATGGGAATATCCGTATCAAATGCACAACACGTTATGGTGCAACAGTGAGAGCCTCCAAAAAGAACATCGGTCGCAGAAATGACGATCAGCATTCTTTTAAGACGATAAAATATAAGTGGTAGAACTAGACCACGGGACAAATACAGTTTGTGTGTTGACAGCAAGTTGGTATTTTAGAGGCGATCAGTAGAATGGATTTTCCAAAGCCAAAACTTTTGTATGACTTCCAAGTGCTCTTGATGATACTTCTGTAGCTGACAGAATTGCCACTATGGAATGCCAATTAAAGTTTTCAAATGTCTTTAAAGCAGGTAAGGATCAACTACAAAATTGAAGACATCAATAGCATTTACTGAACGCTATGTACGGAGGACTGTACTAAGTGCTTGGGAGAGTACGATACAACAGAATTAGCAGACACGTTCCCTGTCCATAAGGAGCTTACAGTCTAGAGGGGGAGACCGGCATTTATGTGAATAAGTGATTCATAATACGCAAAGCTCTGAACTGCAAAGCAACATTTTATCAAGTCAATAAATTCCAAAGGTCTGATCAATTTATCTTCACAGTGTGCAACCTGGTAGAGAGCATTTTAAAGGTAAAAATACTGGAAAAAATAAAGACAAATTCCTGATTCCCCAATTCCTCCATTAGATCATAAATTCTAAAGCAGAGATTGTAATTACCTACAGCATTTAATGAAGTGCTCCATACACAGGGAGTCACCTCTATAAATGTTTACTGATTGAAATTATCTGGAAACATTTTCTCCCCGGAATTCAAGGCCAAAGGGAAAAAAAAACTTTGACACAGATGTAAGATGTATGAGGAAAAATTAAGCTTGAAAGTATAACACTGAAACAAATAAACAGAAGAATAGTAAACGGTGCACACTCAAAAGCAAAATCCAGACTATCACTAATATATCAGAAATAGAAATATTTCTCTATGTTGTTGTGGTACTTAATCAAAACTGAGAAGTGGATTGAGTATTTGGGTGATTTGGGGAAGCAGCATTGCCTAATGGCTACTGCACGGCCCTAAGAGTCAGAAGGACCTGGATTCTAATTCCAGCTCCATCACTTGTCTCCTCTGTGACCTTGGGTAAGTCACTTCACTTCTCTGTGACTCAGTTACTTCATCTGGAAAATCGGTATGAAAACCGTGAGTCCCAGGTGGGACAGAGACTGTGTCCAACCTGATTAGTTTATATCTACCCCAGTGCTTAGAACAGTGCTTGACACACGGCAAAAGGTTCACATCTACCATCATCATTATTATATGCAAACAAAATAAGTCAATCGACATTTAAGGGAAACACAATGCAGGGCTGTCTCTTGGGGATGAAAATAATTTCCGTTTGGAAAAGATTAGCAGAACCTACAGCTTTTAGCAACCTTAACAAAATCTGCCTTGTTAGCTAAAGAGATGGGGTTTTGCTAGTAGTATCTTTTGAGACAATTCAGTGGGGAAGCCTTGGAAAGCAATACGTCCAGATCAGTCAGTCCGTCAACCATATTTATTGAGCCCTTACCGTGCGCAGAGCACTGTACTAACCACTTGGGAAAGGACCATATAACACACACTCCCTGCCCCCAATGAGTTTACAGTTTAGAGGAGAAGACAGGCATAAATATAAACTACAGATATGGACATAAGTGCTGAGGGGCTGGGAGGGGGGATGAATAAAGGGAGCAAGTCACGGAGACCCAGAAGGGAGGGGGAAAAAAAGAGGAAAGGAGGGCTAAGTCGAGAAGGCCTCTTGGAGGAGATGGGCCTTCACCAATCCCAGCTCTGCCACTGGTCAGCTGTGTGACTGTGGGCAAGTCACTTCACTTCTCTGGGCCTCAGTTCCCTCATCTGTAAAATGGGGATTCACTGTGAGCCCCACGTGGGACAACCTGATGACCTTGTATCTCCCCCAGCGCTTAGAACAGTGCTCGGCACAGAGTAAGCGCTCCACAGATACCACCGTTATTATTAAGTCTTCGAAGGTGGGGAGAGGGTATTTATCTGTCGGATACGAGAAGGGAGGGTGTTCCCGGCTGGAGGCAAGACATGGGGAAGAGGTCAGCGGCGAGATAGACGAGATGGAGGCAGGGAGAGAAGATTAGCACTAGAGGAGGAACGTGTGCGGGCTGGGTTGGAGTAGGAGAGTAGTGAGGTGAGGTAGGAGGAGGCAAGGTGACGGATTACTTTAAAGCCAACAGTGAGGAGCTTCCGTTTGACGTGGAAGTGGCCGGGCAACCACTGGAGGATCTTGAGGTCATGCAGACAGGGGTTGTTTGCCCATGCCTGTGCCCACCTTGGCAGCTGCTACCATTTGACAACTGCTTCCCGGGTTTCCTCCACTTGACTGGCGGTGCCATCCAGTACAATCAGCCAGTTTCTAAAACCCCCAAGACCCATGATGACCTCGGGGCGGGGGGGGAGAGGCACCAAGGCCAGGAATTCCAGCGGGCGGGAGAGCGACTCGCTTAGAATTAGCATCTTCCAGGAGCCGGCTTCCCCTTTTCTCCAGAGAGCTGAAATCTCTCTACGAGGAATCGTACGGCTGCTTCTAGAAGCGGGGGGATAAGCGTCAACCACACCTCCTGCCCCCCACTCCTGGTGAGCCGCAACCAGTTTTAAATGAGGAAGATGGCTTCCTGACAGGTCTACACAGAGCGCTTTTCCCTAGCTCCACCGCGGGTAGTCTGAGAAGCTAAAAGAAATGACACTACGGATCTGGCCGTCTATCAATCCGGCCTGCTTGATGAACCAGACTCAAATGGTGGGGTGGAGGTTCCCTGGGAACCACTTCCGGGATTTCGGGAAAAGAGCAGGACAAAGGCCATGTGCAGAAGGTATTCACTGAGAGACTTTCCTCACTAGATTATAAATTCCTCACACCATTCTAAGCATTTCTAGGGCAAAGGATAGCGCCTATCAACGTTTTCTTGAAACGTTATCCAACTTTGATTTCACTGCCACTGTCCTCTCCTGTTGAACAGGTGTTTTTTTGAAGTAGGGGGAGGGTTTAGTATTCATTTACTAAGTGTCAGCACTGTACTCAGTGTTTGGGAGAGTACAATATAACAGAGAAAGTCCAGTCACTGCTTTCCACTGCCAAAAGATTCTTGCCAAAACTTTCGGGACAGTCTACTACCTGAGCTGTAGTCTGCCTCCAGATCGAAACACGGCACCGCAGATATGATCGTCTCAGCGGTAGTCAAGGGCGGGGGGGGGGTCTCACCAAACCTGTACTGTTTCCATCTATCTTATTAAAGCTTGTGGTGTCGACTACGGACCTGAACTCTGGTAGTTTACAGTCAAAGTTTTGTTCTCCGTCATTTTGCCACCCAGAAACCAGCATCTTGAGGAGGGTAGCGATGTTGTTGGTTGATTCATCCCTTGGGGAGAAGGAGTTTACAAGGTTTGAATCCTCCCCAGCTGGTGTATATTTCTCTTGGGGCATTTGCATAAATTCTCTGCTAATCTAATTAGCAAACAGCTTCAATTCACTGTTATAGCTCTCTCCTAATCTAATCGGTAAACAATTCATCTGCCCTTTCCCGACTTCCAGAAGGACTCTTCCCTGTGAGTCTGTGACACTGCTTGCTGGGCAGCCCCCTTGCTTAGCTATCTGGCATTTTGGTCGAATCCCTCAATCCTCCTGGGCCAAAAAGTTAGCCTAGGCAAACTTGACCGCCCTAATCAATTCACCACAATCCCTTGACTACTCCACCAATCAATTAGTGGCATTTAATTGAGCACTTACTATGTGCAGAGCACTGTACTAAAAGCCTGGGAGAGTACAACAGAATCAGTGGGCACACTCCAACGTGGCTTATTGAAAAGAGCACGGGCCTGCGAGTCAGAAGGACCTGGGTTCTAATGCCGGCTCCGACACATGTCCGCTGTGTGACCCTGGACAAGTCACTTCCCTTCTCTGGGCCTCTGTTACCTCAAAGTGAGGAATAAGAGTGTGAGTCCCATATGGGACAGGGACTGTGTCCAACCTGATTGACTTACATCTACCCCAGCACTTGACACACAGTAAGCACTTAACAAGCACCATAATAATTATTACGATGAGCTTACAGTCTAGAGGGGGGAGACACACATTAACGTAAATAATTTATATGTACGTTCCAGCTACGTACCTAAGTGGTGTGTGGGGTTGGGGCGAGCACGTGTCTGCTGGGTGAGCTTGGGCAAGTCACTTCTCTGTTCCCTCAGCTGCAAAATGAGAACTCAATCCCCATTGTCCCTCCACTGTGAGCCCCATGTGGGATAGGGACTGTGTCTGACCTGATCATCTTGCATTTACCCCTGCACTTGGACTAGTGCTTGACATGTAGTAAGCGCTTAAAACCATAATTATAACTCAACAGTGAAGATCTTGACCTTCGGGATTCTGTTTTCTACTTTATTTCTGCATTTTTGGATAACGTATTTGGTTTGCTGACTGAAGTAATTCACAATCATCTGCGTGTTTAATTTTGGGCAGGGAATGTGACCGATCATTGTTGTACTCTCCCGAGCGCTTAGTACAGTGCTCTGCACACTGTAAATGTTCAGTAAATACAATTGAATGAATTTTCTATGTGCCTCCAGCCCACAGACACCTGAATTTAGCAGCTCCTGTCTCATGGTTTCTCAGATTCTCAATGATGCTCGTAGCCTGCTAACCCAACAAGAGTGTCCAGGGATTTCAAGAACAAGCTGAATCCTGCTAAGGATATTCACCTATTAACCACAGTCACACCTCCTGTTTGCTAACAGAAAAATACTTAAACAAATCCTTCTTTTTTCTTTCCGGTTACAATAAAAATAATCATTGTGGTTTTTCCCAAGTGCTTACTATGTGCCAAACACATACTAAGTGCTAGAGTAGATAAAGATAATCAGGTCCCACAAGGAGCTCTCATTTTAAGTAGGAGAGTACGAACTGAATTCCCATTTTGCCGATGAGGAAACTGAGGCACAGAGAAGTGAAATGACTTGCCAGGCCCGTTTTCTTTCCACTAGGCCAAGCTGCTTTGCTACAAAAAAAAAAAGTGTGGAATTCAGCCCTGGTTTCAATTTGCTCAATGTCTTAGAATTTAAGTGGATTTCTAAACGTCTTCTGGTTATCCACTGGAATGATAGGTGATCTTGATGTTCAACAGTCTGTATCATAGAAACCTACATAGAGGAGGCAGGCAGAGAGCTGTACTCTTGTCAGGTTATTTGTCGCCAAGGTGGAGTGGCTAGTCAACAGCTTCAAACTGGGAACAGAGAAGGGAAAAAATGGTTATTTCAGTGGCTCACCGTCAATGACGGATTCAATAAATACGTTATTGACAGGGACCTATCGAAGTCACCTCCGTTCTCTGGGGATCGTACTGCCGAAGCGCTCAAACGTCGTCAGTGATCCGAATCGCAGTGCTCACGTGGGCCTTGGGCGTGGAAGGGGAGGAGATGGCATTAGGTGAGGCCAGGGCGTTCCCAACGTGCCCTTCTCTGGTGAGGCACAGAGGGGATACAGCCACAAGTGTGGCTTGCCTGCTGTCCGGTCACCGGAATCCCAAATTTATTTATTCCTATCAATGTCTGTCTCCTCCTCTAGACTACATGTTCATTCCAGGCAGGGAATGGGTCTGCTTATTGTTGTACTGTATTCTCCCAAGAGCTTATTACAGTGCTCCGCAAACAGAGTTTCACTCTGCTGCCCATTTCATTTTTCTATAGAAACATTCAGGACATGTTTCCCAACTCCTCAAGAAACTCCGGGGGGTTGCCCATACACCTCCACATCAAACAAAATCCTCCCCATTGGCTTTAAAGCACTCAATCCCCTTGCCCCCTCCTACCTCCCCTTGCTACTCTCCTACTACAATCCGGCCCACACACTTCACTCCTCTAACGCTAACCTTCTCACCGTACCTCCACCTCATCTATCTTGCCGCCGACCCCTCGCCCGTATCTTCCCTCCGGCCTGGAACACCCTCCCTCCCTCAAGTCCAACAGACAATCACTGTCTCCTTCTTCAAAGCCTTAGTAAGGGCACATCTCCTCCAAGAGGCCTTTCCTGACTAAACCTCCCCTTTCCTCTTCTCCCACTTCCTTCCGCGTCACCTGGACTTGCTCCCTTTATTCACCCCCCATCCCGACTTCACAGCATTATGTCCATATCTGTAATTAATTTATAGATATTAATGTCTGTCTTCCCTCTAGATTGTTAGTTCATATTAGGCAGAGTGTGTCTGTTCATTGTTATATTGTTGTCTACCAAACACTCAGTACAGAGCTCTGCACATAGTAAGCACTCAATAAATATGATTGAATGAATAAATAGTAGTACACTCTACTGGCATTTCCATTCCCTTTAACGTGTTGGCATTATGGCATACCAAACTCTGGCCTCCACAAAGCAAACAACTCCTTATGGACAGGGAAGATGTTTATCAACTCAATTGTATTATGCTCCCCCAAGTGCTGAGTACAGTGCTCTAAACACAGCAAACATTCAAATACCATCCATCGATTGCTTCATTAAGACCCTTTACTCCCTTTTCTTTCTTTTCTGCATTTGCCAACGAAATGCTTTTGGTCTCTTTTCCGTCCCATGGAATAAACCTGAAATCTTTTCCATCATCCATTCCACTTGCTCTTTAAAATCTTACGGTTTCCTTTTCTGTTGCATTGGGATACACAATTTTGTTTTTCCGTCGGATTCATGCTTTTTTGAGTACTTCTAAACAATTATATATTCTTTTGTAAAGTGCTTACTATGTGCCAGGCAGTGTATTAAGTGTTGGGGTAGGAACAAGGTAATTGCGTTGGACACAGTCCAGTATTTGTCGTGTTACGTTTCCTTGTCTCTTCCGTTGGACGTTCCAAAGGGAGAAATCTCGTCTGGTTGGTTGTTTTGTAAATTACTTAAATGATTAGGTCACTAGCACTTGAGGCACTTTATGAAAACTATCAATGAGGAAAATGATCAATCAGTAGTATTTATGGAGGGCTTACTGTGTGCAGAACACGAGGCTAAGCATTTGGGTGAGTATAATACAACAGAGTTATACATTGTCTGCCCACAGTGAGCATTTGGGTGAGTATAATACAACAGAGTTATACATTGCCCACAATGAACTTACATTCTATTGGAGGAGACAGACATTAATATAAATAATTTATGGATATGAATTTAAGTGCTGCGGAGCTGAAGGTCGAGTGAACGCCAAATGCTTAATGGTGCTCTTACTACGCTCCTTCCCTTTTAGCACAGACACCTGAAGTTTACTGATGACTAAAACATCAAGTTTGATTTTGCAAACTGGGTCAAAATGAATCAAATATTTACCAAAGCACTTCTCAAGGAAACACAGCAAATTCAGAATTAATCTGAGGGTTTAAACTGAAAGGACAAGACCACAAGATTTTAAATATGTCACTTCTTCAAAACATCCCTTGAATATCTCCTCAAAGCTGCAGTTTGACATGAAAAAGAATCAGTCGGCTTAAAGGCAGTGCAAAATGTAATTTGCAAATCTAAAGTCTCCAATTTAATCATGTAATTACAACTTCAATCATTTACACTTGTTACAGGTCATTTTGGGGGTTTAGCTCCTGTTCCATTATTCTTGGCCTTATGAAAGACTGACAGATGTCTTACTCTAGATATCCAAAACAGACTCCCGTATCTATTTCACCCACATCTGTTTCTAAAAAGCTTCGGCAGATTAATACTTAAAGTGCATCATGCTCTACTAATTCCTTTATGACCACTCTTTTCCGTGCGTTGTTAAAATCGCGTGACTATTTTTCTCACCTTCATGCTTCCGCAAACTTGTTTTCTACCTTTGCTTTCATTCTGAAAACCATATTTCCAAAATGCAGGCTAAATTAGGGTCCTAGAAAATAGTCTTTCTCGCAGAATTAAAGATGTTTTCGGTATTCTTGCCTCTGAGCTCCTTGACTTTTCTTTTTCCACGTGAAGAGAAGTTTGTTCCTGTTATTAAGCTATGTAAATCAGTTGCTTTATGAGGCTCTAGTGAGGTTCATATAAGATACTCAGAGCCATATCACTTCAAGCTTCGATGTTAGGTCTCTTAAGGAGAGGTTCACTCTTCATGAGGACTTTTCAGCGCCAGATCGGTGGGCAATACTGGGTAATTGTAATCAAAGTAACCCAAGGATGGCGAAGAAAAGCAAAACAACAACAACGATGGGATTTCTTAAGCGCTCAGTATATGCCAAGCCCTGAAGCCTTGGGAGCCGGAGAGAAACGCTGGTATCTAGAGGCAATCCTACTATTAAGCCTACTTAAAGTAGCTAAAAAAAAATCATTATCTCCAAAGCTCACTGTAGCCATTGCAAGCAAGGACCATAAAACCCAACCACACAGCCTCACACGAACCTCCATGCACAAGGAGACACGTTCACACATAAGACAAATAAAAGGTACACACACGCCAGTATGTAGAAAACTTCAGATCGTGTCCTTCGTTTTTGAAGATGACCACTCACAGTGAGATTTTGTACCCACGTAGGTCAGTGGGAACAAAAGAACTGAACTGTGAGCCAAACTTTCTTCTGCACCAAATGCCCGGGAAAAAGAGTCCCGTGCTGCCTGTCTGTTTACCAGCCTGCCTCTTGCTATCCAGATCTCCCCAAATCCTTTGCCTGAGGAGGGAATCCCTCGCCCGAATGAGCCCTACGGAGCTGATCTAATCCCGGCTCCACCACTCGTCAGCTGTGTGACTCTGGGCAAGTCACTTCACTTCTCTGGGCCTCAGTTCCCTCATCTGGAAAATGAGGATTAAGACTGTGAGCCCCGTGTGGGACAACCTGATTACCTTGTACCACCCCTCCAAGCGTCTAGAACAGTGCTTGGCACACAGTAAGCACCGAACAAATGCCATCATTATTATTATCATCTGTCTTCTCTAATAGCATATCATTGCTGGGTTTGGGTCTTGCCGTCAGCCTGTCCGTGTCTCCTTTTGGCTCGCTATACGGCGGTTGCTTGGAAATCCTGCTTCCGGTCAGCAGCTTGGCTTAGTAGAAAGAGCACAGGCCTGGTAGAGGATCTGAGTTCCAAATCTGGTTCCACCACTTGTGCGCTGTATAACCCTGGGCAAGTCATTTAACTTCTCTGTGCCTCAGTTACCTCTTCTGGAAAATGGGGATTAAGAACGTGAGTTCTACGTGCAGTAGAGACTATGTCCAACTTAATTAATTTGTAGCCACTCCAGAGCTTGGTACAGTTCCTGGCACCTAGCAAGCTCTTAAAAATACCACAAAAAAAAAAAGTGGATGAGCAGCCATTGGAGGTTCTTGAGAAGTGGGGAGATTTGGAGTGAATGGTTTTGTAGAAAAATGATCTGGGCAGCAGAGTGAAGTACGGCCTGCAGTAGAGAGAGGAGGCTGGGAGGTCAGTGAGGAGGCAGACGTGGTAAGTCGAGGTGGGAGGGGATAGTGCTTGGATCGGAGAATTAGCAGTTTGGATGGAGAGGGAAGGGTGGAATTTAGCAAATGTTGTGAAGGTAGAACCGACAGGTTTTGGCGACAGACTGAATACGTGGGTGGAACCAGAGAGATGAGTCGAGGACGATGCCGAGGTCATATACGCTTGAAATAGGGAGGATGGTGGTATTGTCTATAGTGATGGGAAAGACGTGGGGAGGACAGGGTTTGGGTGGGAAGATAAGGAGTTCAGTTTGGGACACGTTTAAGTTTGAGGGTTCGGCGGGTCATCCAGGTAGACGTATCTCAAAGGCAGGAGGAAGTGATTTGCTCAAGGTCACACAGCAGACAAGCAGGCCGCAGACACCTCCAAACCAAACAGAAACTTCTTACTCTCCGCTTTAAAACCGTGAGCTTGCCCCCTCCTACCTCTCCTCACTGATTTATAACAGTCCAGCTTGCACGCTCCGTTCCACTAGCACCAGCTTACTCCATGTGCCCTGATCTCAACTATCTCACCAGTGACCCCTTTCCCACACCCTCCCCCTAGCCTAAAACTCCCTCCCCTTCCATATATACCGGACCACCACTCTCCCAATCTTCGAACCATTAGCAAGGTCACATCTCCTCCAAGAGGTCTTCTCCGTTGAAGCTCTCTTTTCCCCTGGCTCCCTCTCCCTTCTGCCTCATCTATGCACTTGCATCTGGAACCTTGAGGCGTTTGGTATTCACCCTCCCCTCAACCCCACAGCCCTTAAGTATCTTTAAATTCTAAATTACTTATATTAATGCCCATCTTCCCCTCCAGACTGCAAGTTCTCTGTGGACAAGGGACTTGTCTGCTTGCTCTACGGTAAGGTATTCTCCCTAGCGCTTAGTATAGTGCTCTGCACCAAGTAAGCGCTCAACAAATGCTATGGATGGATGGACTGCCCTCGACGCCTCAACATCGTTGCTCATCTTCTGATCTCCAGTTCCCATTTCACCCGCCCTGGGCTAAAGAGGACTGCACCGCTCCTTTCTCCTCAGTGTCATCCCACGCATTTCCCCACACCTCCGGGAGCTCCAACGGCTGTCCATCCTTTTCAGCCTCAAACAGAAATGCCTGACGACTGGCTTCCGGGCGAGCATGGCGTAGCGGGTAGTCCACGGGCCTGGGAGCCAAAAGGCCATGGGTTCTAATCCCGGCTCTGCCCCTTCATCTTTAATCCCAGTTCTCTCGTCTGTAAAATGGGGATTAAGACTGCGAGCCCCATGTGGGACATGAACTGTGTCCTACCTGATTACTTTGTACCTGCTTCACTGCTTAGGACAATCCCTGGCATATAATAAGCCCTTAACGAAAAAATTGAAGAGGAGATGGGGTGGAAAGAAAGACGAAGGGAGAGTGAAACGGACAGTGGGGTTGTTCTTGTGACTCCCCCTTGGTTTCATTCCAACTCAAAGGGATGGGGTGGGCAAAGGGCAAGTCACTTAATTTCTCTGAGCCTCAGTTAAGTGACTTGCCCAAAGTCACACAGCAGATAAGTGGTGGAGTCAGCATTAGAACCCACGTCCTCTGACTCCCAAGCCCAGGCTCTTTCCACTGAGCCGCACTGCTTCTCATATTTGGATACAAGCAAATTGGATCGGACACGGTCTCTGACACGGAGCTCAGCGTCTCGATCCCCATTATACAGACGAGGGAACTGAGACTCGGAGAAGTGAATTGGCTTGTCCGAGGTGACACAGCAGACGAGTGGCAGAGCCGGGATGAGGACCCAGGTCCTCCTGACTCCCGGGCCCGTGCTCTAGCCATCGGGCCACCCAGCTTCTCTCCAAGTCACTTGTGTCCAAAAGCCCCCACTGCAGGATGACTAGCCAGCTTCAGGTGTTCAATCCACCACGGTAGAACTGAATTTATCTGCTCTGCCCTCACCTGCTTTCCATAGGTTATTGAGCATGGAATTCCCTTCTCTACTCACAGCCGGCAACTCAGTGTGAGTCAGAATGACTACAGCTGGCCACGGCTCTCCTCCACTCGGCGGGGTCCGTGGATTTGCCTAGAGCAACACTTAATAATGTTGGTATTTGTTAAGCACTTACTATGTGCCGAGCACTGTTCTAAGCACTGGGGTAGACATAGGGGAATCAGGTTGTCCCACATGGGGGCTCACAGTCTTAATCCCCATTTTACAGATGAGGTAACTGAGGCCCAGAGAAGTTAAGTGACTCGCCCACAGTCACACAGCTGACAAGTGGCCGAGCCAGGATTTGAACTCATGACCTCTGACTCCAAAGCCCATGCTCTTTCCACTGAGCCACGCTGCTTCTCTACACTTCACCTTAGATCCTCTCCAGGCACCCACATAGGGTTAATTAATTCATGATGGCACATGTTAAGCACTTACTACGCACCCAGCACTGGGGTAGATACAAGTTAATCAGGTTGGACATAGTCCCTGCGCCACATGGGGCTCACGGTCTTCATCCCCATTTTACAGATGAGGGAACCGAGTCCGAGAGCCGTGACGTGACCTCCCCAAGGTGACCCAGCAGAAGAGTGGCAGAGAGGGGATTAGAACCCAGGACCTTCCGATCCCCAGGTTCATCCTCTATCCTCTCAGCCACGCTGCTTCTCACGGAGAAGATTATGCTAACCGTCTGACTTCTTGGGCCAGTCTGAAAACTCACGTCAAAGTAGACATTGCCCTTGCTGACTCTTTTCGCCCAGTCAGCTTTGAACTTAATAGTCTCCACGGCATTAACTTGACTTGCCAATCAGGCAACCGATTACTACAAGCGGAAAACGTAACAGTAAACCCCGCCTCATTTCACCAGAGAAGAGAAAGACTTGTTTCTCACATGTGTTTCGTTACAAACCTTCTGGTCCAATAGCTTTGCAAAGTATTAAGTCTTCCGTTTCAAACGCAAAAATAAGTTTTAATTTACCTGTCACGTCTGTGAAGACGTAACTCCTCCGCGTACCGGCATTCGCTGATTTTCGACCCGACTAGTTTCTGAAAAACTGCACCTCAAGCTGAAAGGCGATGTGGAAGCCAATTTTCCCCAGGGAACACGTTCTAAATGGAGACTCGGCTCCCTGACACTTAGACGGAGCCCTTTTTTTTTTTTTTTACCAAAACTGTACATTTCATCGACGACAGATGTGTGCTCTAGCTATGTTAATATAAGAAAGTCAAGTTAGAAACAACCCCTCCCCCTGCTTTAAGTTTTCTCCCCTATTTTCCCTCTCCCTAGGACTAGGACCCCTGACTTATTCATTCAACCGCATTTATTGAGCACTTGTGTGCCGAGCACTGTACTAAGCACTTGGGAGAGTACACTAGAACAGTAAACAGACACAGTCCCTGCCTGGAACGAGCTGACACTCTAGCCCCCTGCTAAACCTCCCAAGCCCCATACTCTTTTTCCCTAGGTCACGCTACATTGAGGTCATCAAGACTATAAATTCGTTCTAGGGAACATCTCTCCCGACTCTGTTCTAGCGCACTCTCCCAAGCGCTTAGTACAGCGCTCCGCCACGGTGAGCCGTCAATCGATACCACTGATCGAAGGACCCAGTGCTTCCCCGTGCCTGCCAAAGGAATGGAAGGAATAACCCTTTTCCGGAGAGTCTCGCGGTGGGATTTCGGGATGAGACCTGACTTTCTTTGGTTGCCCCCGAAGAGCGGCGAGCCACGTGCAGAGAGGAGTGAGAGGCAGCACGTGTGAAGGGAGAAGGCCCACGACCGGGCCCCAGGCGAGCAGACAGATCAACGCAGTCAAGGGCACAGCTGGCTATCAGAGAAACGCCTCCTGGCTGCACGAAGCTTGGGTGCCTGGGGACACCCGGGGGGTCGAGGAAAGGGGGGCAAGGAAAGGGAAGAGGGGGCTGAAAAAGGGGGGAGAAGAGGAGGCTGAAAAGGGAGGGCATGGGGGGGTCGAGGAAAGGGGCACGGTCGGGGAAAGAGGGGTTCAGTAATAATATTGTTGGTATTTGTTAAGCCCTCACTATGTGCAGAGCACTGTTTCGAGCGCTGGGGGAGATACGGGCTCATCGGGTTGTCCCACGTGAGGCTCCCAGTCTTAATCGCCATTTTACACATGAGGGAACTGAGGCCCAGAGAAGCGAAGTGACTCGCCCACAGTCACACAGCTGACAGGTGGCAGAGTCAAGGAAATGGGGGTCGAGAAAGGGGGGGGGGAGAGGGAAGAAAGGGGGGGGAGAGGGAAGAAAGGGGGGGAGAGGGAAGAAGGGGGGGGAGAGGGAAGAAAGGGGGGAGAGGGAAGAAAGGGGGGAGAGGGAAGAAAGGGGGGGAGAGGGAAGAAGGGGGGGAGAGGGAAGAAAGGGGGGAGAGGGAAGAAAGGGGGGGAGAGGGAAGAAAGGGGGAGAGGGAAGAAAGGGGGAGAGGGAAGAAAGGGGGGAGAGGGAAGAAAGGGGGGAGAGGAAGAAGGGGGGAGAGGGAAAGGGGGGAGAGGAAGAAAGGGGGGGAGAGGGAAGAAAGGGGGAAGGGAGTCGAGATAGGGGGGAAAAGGGGAAGAGGGGGTCGGGGAAGGGGGAAGAGGGGATCGGGGAAGGGGACAAGGAGGTCGAGAAAGGGGGGAGGGGGTGGGGAATGGGGGGTCGAGGAAAGGAGGAGGAGGGGGACGGGAAGAAGGGGGGACAGGGAGAAAGGGGGTGAGGGATGGGGGAAAGGGGAATAAGCGGGGAGGGGAATATGGGCGTGCGGGAGCCGGGGAGAAGGGGGGGGTCAGGGATGAGGGGGAATGAGTGGGGTCGAGGCGGAGGGTCGGGGGTCTCACCGCGGGGCGGTTGGGGTCGGATGGGCCTCCAGGCGAGGGCCGTGTCGGTGAGGACCACGTCGCAGCTCCTCTTGCCGATGTGGAAGATGCCCCGGAGCCGGGCCGCTCCCTTCCCGGGCCCCGGGCCGGCCCCGCAGGCGCTCACTCGGGCGCGGGAGGAGGGGCCGCGCCTGCCGCGGACCATGGCGGAGGACCCGAACGCCCCGTCCCGGGCCGCGGCGCCTGCCGCCGGGGCAACGGTCGCCACGGAAACCTCCCCTCCCTCTCCCCGCGGCGGGGATGGAGCCCGAGCGACGCCCGGGATGGGCGCTCACGCCCCGGCCCTCTTCCTCCTCCTCCTCCTCCTCCTCCTCCTCCTCCTCCTCCTCCTCCCCCTCCTCGCCCGACGGACTCATCCCTGCAAAGTACCGTTGGAGAGGTGAAAAACAGTCGCCGCGGTGCTATTAGAGGAGCGGCGCGGCTCCGTGGAAAGACCACGGGCTCGGGAGTCAGAGGGCGCGGGTTCGAATCCCGCCTCTGCCGCTTGTCAGCCGGGCGACCGTGGGCCGGGCACTTCTCTGTGCCTCAGTGACCGCATCTGAAAAATGGGGATTCAGGCCGAGCCTCCTGGGGGAAAACCTTCATTCGGTGGTATCTATTGAGCGCTTACTATGTGCGGAGCACTGTACCGAGCGCTTGGAATGAACAAGTCCCTTAGAGGAGCAGCGTGGCTCAGTGGAAAGAGCACGGGCTCTGGAGTCCGGGGTCACGGGTTCGAATCCCGGCTCGGCCGCTTGTCAGCTGTGTGACTTTGGGCAAGTCACTTCACTTCTCGGTGCCTCGGTGACCTCATCTGTAAAATGGGGATGAAGACCGGGAGCCCCACGTGGGACGGCCCGATTCCCCTGTGTCTACCCCAGCGCTTAGAACAGTGCTTGGCCCAGGGTAAGCGCTTAACAAATCCCAACGTTATTACAAGTCGGCGACAGATAGAGACGGTCCCTGGCGCTTGACGGGCCTACCCCGGCGCTTAGAACAGGGCTCTGCACAGAGTAAGCGCTTAACAAATCCCAACATTATTATTATTTGCAAGGTGCATAGTACGGGGGTAAATTCTGGGCCGGATAAAGATAACGATAATAATAGTGTCTGTTCATTTCGTTCATTCGATCGGTATTTACTGAGCGCGTACCGTGTGCAGGGCTCTGTACCGAACGCTTGGAAAATACGAATCGCCAACAAATAATAATGGGGGTATTTGTTTTATGCAGAGCACTGTTCTAAGCGCTGGGGTAGAGACGGGGTGATCGGGTTGTCCCACGTGGGGCTCACGGTTGATCCCCATTTTACAGATGAGGTCACTGAGGCACAGAGAAGGTAAGTGACTCGCCCAGAGTCACACAGCTGCCGAGTGGCAGAGCCGCCGGGATTCGAACCCGTGATCCCCGACTCCCAAGCCCGGGCTTTTTCCACTGAGCCGCGCTGCTTCTACAATCCCTGCCCCCAACGGGCTCTCGGTCCAGAAGGGGGGGGGAGACGGGCATCGAAACAAGTAAACGGGCATCAGGAACATCGATATAAATGAATAGAATTATAGATATGTCAACAACAGAATTATAAATACGTGCATGTGCTGGGGGAGGAAGAGCCAAGGGAGCCAGTCGGGGCGGTGGGGAGGGGAGGGGGAGCAGAGGAAAAGGGGGGCTTAGTCTGGGAAGGCCTCCTGGAGGAGGTGAGCTTTCAGTAGGGCTTTGAAGGGGGGGGGGGTGAGTGTGATTTAGGTGCTTACTAAGTGCCAGGCACCGAATTAAGCGCCGGGCTGGTTACAAGCAAATCAGGTTGGACACAGTCCCCGTCCCACGTGGGGCTCACGGTCTTTTAATCCCCATTTTACAGAAATGGTAGCTGAGGCGCAGAGAAGGGAAGGGACTTGCCCGAGGTCACACAGCAGACAAGTGGCAGAGCCGGGATTAGAACCCGTGGCCTTCTGACTCCCAGACCCTATCCACTGGCCATGCTGCTGCCATCCGAAGATGCTGCTTCTAAAGAGTATCTAATAATAATAATAATAATAATGTTGGTATTTGTTAAGCGCTTACTATGTCCCGAGCACTGTTCTAAGCGCTGGGGTAGACACAGGGGAATCAGGTTGTCCCACTTGGGGCTCACAGTCTTCATCCCCATTTTACAGATGAGGGAACTGAGGCACAGAGAAGTTAAGTGACTTGCCCAAAGTCACACAGCAGACAAGTGGCCGAGCCGGGATTCGAACCCATGAACTCTGACTCCAAAGCCCGTGCTCTTTCCACTGAGCCAAGATGATCAGAAGGGACACAACCTAGGTCCTGTGACTCCCAGGCCCATGTTCTTTCCTCTAGGCCACACTGCTTCCCTTTAAAAGGGCCTGCCCGGTAATGACAAAATGGCTTTCTAATTATTGACCAAGTTGATTCTCCCCTATCCTGAGGGATGAGGTGAGTTTTGGGTTGCCTTTTGGGCGGGGAGGGCGGTATCTGTGAAGTGCTTGCCGTGTGCCAAACACTATACTAAATAATAATGTTGGTATTTGTTAAGCGCTTACTATGTGCCGAGCACCGTTCTAAGCGCTGGGGTAGATACGGGGTCATCAGGTTGTCCCACGTGAGGCTCACAGTTAATCCCCATTTTACAGATGAGGTAAGTAACTGAGGCCCAGAGAAGTGAAGTGACTCGCCCACAGTCACCCAGCTGACAAGCGGCAGAGCCGGGAGGCGAACTCGTGACCTCTGACTCCCAAGCCCGGGCTCTTTCCACTGAGCCATGCTGCTTCCCGTGGGTACGCAGGGGTAATCACTGTGAAGAGGGAATGTCTCTGCTAACTCTTGTGTTGCGTTCTCCCAGGCGCTTAGGACACTGCTGTGCACACAGTGACCACTCAGTAAATGCCACTGATGATGATATCATGCAATCAGATCAAGGGTCTGGAATTCTGTGCTATCCGATAGAATAGCTTTGCCTCATGTAATTCCACAGAGCTGATCTTAATGCACTTTAAAAGAGTGGAGGATCCAGCTGAAAATATGCCCTAATGCTTCAAGACCATTTCCAGAGCATAAACCTACAGGCTTGTTGATAATTGCTTTCATGCTCAATGTTTTCGTTCTTTTTCCGCAGCTTGATCATCATGGCTTGAAACCTAAGCGGCTCTGATTCGGAATCTGGACCGTTTGTCGCCTTTAGAGTCTCAGTTCTTCGGCCGTGGGTTGTACCCGTACCTTCCAGGCTGTCCCCTTTGCCCTTATTAGGAGACACACTTCATGTACCCAACCCTAAATGGCGTGAATAAAATTATATGATTAGGGTATCTATTAAGGTTTTCATATGTGCCAAATATTTGTACTAAGCGCGGGGGCAGACACAAGATAATCGGGTGGGTCACAGTCACTGTCCAACATGGGCCCTCAATCTAAGTAGAAGAGGATAGGATTTAACCCCCATTTTACAGATGAGGAAACTGAGGCACAGAGAGGTTAAGTGGCTTATCCAAGGTCACCCGGCAGGCAAGCAGCAGAGCAGGGATTAGATGAACACGCTAAATGCAGTTTCAAAACACTCCGTGCTTCCTCATCCCCATCTAGTCAAACGGAGAAGTACAATTCACGTTCCGGATGGTTTGAGAATGAGCCTTGGGATTTCCTTTCCTTCAAATTAGACAATTGGTAAAGTTAACCCTCCGCCTGCTCTTCCTCTCCTCGGTTGGAAAAGGGAAAAGTAGCCATTTTTGACCTTGGGATCAAAATATGCCTGAGGGATGGGCGTTTCTATTCATTCTTCAATCAGAGCCCATTTCTCAGCATTTCCATGAATGTTTGTGGAGTTGTTGCATGATAATGCTGTCCCATCCCTGTCCAAATCCTGGATGTCCCCAAAGCCAAATGGACCTCTGACAAGAGCTTCAAGTGTTGCTCAATAGAGAGAAGTTAGGGTTTTCATTCTAATTCTCCTCTCCCTTACACTGCCCTCGCTCTCTCACTCAATCGTATTTAGGGAGCACTTACTGTTTGTTTGCAAAATACTGTACCAAGCACTTGGGAGAATATAATCTACCAATATAACAGATGTGTTCCCTACCCTTGATGAGCTTACAGTCTAGAGGGGGAGAGAGACATTAATACAAATAAATAAATAAATCATGGATATGTCCATAAGCGTTGTGGGGCTGGGAGGGGGAGAGGAATAAAAGGAGCAAGTCAGACAATGCAGAAGGGAGTGGGAGAAGAGGAAAAGAGGGCTCGGTCACTGAAGCCCTCTTGGAGGAGATATGCCTTCAGTAAGACTTTGAATCGGGGGAGAGTCATCGTCAGATAGGAAGATGGAGGATGTTATAGGCCGGAGGCTTTCATCTTTCACTGACAACTTCTGTTGTAGGGAATTTGGATCCGTGACGGAGGGTAAGAAGGAAATTAAGAAATCATATCCCTGAGCAAAGTAACCAGAAGCTTTGTGTCCTAGTGGAAAGAGCATAAACCTACGAGTCAGAGGACCTGAGTTCAAATCCCAGTCCACCACTTGCCTGCCGATTAACCTTTGGCTAATCACCTAATTTCTCAGTGCCTCAGTTCCTCACCTATAAAACGGGATCCAATACATTTCACCACTCCCCCACACCTCAGACTATGGTAAGACCGTGTGGGATAGGAACTGTACCAATTTCATGTCTTGTACCTACCTCAGAGTTTAGCACATAGTAAGTACTTAACAAGTGCCACAGTTATTTAAGTAGTACCCCGTCAGAGGAATATAAAAGCTAACTGTTTCTACCAAGTGCAGAATTCTTTCTGTCACTACAGCTCTCTCGAGTAAGTCAGTCTTTAAAAAAAATCTAAAAATCACCTATGTTTTCCCTAGTTCCTCAGCCTCCTCCACTCCCAGCACAGCGAGGAAGGTAGGAAGCCTCCGGCTCCTGCCATCATTTGGCGTTGAGGGAAGAAGCGGGGAGGAAGGATAAATTTAAAAACAATGTGGAGAGGTTTGGTGCAGCAAGGGCTGGTGGAGACACCTCAGAGCCAAAGGCCTCGACGTCCACGTTTAAAGGAGGAGAGAGTGAGCAGGTGACAATAAAATCAAATGCCTCACCTGGGAGACAGCTGGCGACAAACAGCCAGATTTCCCGTGTTTTTGCAAATCACGTAAAAGCCTCTTGGTTAAGGTATTAGATAAAGTCACACCTAGTTACTTAAATCTGTGGCCTATTCACACGTTGCAGTTTCTGGATCTCACCTTTAAATGCAGTGGGTACATAAATTCAGCAAAACACAAAATTCCCCCTTTAAAAATTAATTACGTCTTTAGAAGGATGGTATCATTTATATGTCGGCTCTGCTGCATATTCCTGATTAAATCTTCAGGAAGTGGCAGGCAAAATGCCATTTCGATATCGGTGAGATGTTTACAACAGTAAAATTAAAGAATCTTTGCCTATGATGACACGGTCCTGTTATATTTTTTACCTTGGTATATCTATTTTAGGTACAGAAAATTCATTAGTCGCTAGAGAAAAACACCATTATTATGAATGTAATTCATGTCATATTTAAGCGTTAGACTTTTTACTATGAATTCTTTGAAAAGGTTAACACGGTATTTTAAAAAGCAGTTATTTGTCCAAAAAGTCAACATGACTAAAAGTGAGCATATTTTAAAAGGAACTATTAATAGCAGTATTGCATTTTCACTATACTTAAAATGTCTATCTTTTCTTGATATGATGTAACTGGAATGTTTAATCATTGGGTGCAAATTAAAGCTGATAAATTAGAAAGGACCCTTGAAATATCTCACTCCCATGCAATTTTTTAAAGTATAAAGTGTATACACCCACACACATATATATTGTTCTTTTGAAACTTCTCGAGAATTTTGCTACAGTCTTACAAGTTGACTGCACATTGTAAGTTTAGTCACTTGCAGTTTAGAGAGGAACATGACCATGTGATCCCTTGATATTAATAGGCAGGTATTCCATTGATCTGACATCAGTGGGAGGATATTACCCTATCTCCCGTGAATTGCAATGCCCCGTCATTGACGTCAGTGAAAATTATGCCCTTCAAACGGACTTCATTTAAAGAATATTGCATTTTAATCTAAGCATAGTTTAAAGAATATATGCATTTATGGCTTTTGAATTGTGTCTTTTGGAGTTAAGATAAACCTATATACATCATGCATCTACCAAAGAGCGTGTAAAGAAAAAAAGGAAACCTCCACAGAGAACATTAATCTAAGTGGGCTCCCCTGGTGTCAAAAATATGTACAATGATAATAACGACAAAAGCAATAGTGGTAATAATGATGGCAATAGCAATAATAATAATAATTATGAAGCGCTTACCATGTGCTTAGTGCTGCACCTGGCACTGAGGTAGAAACAAGATAGATCAGACCAGAATCATATCCCTAAAAAGGTATTTTTCCTAGATTTTCTATATCTTCTTGTTAAGTTTCTAAAAGTTCAATTCAATGTGCAGTAACGGACAGTTGTTAAATCAGACACAGTAAAAACTGTAACCTTCAAAAGTCAAATATCACAAGTGGCAAGCCGGCTGATTAGAGACCCTCCTTTTTCTCCGGTGTTGAAGATATGGCCCAGGACGCGTCACTTTTTATTACACTTTTCCATCTTAAAATGTAACAGAGTTAAACCCACAGGTACTCTGTTTGATGTGTGGGAAACTCTGGCTTGCTAGTTGAGGCTGTTCATAAAAGTGCTACCTATATTGTCCAATTGAAAGAACATTACGACAAATGCAATTGCTTTGGAAAGAAATGGATAAGATCGACATTGGGGACCTGTTGAAACCGTTCTGTGGCCACACAGTGTCATTCTCTCTGGGATGGTGCAGAGGGTTTAATAGATCGTGTAGATGCTGACTATGAAATAGATGACCATTAAAATGAGAAAAAGACAAGAGGATGCCAGTGGAGGCTGCAGGTCTGTAACTACGCAAGATGGCTCTTCCCGGGAGCTAGAGATGGCTCTGAAATACAGACCTTAAATCCAACATCCAGATTTATACCTCGTGTCCCGGGTTTGGGGGTGGGGGGGGGCGGTTTGTTTGTTTGTTTGGCTTTCTTATGGTATTTATAAAGCACTTTCCATGTGTTTTCAGCTTTGGAGTAGTTACAAACTCATTAGGTCAGACACAGTGGCTATCTCATATGGGGCCCACAGTCCAAGTAGGAGGAAGGACAAGTAGAGAATCCCCAGTTGATAGTTGAGGAAACTGAGGTACAGAGAAGTGACGTGGTTTGCCCAAGGTCACCAGCAAGCAATTAGCAGAGCCGGAATTAGAATCCAGGTCCTTCTGAATTCCAGACCAGTGCCCTTTCCGCTAGGCCATACTGCTTTTCTAATTAAGCCCTAATGCAACAGTTATCCATTGTTTTGTTAGGGGGAGAAATATCTCTAAATAACGTTGTCATTCAAAAGGGGCAAACACCAAACTGGCTCTGCATCCAGTTCCATTTTAAGATAATTTAGGAAAGGCAAATCTCCAGCCAAAGCAATGTCTCCTCTGTGATCAGAGACAGTCCGACCCTATGTACCCTTATAGGGGGATTTCAGGTTGGGTCTAAACTAAGAGAACTACATCAACGGGTCGATAGCCAAATGTCCATTCCACAACACTGACTGTTCCGGCCGATCAATCGAGCGATCGATCAATAGTATTTATTTGAGCACTTACTATGTGCAGAGCACGGTACTAAGCGCTTGGGAAAGTACAATATAAGAGAATTAGCGGACACGTTTCCTGCCCACAACGAGCTTACGGTCTAGAATCAGCACGTGAGACACATTTAAAGCGCCTTGCCATTATTAATTGGAAAGAAGTAACATCCCTTTGAGATTCTGAGTCGGTTGTCAGTAGGAGATGCTGGGTAGCCTTTGAGGTAAAGGGATCTCAACTTTCAGCAGTGGAGAGTCTTTGTTTCCATAGGGATGGGGCTGGAGGCCGTAGCTTCAAGGAAGCAGTTCTTTGCTCCGGTCTGGGATAAAGAACATTTACCCTTCACTGCAGATTTGGTGCCACTGTAAGTCTCTTCTGGCTCTTAGCCTCTTGCTGTCTCAAAATATTCTCTTTTCAGTAGCCAGTGGGCCCTCAAATTAGCAATTCCTCTTCTGTTTTGTTTCTTAATGGAGAAGACCATTTTTATCTCACCGCTGACTTTTATTCTGAACTGCGTAAGCTCTCCATTTGCCAAACATACAGTTATCATTTAGAAATGCATCTGTAATCATAGAACTGAATATCTTTCATTAGTTAATGATGCATATATCATTTAAGCAATTATCAAAATATTTTAGAGTGGTATGAAGTTAGGAAAATATATTTCAACTACTTACATGTAGAAGAGAGGGGTTTGGGGGTGAGGGCAGTGATTCGAAACATTCTCGCTTGGGTTCAGAAGCCGTGAGACGTACTGACACATAATATGAGCTGTGATGATAGTTTAATTCTTCTTGAAATATGAAGATTAACCCAATTTCAAGTAGCAGTTACAGTGATTGCATTTCCTCTTTTGGGGGATATTAACAGCAATGGATCACATGGCACAGCTCCATCGCACACTGCATCTAAGGCAAATAGTAGGGATTCCTTGAGTCGAGGTTAAAATAGATGACACTCGGTCTCATACATTCAAGCCAAGCTTTATCTCCGATCAACTGTTTATGGCAAGTTATTAACGACTGAGAGAATAGGCCGCTGCAGTGTGGTCTGACAATGATATGAGCTGGGTTTTGATACCACCAGCTCTTGATGAAAATAACTCAGAGCATTTCCAGATTAAGCCAGTAGATCTACAGGAGCTTATCCTGGTAAGAAGGAGTGATTGCTTAAAAGGAAGGAGTGAACTGAGCCTTCCCAGTATGGCTCGTCATTAGGCTGGAAGCAAAAGCAAAGGGAAATTTGGCCAATGGTGCTTTTGGGTTTCCCATTTTTCTTATTGTTTTATAAACCTGTTTTGCCCGCGGGAGTTGTCGCTACTTTTGAAATTCTTATAAGGCATAGGAACAAAAATCACTTCCTGACACCTTAGTCAAGTTGATTCCAGTTTTCAGAACTAAAGGAGCTTAAGGAGTTGATTTCTCCCCCCCACCAACTACGAAAGGTAATTCGTAAATGAAAAAAAAAAAAAAAGAGAAGGTAATTGAAAAGGCTTCTTGTGACTTGAGAAATGCCTTCCAAATATTCATTAAACATTTAAGAGAGTAAATTTGTAGAATATGTTCCTGACATCAGCTTGGGCACTGTGGTATTTTTCTGATCAGATGCAAGGGCTGTGTGTTATGCAGAGTGCATTCGGTGCATTCATGCATAAACAATATCATTTTCATAAATTAAAACCTCCCCTGCAGAAGCAACATCTGTGCCTGCCTTTGAATAAAAGATGGTGGCCTGTGAGTTGCCCCTTGACTGACTGAAAGAATCCTTACATTTTAAGAGGAAGACATTACCAAAAAGCAAAGAAAACAGGGCTTGAAACCCTAAAGGTCTGTACTCTTACCTTAAAAACAATCTTTTATTTTGTCTAAATTTGTCACCCTATTTCTTTTCCCCCTTGGGTCGTTCAGAAATGGGCTCAAACGTGTCTGTTTTGTTCTTTTTCAGTTTCTCTCCTTCTCACCGATAACTCTAATATCTGAAAAGTTGTTCTCAAGCGCTCTATGTTCCTCTTTTAAGTGGCGTAGAGGTTTGACGACTCCACTGCAATATTTATTCTTCAAGTTTAACCCAAAGAACTGAATCTGTTGACGGGAAATTTGATGCCAAAATCCGAACGTTCATGTCATGTTCTCCATGTTCTCCTGCTAGAAAACTGACAGGGGCACACATCTTCAATCTGAATTTTGACTTTTAAACTGAGCAAACAAAATGTATCCCTCAGTCGAGGAGAGAACAGCTTGACTCGGTGTGACCTAATTTGATTCACTCGGAATGAGTCTGATCCGTTTTGGAGGGATTTCTGGGCTATATTTAAAGTCCTGCAATGAAAGACGACACAAAATGTGTTACGGTGAGATTTTACAAATCTCGCTAGGGTTGCATAAAAAACCAACACTGCTGAAGCCCTCCCTTACGGATATCGCCGAGCTCCAGAAACTCCAATGGTGATTTTATTAGTACAGCTAATTGTTTCTGCCCGTCAGATTACTCACGTTCTCCTGGAACAACCTGCTAAATGAGGTCAGCTCTCTGGAATTCCCAAATCAGCCAGTGAAAGGGAACTCCAAGCAATCAGTCGTAGGTATTGACCGAGCGCTTACCGGGTGAGGAGCACCTTACTTGGAGAGGAGCACCTTACTTGGCTTGGGAGAGTACGATGCGGTCGACCTGCCTTCGAGGAGTTTACAGTCCCTAGATTCCTCCTTTCACCAGAAGGTTGCTAGTAGAGGTAGAGCCGGTGTCCATTCCATGCCGCATCTAGACTATGACAGGAACATGGTGACATTGATAATAATAACGATTATAGCATCTGTTAAGCGCTTACTATGTGCCAGGCACTGTTGTGAGCGCTAGAGTAGATACAAGGTGGTCAGGTTGTCCCATGTGGGGCTCAAAGTCTCAATCCCCCCGGTACAGAGGCTGAGGCACCCAGAAGTGAAATGACTTGTCCAAGGTCACACGGCAGACATGTGGCAGAGCCGGGATTAGAATAATGATAAAAATAGTAATGGTAATGACAGTGATCGCGGTATTTGTTAAGCGCTTACTATGTGCCAAGCGCCGTTCGAAGCGCTGGGATAGACGCAGGGTAATCAACGCGGTGGACTGGAGAGCGCGAAGAATATCCTCAGTGGAATTCGGGGAGGTGAGCTCAGGTGAGCCACGATCCCTCTGAAATGTCACTTTCCATTCCATGATAATAATAATAACGTTGGTATTTGTTAAGCACTTATTACGTGCCAGGCACTGTTCTAGGCGCTGGGGCCGATACAAGGTAACCAAGTTGTTCACAGTCTTCATCGCCATTTTACAGATGAGGTAACTGAGGCGCCCAGAAGTTAAGCGACCTGTCCAAAGTCACACAGCTGAGAAGTGGCAGAGCCGGGATTAGAACCCACGACCTCTGACTCCCAAGCCCGGGCTCTTTCCACTGAGTCACGCTGCTTCTCACTTCTCTAGAAGGCAAAGAGTCAACCGCTCTCGAGCAAACCCTCAACTCCTGCCTCGACTGTAAGCCGGTTGTGGGCAGAGAATGTGACTGTTTCGCGATGTACTCGCCCAAGCAATGGGTACAGCGTTCTGCACCCCAGTAAGCGCTCAATAAATACGGTTGAATGAATGTGAAGAGCGTATTCCCCCTATTTTTGTCAATGAGGATTTCTTCTCAAAGGGGGTCTCTGCTTCAAATAGGAGTCGATGGCATTCTCCGGATTGTGAATTGGCCCTGCAGTGGGAGGTTGAAATGCCACACCATAACGATTTCTGAAGATAAGAGGAAGGAGCAGACCTCGAGAGGAATTCTTGAGCCTCCCAGATGTCTCCAAGAGTGGCCCGAGCAGATGACGACAGATGAGAAAGGACAAGCCTGTGTCTCCCGTGGATGAGAGACTGATAATCAATATCGTTATTAATTATTAAGCCCTTACTAGGTGCCAAACACTGTCCTAGACGCTGGGGCGGATGCGAACAAACCGAGTTGGACACAGTCCCTGTCCCACGTGGGGCTCCCAGGCTCAATGCCCATTTTACAGATGAGGCAACCGAGGCCCAGACAAGTGAAGTGACTCGCCCAAGGTCTCCCAGCAGACAGGTTGGCAGAGCCGGGATTAGAACCCACGACCTTCTGACTCCCGGGCCCGTGCTCCAGCCTCCAGGCCGGGCTGCGCTGTTTCCATACTTCGGGAGGAAGGGAACAATTTCCCCCAAGTTTGAGAGTTTGGGAACTCCGAGGCAAAGACACAGAATGCTGTTCTCGCGTGTTAAATGTCTGGAGCTGCATCTGTGTCTCCGGCCATTAAGATGGGATACTTTGGGGGGCCCAGCCACACACACATCCATGGGGGGAGAGGAAAAAAAAAAAAAGGTGGGGGGAGCCGCAGGGGAAATTAAAAGTACGGTCCGGAACTCTTTTTCCAACCCGATTTGGTCTACAAACCATCCACGTGGCGTCTTTCTCGACCCAGCCCGACAAAACAAGAATCCCAGAGGAATTATTTGCGCGCACGTACACACACACACACACACACACGCGCGCGCACAAAAAATCGCGTTTAAGAAGAAAGGCAACGTTTGCCCAGATGTTCAATACTATTTTATTGCAAATGGATGAGCGTTTTCTAAAATCCCAAATGTGCATTACACCATAATATACAGGATTACAAACAAAATTACAGTACAAATCGATTTCGGTTGGAACCAGCATTACATTTCAGACAGCACTTAATTCCGGACGGCCTCGTACATGCGATAGCTAGCGTTCTAATAACCGATGAAATGGTTTGAATTTGTTTTTAAGCTACTGTACTAATTGACTACAATGGGTACAACCTGATCCTTCGGAGGCTCGGGTTCAGGAAACGAAGAGAGTGACCGACCACCGGGTGGGCGAAAAGGGGGAAGAATCATGCATCTCTATCGTCCGGAAAGACCGACATCTCCGGGCTCTCTGCTAAAATCCCGGAACGCAAAAGGGCAGAAGGACGAAAAAAGAAAACAGTGCAAACCGTAGGTGATAGTCAAGCAGCTTTTGATTTCAAGAAGGGCGTTGGCCTCGGCGGAGAACGTTTATATACAAGTCTGTGCAAGTCACGGGTTCGACTGATATGTTTTGACCGAGGACACGTCTCCCGATCTTCCATCCACTTGAGAACTAGGGATGCGGTTCTCACTGTGGGAAAGACGCTATTTCAATGGGAGGGGAATTGCCCGAAGGGTGCAGTTTCCGAGGATGACGACGACGAGGAGGAGGAGGAATTTTGACGCTTTGAGAGGAAGGGAGTGCTAAGGCAACATAACTTTCTAAGCACTTTTCTGCTGGTTTAAATTAGTTAAAGTACTTTTTTTTTGTATAAATTAGATATAATTCTACTTTTTTTTCCGACAGGTATAAAAATTGATGAAGCTGCATGGTTTTAAAATAGGAAATCCGCGTTATAAAAAGTCATTAAAAATTCTGTACAAAATCACGACAAAATAATTCAGCAGGGGGGGAAGGTAAGAAGTAGTAAAATGTCGGTTGAAAAATATATATATCTTTTCTCTAGGTATTTTCGATCGGCCCGTTTACGAGTTGAAAGGAACCCCCAAGATTGCATAGATCCTAATTATTGCTCTGTGATTTCTTTTTTTGTTTGTTTGTTTGTTTGTTTTGTCATGCCCACGGGATCGGGGTACAGCGCCGTTCCTTTCGGCCTGGGCCTTGTCCCTCCGAGGCCCTCGGCGGGGTCCCCCCGTGCGGGTCGGGCGGGCCCGGGGGGAGGAAGGTGGCGGGTTCTAATCCGCTCAGCGCCCGCCGCGCGCCTCAGTTTCCCCCGATTGGGGTCGGAGCGGGGAGGGGGGGGAGCGGAGGGGAGGGGATCCGTCCCGAGGAGGGACGGGGGTCCGGCCCCCACGTCTTGGATCCGCCGCAGCGCTCGGCCCAGGGTCCGAGCGGGGGCCGGGAAGGGGGGAGCGGCGGGACGGGCCCGGGGGGCTGCCCGGGGGCGCCCCGGCCCCGGGCCCCGTGCGCCCCCTTTGCCCCCCCGAGGGCCCTCCCCTCCCCTCCCCGGACACCCCGGGCTAGTCGTGGAAGAGGGCATGAGCCCCCAGGCCTCTGTCGTGGTGAGGGTGGCCCTCGTAGGGCAGCAGGGCGTCGAGGGGGAGGTCGGAGGGGCCGGAGAAGACGGCGGGGGTCCCGCCCAGGGCGGCGGCGGCGGCGGCGGCGGCGGCGGCGGCGGCGTAGTGCATGGTGAAGGCGTAGCCCTTGTCCAGCTGGCCCGGGGGCTCGTGTTTGAAGGAGAAGTTCCCGTTGATGCTCAGCGGGGGGCTGAGGGGCCCGTCGAAGCCGGGACTGGCGCAGTCGGCCAGGGCGCCGTCGAAGAAGGGCTCCAGGGCGGGGCCGAAGGCGTGGGGCGGCAGCGGGGGCAGGGGCTGGGCCGGGGCGGGGGCGGGGGCCGGGGCCGGGGCCGGGGCCCGGGCCGGCCCGGGGGGTTTGAGGTGGAAGAGGTGGGCGCCATCCATGCTGCCGTAGGGGGGGCTGGGCAGGCCCGGGGTCTGGAAGGGGTAAGGGGCCGGCGGGAAGGGGCCCGGGCCGGCGGGCGGCCGGCCGGCCGGCCGGTCCTGGCTCCGCTCCGGCAGGAAGGTCCGGGGGTTGAGCTGCAGGCAGCCGGCCACCAGGTTGGTGGTGGGCTGCGACAGCCCCTTGCACAGGGTCTGCACGAAGCTCACCAGGTCCGGGCTCTTGCCCGACCGCAGGATCTCCGACAGGGCCCAGATGTAGTTCTTGGCCAGCCGCAGGGTCTCGATCTTGCTCAGCTTCTGCGTCTTGGAGTAGCAGGGCACCACTTTGCGCAGGTTGTCCAGCGCCGCGTTGAGCCCGTGCATGCGGTTGCGTTCGCGGGCGTTGGCCTTCATGCGCCGCAGCTTGAACCGCTCCAAGCGCGCCTTGGTCATCTTCTTCTTCTTCGGGCCCCGGCGCTTGGGCTTCTGCTCGTCCTCCTCCTCGTCGTCGTCCTCCTCCTCCTCGTCCACCTCGTCCGCCTCGTCCGCCTCGCCCTCCTCCTCCTCCTCCTCCTCCTCCTCCTCCTCCTCCTCCTCCTCCTCCTCTTCCTCCTCCTCCAGGTCCTCGTCCTCCTCTTCGTCGTCGTCGCCCGGCCGGCGAGGGTCCCCGTCTCCCCGGGCCTTGTCCCGGGGGCGACCGGCCTTGGGGTCAGCCTCCTCGTCCTGGGAGCTGAGCCCCTCCTCCGTCCAGCCCGGGGGTCGCTGCGGGGCCTGGGGCTGGCCCATCCTCCCGCTCTCGCTGTACGACTTGGTCATGCCGCCGCTCCTGCGGGGACCGGGGAGGAGAGACCGGGGAAACTGAGTCACCCTTCGGACGCAGGGACCGGACCCCCGTCCCCCCCACGCCCCTTCCCCGCCCTCCCACCCCCCTCTGTCCCCACCCCGCGCCTCTCCGGCCAAGCGCCGCCCTTGGCACCGGTCCCTCGCCCCCTCCCGCGTCCAACCCTGCGCTAGGCGCTGGGGCCGGCGCCGGGCCAAAGGATGCGGGGCAGCGGCGGGACCCGAGACGGGCGTGGAGTTCCCTCCTTCGTTCGGTCGGGTCGACCGGGCGCTGACGGTGTGCGGAGCGCTGCGCTGAGCGCTTGGAGAGTAGGACTCGGCCGTGGCCAGGGACGGTCCCCGCCCGGTCTGGAAGACGCTCGGGCTTTGGGAACAATGTGGGGGGGGGGGAGGGGGGAGGGGGCGTTGGCTCGGGCCTTTGGAGAAGGGGAGGTGATGATAAGGATAACGGTGGTCTTCGTTAAGCGCTTACTATGAGCCGAGCACTGTTCTGAGCGCCGGGGGAGACACGGGACGGTCGGGTGGTCCGACGAGGGGCTCACAGGCTTCGTCCCCATTTTACAGGTGAGGGGAGCTGAGGCCCGGGGAAGGGAAGTCCCGGGTGCCTACGGGTGGGAGAGGGATGAAGGATAAACGGGGCTGCTCCCGCCTGCCCGCCAAGGGTGGAGGAGACCTCGGGGGGGGGTGTGGGCGTGTTGCGGGTCTGGGTCTGGGGAGGGAGGGACGCCCGAAGCATCCCTGACCGATTTTCAAGCCTCCCAAGCTCTTGGGGATAAAACTCTCAGGAAGGGTGCCCCACGGCTGGACACCTAACGAACCGACAGCCTCCTCTCTCCTCCGGCCTCGCCCCAGGGCCACTTTTCCAGCTTGAACCCCGCCTTGTAACTTCCCGCCGTCGGGCACTGAACCGCAGAGGATCGAGCCCAGGGAAATGCTCCCGGCTCGGAGGGGCCCAGCGGCCGCAGAACTGTTGCGGATCCAACGAAAATGAGCAGAATCGACGCGAGCCTGGCGGTCCCTTCTCCTCCCGCCCCCGCTTTTTCCCTTTCTTTACCCGACCCCGACCCCGGGACGAATTCCCACTTTGTTCGGATCTTCGGAAGTAGCCAGAGGAGGAGGAGGGGGAAAAAAAAAAAGCCTGCCAGGGGGATCAGGTGCGGGGAGGTGTTAAAACAGCTACTGAAGGTGGCTCCATCCTTCAATCGGGACCGTTCGAAGTTCTGCCGAAAGCTCGCTTTAAGAGAGATTAAATAATGATTCCCCCTTCAGCCCTTTAACGACTCCGAGAGGGGAAACCCAGAGGGAAGAAGGAGAGCGATGGAGAGCAGGATCTGGCCGATCCAGCGGCGGCCGCTCGAGCCTCTCAACAGTAACAGGTAGCAGAAAGGACAACTTCTTCTCCAACTCCCGTTTCCCCAGCTCCACCTCGGACCTGAACTACCTTTGGCCACATCTGTTTCCCCGCCCCCCCCCCCACCGACCCCCCGCAAGTTGGTGTGGGACGTGGCTGAGTGGCTTGGAGGTCGGAGGACGTGGGTTCTCCCGTCCGCCCCTTCCTTGCTGTGTGACCTTGGGCAAGCCGCTTCGCTTCTCTGGGCCTCGGTGACCTCATCTGTCAAACGGGGATGAAGACTGTGAGCCCCACGTGGGACAACCTGGTGACCTCGTATCTGCCCCGGCGCTTACCACACCGCTCCCCGCGTAGCAAGCGCTGAACGAATACGATCATTATTCTTATTATTCGTGACTAACGTGTGCGCGGCAGGTGTTCCCCGAGCCCCTCTCCCAGTTCCTCTCGCGCAATCTTCACCCTCGAGAGCCTTTTCCCAGCGCCCGGCGGCCATGGAAGCTCTGTTTCAGATGCCCACTTTAGATACCGCGTCCCGCTTTCCCACCGAAAAGGGAGATTAAAAACCAGCCGCGACCAAAAAAAAAAAAAAAGAGAAAACCAACGACCACATCCCACCGGTTAATAGAATACACGAGGTTGACCGAGGGCCACCTGGAGAGTGGGCGATTAAAGCCGGGGTTGCCGTTTGGGGGGCGGGGAGGGGGGGGATCCCCGCGATGATGCGGGCTCCGTCTTGGGCATCTTTTCCCCGTCTGGCACAGACGCGATAAGAAGGGGCTGCAGATCGGGTCGGGGGGTGGGGGGGGGTGGGGGGCTTTCTTGGGGTGAAACGCAGAAGGAATCGTCAGTTACCTGTGAGGGTTAGCGGGTCCCGGCCGGTGGCCGTCTCATCACCCTGGTAACTCCCGGGGGCTGAATTCCTCTTTCTGGGGGGGCCGGGAGCAGAACGCTCAGGTTATATAGCGGGGATGCTCAGCCTGAGCGCCTGCGCGCCCGGGTAGCCGTCTCTCCCCCTCTCCCCCCCCCCCCATCCCATCCCATCCCTCCCCCCCTTTTCCTCCTGCTCTCCTAAGCCCCCTCCCCCTTCCAGCCGCCATATGGTCCAGCTCGGCGAGCCCGAGCGCCACGTGACTAGCCCATTTGGTATGCGCCGAGAGCTCCCTCCCGGCCCCTTTGTGGCCAGAAGAAAGTGGCCCATCTGTCGCCAGTTAGAGACTCCGCGGACCTGTTTGTACCCGCAGGAGAGATTAACCCTTTCCGAGGCGGCGGAGGTCCGGGGGGGGGGTGGGGGGTGGACCGAGGGATGGGGAGGAGGAAGCGAGTTGGGGATGGTTGAGGATGCGTGGAAAGGTTGAGGCGTGTCCCCTCCGTGGGTTGCGGGTATGTGTGTCGGGTGCGAGGCTGGGAATGAGTTTCGGTGTTAGCAGGTGGGAGTCAGGGGCCCGTGTAGGCCGGGGGTGCGAGTGCGAAGGAGCATGGCAGGGGCAGTATTAACGGTAATCCTTCTGGATGGGTTAAGCGCATCCTCTGTGGCGGGGACTGTACTAAACGCCGGGCCGGACACAGTGTAGGTGCGTGTGAGCAGGTGAGAGGTAGGGGCGAGTATCTGCTGGGTGTATGAGCGTCACGGAGGCTGCGGGTTAAGCGCTTGCTGTGTGCCAGGGACTGTACTAAGCGCCGGGGTGGATACAAGCAAATGGGCCCAGTGTAGGTGCGGCTGAGAGTTGGTTGGGGGCGTGTATACGCCGGGGGTAAGAGTGTGAAGGAGTGTCATCGTAACCATTCTGGTATTTGCTGAGCGCTTACTGTGGGCCAGGCGCTGTACTAAACGCAGGGGTGGGTACAACCAGATTGGGTTGGATACGACCTATGTGCATGTGAGCAGGTGACAGTTAGGGGTGTGCGTCTGGGTGTTGGACTGTGTTGCTTTTATCAGTGCGAATTCATTCATTCGGTCAGTCAATCGTATTTATTGGGCGCTTACTGTGTGCAGAGCGACTGTACTGAGCGCTTGGAAAGGAAGGCGAAGGCTCTGGTTGCGTTCAGTCCCTGAATCCTCTGGGGTCCCGCCCGCCAGCCCAGGCCTGGGGCCCCGGTTTTCTCTCTCTGTCTTCTTGCAGATTTTCTTTCTCTGGCGGGCTGGGTTCCTTCTTCTGGGCTCGAGGCTGGGACCCCGACGACGCCCCCCAAATCCTTCTGCCTCTCCCGGAGACCCCCCCCCCCCCCAAGCCCCACCGGGGGGGGGGGGTCTTCCCTGGAAGAAACTCTCTAGGCTAGGGGCTGGGGTTGGGGTTGGATGGGGCTGGGGTCCGGGTCCAGGAAAGGAGCCGGAGTTGGGACAGAACTGGGATGAGGCTGGACTGAGCTGGGACTGGACTGGGCTGGAACCGGACTAATAAGAATAATGATCACGATATTAATGGTATTTGTTAAGCGCTTACTATGTGCCGAGCACCGTTCTAAACGCTAGAGACAAGGTAATCAGGTTGTCTCACAGTGGGACTCCCGGTCTTAATCCTCATTTTACAGATGAGGGAATTGAGGCCCAGAGAAGTGAAGCGACTTCCCCAAGGTCACATAGCGGACAAGTGGCAGAAGGAGGATTAGAATCCACGTCCCCTGGCTTTCCAGTCCGTGCTCTTTCCCCTAAGCCACGCTGCTGCTTCTCTAGACCGGACTGGGATGAGGATGGACTGGGTTGGGACCGGGACTCTGATCTTTCCTTGATTCGCTCGTGGAGCGGAGCGAGAATTTACCCCAGGATCACCTCTTTCCCTCTTCCCACTTGGTGGTCCCTCCTCGGGATGCTGTGGGGTCAAGTGAGGTTGTCGAACGTGTCTACCAACTCTGCCGTGCTCTCCCAAGCGCTTAGAACAGTGCTCCGCGCAGCAAGCGCTCAATAAACACCACCGAGGATGGTTTGATTGAAAGGATTGTCCCAGCCTCCAGAAAGCTCCCGAATTGGGACAGGCGAGCAGACTGCGTCCGGGAGAAGACGCGGAGTTTTCCCTAGCTGGGTTGAGACCCACTTTGTGCACAATCCTCCGCTCTGTCCATCATCTGCTTCGATTGGATGGTCCAGTCCTGGGGGGAAAGAGTCCGTTTCCCGCAGTCCCGGGGGGGGGGGGGGGAGGATGAACCCCCAAAATGCAAAACGCCTTTTCTCTACACTGCGAACCCGCAGTGTAGACCCCCAAATCTCATCCGGATTCGCGTTTTGAGGACTGCGAGCCCCGTGCGGGCCAGGGACCGTGTCTGACCCGATTACCTTGACTCTACCGCAGCGCTTAGAACAGTGCGTGTCACCCAGGAATAATAACAATAATAATTACGGTATTTGTTAAGCGCTTGCTATGTGCCGAGGACGCTGGGATGGATACGAAGGTAAGCGGGTTGTCCCGTGTGGGGCTCACCGTCTTAATCCCCATTTTACGGATGAGGTGATGGAGGCCCAGAGAAGTTAAGCGGTTTGCCCAGGGTCACACAGCAGACAAGTGGCGGAGCCGAGATTTGTAAACGCTTAACCGGTATAAGGATCATAAAAATCTAGGGCTGCTTCGATTTTAGAAAGAGCGTTAGCAAGCGATTGGACTAAAAGACTCGGGACAAATTTTCAAGAATTTGTCCGATCGCTTAGTACAGTACTCCGCACACGGTAAGCGTTCAATAAATAGGATTGAATGAACGCATGAATGAGTAGGGGTGGCCCGGTACCCGCTGGCCCGTGGAAACTCTTGGAGGGCTGGGCTTGGGGCAAAAAACGTGGAAGTCTCTGGAAACGGAGAGGGGAAGCATTAGTGAGGGTTAATAATAACGATAATAATAATCGTTACCTTTTACTATGTGTCAAGCGTTGAGGTCGATCCGAGATAACCAGTCTGGACACCGTCCCCCGTCCCACGCGGGGCTTACAGTCTAAGGGGAGAGAGAGAGAGAAAACGGATATCTCCTCCCCATTGTACAGATGAGGAAACCGAGGCCCAAAGCAAGTTTATCGACTTGTCCGAGGTCACCCAGCAGGCAAGTGGCAGAGTCGGGATTAGAACCCAGATCCTCTGACTCCCAGGAGTGTGCTTGCTCCTCTAGAGCAAGACTACCTACGTGGCTAGCGGGCCCGCCCGTGGCTACAGGTGTGTGTGTGTGTGTGTGTTTGTGTGTTTACGTTTGTGGGTGTGTGGCTGGCAGGGGGGCGGCCCATGTTCTTGGCCAGAAGCTCGCTAAGCGGGACGCCTTTCTTTGATGATAATAACAATAATAATAATAATAATAATGAATAATAATATGTGTTAAGCGCTCACGATGTGCCGGACACTGTACTAGGCATCGGGGGGTGGATGCAAGCCAATCCGGTAGGATACAGTCCCCGTCCCGCGTGGGGCTCACGGTCTCAATCCCCGTTTTACAGACGAGGGAACAGAAGCGCAGAAAAGTGATTTCCCCAAGGTCACCCACCAGACAAGTGGCGGTTCTGGGATCAGAACCCAGGTCCTTCTGACTCCCAGGCCCGTGCTCTATCCATTAGATCCCGCTGCCTTTCCCCCCCCCCCCCCCCCCCGCCCCCTTTGGCAGCGTTTGCTAAGAAAAGTAGGGTTTCAGGGAGCCAATTTTCCGGGCCAACGGCCGTCTCGGCGCAGCGCTCGTTACCGCTTTATTTACGGCCCAGTCCCAGTGGAAGACACAGGGCGCAATAACGGCCCGCGGGAAGCGGAACCCACCCTTGGCGCCCCGTGGGAATTACAAGCCTCCTTCCTCCTCCTCTTCCTCTGACTCTCCCTCCTTTTCCTCTTTCTCTCTCTCCTCCTCCTCCCCTCTTCCTCTTCCTCCTCCTTCTCCTCCTCCTCCTTTTCCTCCTCCTCCTCCTCCTTTTCCTCCTTCTCCTCCTCTCCCTCTTCTCCTCCTTCTCCTCCTCCTCCTTTCCTCCTCCTCCTCCTCCTTTTCCTCTTCCTCCTCCTCTCCCTCTTCCTCCTCCTCCTCCTTTTCCTCTTTCTCTCTCTCCTCCTCCTCCCCTCTTCCTCCTCCTCCTCCTTCTCCTCCTCTTCCTTCTCCTGCTCCTTCTCCCCTTCCTTCTTCTTCTTCTTCTCCTTCTCTCCCTTCTCCTCCACCCCCCCCCCCCCGCCCCCCATTTTTCCTTCTCTTCCCCTCAATCCCTCTCGGGGCGGGCGGGCTAGCCCTGTGGGAGGAAGACAAGGAGGAGGAGGAGGAGGAGGAGGAAGAGGAGGATGGGGGGAGGTGGCTGGGAAGCCGGGTCTCGGTCAGGGGTGAGACCCCCGAGGCCTAGCCCACCCGCCCCGGCTTGCGGCTGTCTGACCGCGCCCTGTCCTGGACCCCCGTCCCGGGGCCCCGGCCGGACTCCGGGGGCTGGGCCGGGCCGGGCCGGGCCCCCGCTAGGGTCCGGCTGGCCCCCGCCGGCCCCCGGCCGGCCCCCGGCTGGCCCTCGCCCCGTCCCCTGCCCTGGCCCCGGCGGCACGCGTACCGCACGCGTCCCCAACAAAGCCCCTTTCACGGCTCACCGGGCCCATGCCGCCTCCCGGCCCGGGGCCCCTTCCCCAGCTTTATTCCCCACCCGCTCCTCCAACCGCGAGCCCCTCGTCGGGTAGGGAGCGTCTGTCTTCGGTGCTGAATGGTACTTTCCGAGCGCTCGGTACAGTGCTCTGCACACGGTAAGCGCTCAATAAATACGACCGAATGCACGTCTGAACTCCCTCCAAAAGCAGTCCGCAGCATCCTCCCCGAACCCCTCCCCTGGCCTCTCCCCAGTCCGGCCCCCTCCGGACCCCCTCCCCCAACTCTTCCTCACCCCACCGGGGCAGCCCCCCTGCCCGAGCCCCTCGTTCATTCGATCGTATCGGTCGAGCGCTTACTGCGTGCGGGGCGCCGTACTAAGCGCTTGGCAGAGTCCGGTAGAGAGTGGCAATCCCCGCCCACAACCAGCTCACCGTTGGGAGAGGAGCGGCCCTCTCCCCGGTGCCCTGCCCGGGCCCACTTCTCGACCCCCCTCCCCAAGCCCCCTCCGCGGCCCCCTCCCCGATTCCCTCCAAAGCCTCCTCCCCACTCCCCTCCTCAACTTCCTCCCCGAGCCCCTGCGGAGCCCCCTCCCCAATTCCCTCCAAAGTCCCCTCCACACGCTCCTGCGCAGCCCCCTCCCCAAGCCCTTCCGCAGCCCCCTCCCCGATTCCTTCCAATACCTCCTCCCCACGCCCCTCCTCAACTTCCTCCCCGAGCCCCTGCCGAGCCCCCCCTCCCCAAATCCCTCCGAAGCCCCCTCCCCGAGCCCTTCCGCGGCCCCTTCCCCAATTCCCTCCCCACTCCCCTCCCGACCCCCTCCTCAACCTCCTCCCCAGTTCCCTCCAATGCCCCCTCCCCAATTCCCTCCGAAGCCCCCTCCCTAAGCCCCTGCGCGGCCCCCTCCCCAAGCCCTTCCGCGGCCCCCTTCCCATTCCACTGTGCACCAGCCGGGGCCGCGGACGGTGGGGAAGGACAGGGAAGGGGAGGGGAGGGAAGGGGAGGGGAGAGGGGAGAGGGGAGAGGGGAGAGGGGAGAGGGGAGAGGGGAGAGGGGAGAGGGGAGAGGGGAGAGGGGAGAGGGGAGAGGGGAGAGGGGAGAGGGGAGAGGGGAGAGGGGAGAGGGGAGGGGTCTCTCCCCTATGGGGGCTTCTGGACCAGCAGATGGGCTGCTCCCAGGGGGTGGAGGGGCAGCGGGGAGGTCAAGCCGGTTGTGGGCCCCGGGCCAGGGCCCCCTCCCCCTCTGTGACCCTCTATGGTGGGGGACGGGCGTGGACATCCCCTTGGGGGGCCCGGCTGACCCTCCCTCTTGTCCCGGACAGCCCTTAATATTGCGCCTGGCCCTAAAGTGGGGAGGAGCGGGCGTCTTCGGGGGGCGGGGAGACGGAGGCGTTAGGGCAGATCCCGCCCTGGTCCGGGGCCTTGGCGGCCAGACCACCGAGGAGAGCCCCCCGGGCCGGCGGCCCGACCCTCATTAAGATAATTGATTCCCATTACACCTGCCAGAAAGGAAAAAAAAAAAACGGATTCCAAATCGCTCAAGGCGCCTGGAGAGAGGCGGCCGTCCAGGCTGGGCCCTGGGGGAGGGATTTCGGGTCGCCGGGGTCCCTAACCGTTATTTGCATTTTCTGCACTTTCCCCTCCTCCTTCCCCCTGCTTCCTCTCACCTAGGGTGCGATGGGGGTGAGTATTTGAGGGGGGGGATGGAGGGGGGGGGGGTTAGCTTAAAGCCTCGGGTGAAACTTGCCAATCCGACAGCTCGAGTTCTGCTCCCTCTCCAGTAATAATAATATTGGCATTTGTTAAGCGCTTACTAGGTGCCAAGCCCTTTTCTAAGCGCTGGGCTATCAGGGTGTCTCACGTGGGGCTCACGGTCTCTATCCCCATTTGACAGACGCGGTAACTGAGGCGCAGAGAAAGGGAGTGAGTGGCCCAAAGTCACCCAGATGACTCGTGGCAGAGGCGGGATGAGAACCCACGACCTCTGACTTCCAAGCCCGGGCTCTTTCCACGAGCGTCTTGGTGAGGGAGGCGATCTGTTCGGAGGTGACCATAAAATAAGTCGTTTTGGAGGAAATGGGGGGCGTACGGGCGGTGGTGGGCGCAGAGGAGTTTGTGATGTGTACGCCCATGAGTGGGTGTGTTTTTGTGTATGCATGAGGGGGTGGGATGTGTGTGTGTGTGTGTGTGTGTGTGTGTGCGGTTCCCACGTCTGTTTAGTACGGGGCTCGATAAGAATAATGTTGGTATTTGTTAAGCGCTCACTATGGGCAGAGCACTGTTCTAAGCGCCGGGGGAGACACAGGGGAATCAGACTGTCCCGCGTGGGGCTCCCGGTCTTCATCCCCATTTTCCAGATGAGGGAACTGAGGCCCAGAGAAGTGAAGTGACCCGCCCACGGTCACACGGCTACAGCTGGCTAGGGTACCTGCGGTGCTGGGATCGCGGTCTGTCGGTTTATGGAATCTAGCTAGCTAGCCCAGGGCTTAGCACAGTGCTTAGTACCCTACTGTAGGGTTATCATCGTGGCTGCTATTCGAGATTCTCGACTGTAAGCCCCCCCCCCCGCTGGACTGTGGCGCTCAGTGGAAAGACTTGGGAGCCAGGGGTCATGGGTTCGAATCCCGGCTCGGCCACTCGTCAGCTGTGTGACTGTGGGCGAGTCACTTCACTTCTCTGGGCCTCCGTTCCCTCATCTGGAAAATGGGGATTAAAAGCGTGTGAGCCTCAGGGGGGACGACCTGATGACCCTGTATCTACCCCAGCGCTTAGAACAGTGCTCTGCACATAGGAAGCGCTTAACAAATGACAACATTATCATTATCGTGTCTACTTCCTCTATTGTACTCTCCCGGTGCTAAGCGCTTAGTACGGTGTGTGGCGCAGAGTAGGCACCCAGTGAATACGATGAATACGCCCAATTGATCGATTGTTAAGTGATCGACTGATTGATTAATAATAATAATGGTATTTGTTAAGCGCTCACTATGTGCCAAGCACCGTACTAAGCGTTGCGGTAGATAAAAGTTCATCGGGTTGGACAAGACGGGAAGAGCTGGGGGCCCCTCGGCCGTCCCACATGGGGCTCACAGCTTTCACCCCCATTTTACAGAAGAGATAACTGAGGCACAGAGACGCAGGGTGGCTTGGTGGAGGTCACACAGCAGACAAGTGGCGGAGCGGCATTAGAACCCTGGTCCTCCTGACTCCCGGGCCCAAGATCCATTGAAGCAGAGAACCGGCCGGAGTGCCGGGCTTGGGTTGGTTGGGGCGCTCAGTACAGTGGTCTGCGCACGGTAAGCGTTCAATAAGTACGATTGTATGGACGGATGAAAGCAGAGGCCGAGAAGGAGAGCGGGTTGGGGGTTAGGACGAGCCGAGCGATCGGGGAACCGTCGACTCCGGATGAGAGCTCGCCGAGGGCAGAGATTGTGCTTATTCTTCTATTTTACTCTCCCAGTAATAATGTTGGTATCTGTTAAGCGCTTTACTATGTGCAGAGCACTGTTCTAAGCACTGGGGTTCTAAGAGCCGGGATTCGAACCCAGGATCTGTGACTGCTAAGCCCATGGTCCATTCCACTGAGCCACGCTGCTTCCCAAGCGCTTAGCCCAGTGCTTTGCACACAGTAAGCAGCGTGGCCTAGTGGATTGAACTCGGGCCTGGGAGTCAGAAGGACCTGGGTTCTGATGCCGCTCCGCCCCTCGTCTGCTGTGTGACCTTGGGGAAGTCACTCCGCATCTCCGTGCCTCAGTTCCCTCATCTGTAAAACGGAGATTAAAAGTGTGAGCCCCACGTGGGACCACCAGATTACCCTGTATCTACCCCAGCGCTTAGAACAGTGCTTGGCACATAGTTGGCGCTTAACAAATACTGTATTTATTATTATTATTATTCTCTGTGCCTCAGTTCCCTCATCTGTAAAGAGAAGAGAAGCAGCGTGGCTCCGTGGAAAGAGCCCCGGGCTTGGGAGTCAGAGGTCATGGGTTCGAATCCCGGCTCCGCCACTTGTCAGCCGTGGGACTGTGGGCAAGTCACTTCACTTCTCTGGGCCTCAGTTACCTCATCTGTAAAATGGGGATCAAGACTGTGAGCCTCATGTGGGACGACCCGATTACCCCGTATCTACCCCAGCGCTTAGAACAGTGCTCTGCACATAGGAAGCGCTTGACAGATACCAACATTATTATCTGTAAAATGGGGATGAAGGTTATGAGCCCTGGGTGGCTCAGAGACTGTGTCCAACCCGATTAGCTTGGATCTACCCCAGCGCTTACTGTGTGCCTGGACTGAGCCCTGTCCCCGTCTTGGGGGGCTCGTAATCGAAATCGGGGGGGGGGGCCCTGGGTTTATGCTCCCGGGTTGTTTTCTGATTTTTTTTAATTCTCTAGCAAACATGAGCAGGGGCGACGGGGACCGTGTCCAAGATGCGAGTGCGCAGCCGGGAGAGACAAAGGAGGGACAATTCGCCCTGAGGGGGAGGGGGGGGGGGAGAAGGATGAAAAAAGGGGGTGCCGGGGTGAGGGGGGCCAGACGGGCCTGGGGAGTTGTCCACCCTTCTTGATCCTGCGCTGGGAAGGTGGAGGCCTTCCTTCTCTCTCTGCCCTTCCGTTCATTCAATCGTATTTTTTGAGCGTTTACTTTATTATTATTGTTATTATATTGTTACGTAATTGTCGTATTGTTATTGTTAGAATATTATCGTCACGATACTTGTCAAGCGCTTACCATGTGCCAGGCAGCGTTCTAAGCGCTAGGGTAGAGCCAGGATAAGCGGGCCCGCGTCCCGCATAGGGCTCACGGTCTTCATCCCCATTTTGCAGATGAGGGAACTGAGGCCCAGAGAAGCGAAGGGACTTGGCCAAGGTCATACAGCAGACGAGGGGCGGAGCCGGGATTAGAACTCACGACCTTCTGACTCCCGGGCCCGTGCTCTATGCACTAGGCCTTGCTGCTTTCTAGGTCACCCTCCCGAGCGTTTAGTACAGTGCTCTGCACACAGTAAGTGCTCAGTAAATACGATCGGATGAATGAACGAATGAGATCTTAAAGATCTAAACTCTGGCATGTTCATTCCCACATCTCGGCTAGTATAATTGGGGACCCAATTCCCGAATCCCCCTGTTCCCAACCCTCGAGGTGTTTTCTAATTTTATAAACCTTCTTTTTTTATTCCCTAAAGGCAAATAATGAAGCCGAGGTTAAAGGGTGTAGAGCAGTGGATGTGAGGGAGCGACACGGTGACTAAAATCACACCGAGTTTAAAATCGATTAAAAGTGACTTGGAAAGCGTATGACTTTTTTCTTCTTTTTCTTTTTTTAAACCCATTTAAAAGAGCCATCGCCAGGCTAGCAACTGCCCTCGGCGGCCTCCGGCTTAAATTTCTCCAACCGTGGCCCCCCTGCACCTTGTTGATGTCAAAAGCACCTCAATGATTAGGGCCCAGGATTCTTATCAAGAGAGATTTAGACGCCGTTGTAACTCGAAAATTTAATTATTTTTGATCTAGCCCTTTACCCCAGAGTCCTACCTTGTTTAAATAAAGTGTTTTCTTTCCTCTTTAACAAATGCATTTCCATTTGAATTAAATATTGATAATTTGACCTTTTAGTGTCTTTAACTAATCAAAAGGGAAAAATTCCAAATGAAGCTACGGTTTCCCGGCCCTGCCGGTCTTTCCGCTTGAATAGACGCTGAGATTAAACGAGTCAAACTTCCTCTTTCATTGCGCTCTCTTCGCACTAATTGCTTATGCAAAAAATGCAGATTCGTATTAATTAGTAACTCCACTGATTAGTTCGGTGGTATTTTCACGTAATAAATCATTGCTGCAGACATGATTTTTGGCACATCACCCAGTGGCGGCTCAGGCTGCAATAAGTTTTCTCTCTGAAAATAAAATCTCCGACTGCATCTACCTTTCTGAGGCAGGGACCGTGGACGGCCACCTGCTGTAGGCATCTGACTTGGAGAATCGCTCTCTCCCAGGGAAAAGCCCGGGCGAGTGGGACATCGTGAGGGAGGTTAAGCTTGAAAGGGGACTCCGAGAAGATAAGATTCAGGAATAAAATGAGGCTTGATGGGGAGGGGGAGAGAGAAGATGGGTATAATGGACTCCTCATAACCAAGTGGCTAAGTATCGAGCGGAAAGCTTGGTTTTCCCGTTCATCTCCCGGGTCGATTGTTGGCAATAGGAGGAATCTGCTTTTTATTCTAAGCGGAACCGTGTTGTGGAAGGGAGAAAAAAAAAAAAACCAGGCAGGGGAGAAACAAACAAGTGAGAGGCAGAGAGGAGAAGGGTTTTTTTACGGTATCTGTTAAGCACTTATTACGTGCCAGGCATCGCACTAGGCGAGAGGGTAGAGAGAAGCTAATCAGGTTGGACACCATCCGTGTCCCACGTAGGACTCGGTCTTTATCCCCATTTTACAGATGAGGGAACTGAGGCCAGGAGAAGTGACGTGACTCGCCCAGGTCTTAAGGAGCGGGGATTAGAACCCAGGTCCAACCTCAAGGTCACGGAGAGACCACAGTCAAGCTTCAGGGAACGGGGCGGTGAGGGAGAAGGGGAGTCACAAAATGGCCGTTTCTGGTGCTGGAGCTCGGTGGGTGTTTATGCCCTTCCGCCGCCAAAGCCTGGGCCTGGAGCCCCGTGTGAGCGAAAGGTTCGGCAGACGACCTTTCGCTCACGTCCCGCCTCTGGCCCGGAACACTCTCCCACTTCGCAACTGAGAGACAGTCACTCTCCCCACCTTCCAGGCCTTATTAAGAACCCATCTCCTCCAAGAGGCCTTCCCTGATTGAACCTCCATTTCCTCTTCTCCCCCTTCTTTCTGCGTCACTCTGGCACTTGGATTCGCTCCCTTTATTCAGCCCCCCTCAGCCCCACAGCCCTTATGTACATATCTGTCATTTACTTATATTAACGTTGTTTCCCCCTCCTTGTGGGCAGGGAACGTGACTACCAACTCCGTTACATTGCGCTCTCCCAAGCGGTTAGTGCAGTGCTCTGCACACAGTAAGCGCTCAATGAATGCAATCTACTGATTGATCGCAGGAGGAACCCTAGCGCTCCCACAGCGTTCAGGGGGTCAGGCCGGGGTCCTCCTTAGGCAGCAGTTGCCCACTCGGGACCCCCTGAAAAAGGGAATTTGATATCTTGACCAGATCGGTCCCCGTTGGCCTCCAGGGGGAAGGGCAAACCAATGGCGCAAATGCTGCGGCCATTAAATCAGCCGATTGCTAATGACCATTAGCTTTGACCCACGGTGTCAATTTGGGGAGTTAATCTCATTCTTGTTGAGGGCACATCTCCTCCGGGAGGTCTTCCCTGACTAAGCCCCCCTTTCCTCTCCTCCCGCTCCCTTCTTCGTCACTCTGACTCTCTCCCTCTGTTCTTCCCCCGTGGTCTGCTTTTGTCCCTCGGTCATCTTGCCCCCTCCTACCTCGCTTCACCGTCCGCCTTCAACAACCCAATCTGTACGCTTCGTTTCTGTAACGCCAACCTACTCGCCGGACCTCGGTCTCATCTTTCTCACGGCCGACCTCTCGCCCAAGTCCCGCCTGCGGCCTGGAACGCCCACCCTCCTCAAATCCGACGGACAATTACTCTGCCTTCCTTCGAAGCCTTATTAAGGCATCTCTGGTCCAAGAGGCCTTCTCTAAGCCCTCCTTTCCTCTTCTCCGTGGAAAGCAGTAGGGCCTAGTGGACAGAGTACAGGCCCGGGAGTCAGAAGACCTTGGATTCTAAACCCGGCTCCACCGCTTGTCTGCTGTGTGACCGTGGGCAAGTCACTTTACTTCTCTGAGCCTCGTCTGTAAAACGGGGATTAGGACGATGAGCCCAAGTGTGGGACAGGGACTGGGTCCAACCCGATTAGCTTGTACTTACCCCCAGTGCTTAGTACAGCGCCAGGCACAAAATAGGCACTTAAATACCGCAATTATTATTTTTGTTTGTTGCGCCTGGTGCTGTTTTCACTTCTGCCTCTGTCCGGTGAGTCTTTGACGCTTCTGCTCGGAGATAACGCCTCTCGTTCCTGTAGCGTGCATTGTTGGTCGCTGTGCCAGTTGACTTCCGACTGTATGAGGTTTCGTTTTAGGTTCAGGTAGGTTTTAGGTTTAGGATTACAGGCCACAGTTTTATAGACTTTCCCTGTGGCCTGTCCATCCACCCAGGGTCATGCAAGGCTTCTTGATTGGGCTTTCTACTTTTCTGCCTCATTTTACCTTGCCGGAGAGCACGCACAGTTTCATCATTTTCACTGCTGAAAACCATTAGTTGTGTTACGTTCTTGACAAGCAGCTTGGCCATGTGGAAAGAACACGAGACGGAGCATCGGAAAACCTGGATTCTAAACCCGGTTCATTCATTCATTCAATAGTATTTACTGAGCGCTTACTATGTGCGGAGCACTGTAGTAAGCGCTTGGAATGGTACAATTCGGCACCAGATAGAGACAATCTCTGCCCAGTGACGGGCTTACAGTCTAGACACGTGCTTGCTGTGTCACCTTGGGTAGGTCACTTGACTTCTCTGCCCCAGTTCCTTATCGGAAAAATGGGGATTAAAGACCTGATCTCCTTAGATCACGAGTCCTAACCGGGACAGACACGGTCTAATCTTAGATTTCAGTGTCGTAGCTACCCAAGCACTTGATCCATAGTAAGTGCTTAAGAAATAATGCAGTTATTATTCCCATTCTCTGGGGTGTAGGCCAGTATATAATTACATTTTTGTGACGAGATTCCTAGCGATCCACATCCCCCATTCATCTGTCAGCTCTTCAACAGCAGGAACTGTTCCTCGTACATGTAATGTATGTTCAGAACACATCTACACGGGAAGCGGCATGGCCCAGTGGAAAGAACACAAGATTGTGCACCAGACAGCTTGGATTCTAATCCAAATTCGGCCACCTGCCCGCTGTGGGACCTTGGTCAGGTCACTTGACTTCTCGGCCCCGGTTTTCCTGGCGGAAAAATGGGAATTAAAATCCCGTTCTCCTTAGACAGTGAGTCCTATCTGGGACAGACACTGTCTAATCTTAAATTTCACTGTTGTTGCTACCCAAACCTATTTGTCAAAAATAAAACAGTGATTATCCCGGGTGTAGGCTGATATATAATCCCAGGTCAGTGTCTAAAGAAATTGTCAGTTTCTGTTGTTGCGCTGACCTTGTGAAGGGATTCCTAGTCCTCCAGTAAGCTCATTCTGGATAGGGAATGTGTCTGTTAATTCTGTTATATTATACTCTCCCAAATGCTTACTAGAGTGCTCTGCGCATAGTAGGTGCTCAATAAATACCACTGATTGATTGATTAATACATAACCGGAGAAGCAGTGTGGCTTAGTGGAAAGAGCATAGGCTTGGCAGTCAGAGGTTGTGGGTTCTAGTCCTTGTCTGCCGTGTGACCTCGGGCAAGCCACTTAACTTCTGTGAGAAGCAGCGAGGCTCAGTGGAAAGGGCACGGGCTTTGGAGTCAGAGGTCATGGGTTCCAATCCCGGCTCTGCCACTTGGCAGCTGTGTGACCTTGGGCAAGTCACTTCACTTCTCTGTGCCTCAGTTACCTCATCTGCAAAATGGGGATTAAGACTGTGAGCCCCACGTGGGACAACCTCATTCCCTTGTGTCTACCCCAGCGCTTAGAACAGCGCTCTGCACATTGAAAACGCTTAACAAATACCAACATTATTATTATTATTATTATTATTTACCTTATCTGTAAAATGGGGATGAAGACTGTGAGCCCCACATGGGGCAACCTGATTACCTTGTATCTATCTCAGAGCTTAAAATAGTGCTTGGCGCATAGTAAGGCTTAACAAATACCCTAATTATCAATTATTATTATTTATCATTATAACCCCCATTCGTCAGCTCTTCAAAAGCAGGAGCTGTTCCTTGTACTCCTAATATTTGTTCCCAATCGTATTTGCAAGGGAAGCAGTGTGGCTTAGTGGGAGCAGGGGCCTGGGAGTCAGAGGTCCTGGGTTCTAATCATTCATTCAATTGTGTTTTCTGAGCACTTACAGTGTGTAGAACATTGCAATAAGTGCTTGGGAGGGTACCTTACGACCATAAACAAAAATATTCCCTGCCCACAATGAGCTTACGGTCTCGAGTGGGGGATTTGGAGACTAGGGTCTGGCTCCTTACCTCACTCGGCCAACCCGACACGCTCTACTGCTTGCCTCCTGTGTGACCTTGGACAGGTCGCTTCACTTCTCTGTGCTTCAGTAACTTCATCTGTAAAATGGAGATTCGATTCCTGTACTTGCCCCTATGTAGTCTATGAGCCCCACGTGGGACCCGATTATCTCATATCCTCCCCAGTGCTTAGTACAGGGCTTGACGCATAAGAATAATGGTGCTAATAATGGTACTTATTAAGTGCTTACTATGTGCCAAGCACTGTTCTAAGCACTGGGGTACATACAACTGTCAGCTGTGTGACTGTGGGCAAGTCACTTCACTTCTCTGTGCCCCAGTTACCTCATCTGGAAAATGGGGATTAACCGTGAGCCTCACGTGGGACAACCTGATGACCCTGTATCTACCCCAGCGCTTAGAACCAGTGCTCTGCACATAGTAAGCGCTTAACAAATACCGACATTATTATTACAAGTTAATTAGGTTGGACATAGTCCCTGTCCCATATGGGGCTCACAGTCTAAGTAGGGAGGAGTAGGATTTAATCCCCATTGTACAGATTGGGTAACTGAGGCACAGAGAAGGTAAGCGACTTGTCCAACATCACGCAGCAGACATGTGGCAGAGCTGAGATCAGAACCCAGGTCCTCTGACTCCCAGGCCCGGGCTCTTTTCGCAAGGCATACAAGCGCTTAACAAATAAAACAGTATGAATAAGTAAAAGGCAAGCTGCAGCTCAACAAAAACTGTCACCGAAGCTCCTGTTGTCCATCCTTTCGGTCTCGTGCCTCTAGAACATCAATTTACAGCAGCGCCTTGGTGACTTTTGAAATGGGAAAATGCCTTGCATCCTATGTAGTTCAGAACTTTTGAGTCCTCCGTTCACTTAAGGAAGCAGCGTGGCTCAGTGGAAAGAGCCCGGGCTTGGGAGTCAGAGGTCACGGGCTCGAATCCCGGCCCCGCCGCTTGTCAGCTGAGGGACTTCGGTTCAGTTCAGTGCCTCAGTTACCTCATCTGTAAAAGGCGGATTAAAACTGTGAGCCCCAGGTGGGACAACCTGATCACCTTGTATCCCCCGGCGCTTAGAGCAGTGCTTTGCGCATGGTAAGCGCTTAACGAATACCACCATTATTATTATTAAGCGGACTAAACCACAATAAAGAAGCACTGTTCGCCTACCCTTCAGTCTTTAGATTCTCAGGAGAGTTGAATCCCTTCTCCAATACTTCTTTTGGCTGCGGAGATTCGCCTCTTGCTACATCGCGGTTTTCTGCCAAGTCAGTGTCATTGAAACCAGTAACTTCCCCTGAATGCCAGCCCATTCTCCCTCCTCCTCGGGCCGTTTGCGTTAGACCTGACCTGAATTCATAGCCCTCTCACTCGGACGGGTTTCCCCGCTTGTTGTAGTGACAGTAGCTAAGGACAAGTTACCAGATTTGACATCTCATTGCTGGAAGATTCATTTAGAGTCAATTTCATATTTACTGAGAAGGCACTGGTTGCATTTGCCATCCTATTAGGTGCTCGTGACTTAGAAATAGTTAGGCACGCTACCTGACCTCAAGAAGCTGAATCCAACACATTAAACGTTGGCCCTACGCATTTTGTCGGCTTCCCACTTTTAGCTGAACGTGCCTCAAAGGCAGGGATTGTATTTTTATTGTCCTCTCTAAAGTGTCTAGTACCGAATGTTGCACACAAATAGAAGCTCGGTAAATAGCTGGATGAATAAAATTCATTCATTTATTCAATCATATTTATCGAGCACTTACTGTGTACAAAGGACTATATTAAGTACTTGGGAGAGTACAATAGAACAGTAAGCAGATGCATACCCTGCCCACAATAAGTTTACACTACGGGGAGGAGACAGATATTAATATTAAAAAGGCAGATATTAAATTAGTCAACCAATGAGTCCGCTTTGAGCCTCTTATTTGAATAAATCAATGACAGAATTTTTCTTTTCTTTGTCTCTTTTTAGAAATCTCAAAAAAGAGCTTTTTTGTCATCCTGTTCTCAAACAGCCACGGATTAGAGGTGGGAGTGCAGATTTTCTATTCCGTCAAGGACTGTAAACTAGGAAAATGATTTGGGAAGATCGTCACACTGAATGAGGGTGCACGGTGATCGGATCCGTACGGAATTTGTGTAGATTAAAAAATGTGTGATAGTCACTAGATGGCATCGCATAAGACGATTCCCGGGGTTATTGGTGAAGAAGCAAAAGCGTGGAAAGGTTAAATGATTTGCCCAAGGTCATGTCACTTGCAGCTAATTCATTTTCCATAGATTGTTCAATCCTTAATCTCCCTGATTAGTTCATAAGAGACAGCTGCCTACACCAATTGTCACCCTCTTGAGCAGACTAGTCAGAGGACACTGCCTTGTTATACACACACAGTCCAAGCACCATCAGGCATTGTTCGTTATTATCTGTGTCTGACATGATTGAGAACCTCCCCTACCCCACAATCCCCACCCCAAAAAGGATCGTAGGAACCGTGTCTTATAGCAAATCTTTTAACTCGATATTGCCTCACTAAAGGGTCTAATGATGATGATGATCACTCTCCCTCCTCCTATAGTCATATCTGTTATCTATTTATATTAATGTCTGTCTCGCCCTCTAGACTGTAAACTCGTTGTGGGCAGGGAATGTGTCTGTTTATCGATATATTGCACTCTCCCAAGCACTTAGGACAGTGTTCTGAACACAGTAAACCCTCCAGAAATACAACTGAATGAATGAAAGAGTCCCACAATTACTCTCCCTCCCTTCAAAGCCTTACTGAAGACGCTTCTGCTCCAAGAGGCCTTCCCGGACTAAGCCCTCCTAACCCCTTCTCCCACTCCCTTCTGCATCACCCTGACTTACTTCCTTTATTCATCTCCCCTCCCGGACCCACAGCGCTCATGTGCATACCTGTAATTTATTTATTTTTATTTATTTATATTACTAAATGCCTCTCCTTTTAGACTGTAAGCTCATTGTGGGCAGGGCTCGTTAAGGCTGCTTACCGTTATATTGTACTCACCCCAGCGCTTAGTACAGTGCTCTGCACACAGTAAGTGCTCAATATATGTGATTGAATGAGTGAATGAAATGAAAAGGGATATTTGTTAAGCACCTAGTATGTGCCAAGCACTGTACTAAGTGCTGGGGAAGAGTCAAGAGATTCAGGTCGGACACAGTCTGCTAGATGAGAAGCTTAGGGAATGTATCTGTTATATTGTTATATACCAATTCCTTAGTATATAACAAGGAATTTATTGAGCACTTACTATGTGCAAAACACTATACCAATTCCTTAGTATAGTGTTTTGCACATAGTAAGTGCTCAATAAATGGCACTGATTGATTGACTGAATGGGACCCACCGTAAGTTTTTGAGGAGTGCGCAGATATGTGCAGAATAACCAATTTAGATCCTATAAGAATCTGTCTCAACATACTTGATCCTTCATAAGCACACCCCTACGTTCATTCTTTTTTGAGAGACTCAGTCTTTATTCTCCGATTCCCCGGCTTTTCCACTCCTCCTTCTCTCCATTTCTCACAAAGGGCCCCCAGGACGTGTGCCCTTAAGACACACTGAAGGGGAGAGGAGTCTGGGAATTCTGGAGAAATCGGCATTTCATCTTGGACTCTTCAAATGAATGACCGTACACGCGTTCCGGGAACCCATTATGTTTCATTGCATTCGTCACTGCCGTGACAAATTAGTTCATCATTGTTCTCAGAATGAGAGTTTCCTTTGTTACTTCCCCGTGTGGGATCGCACATGGTTCAGGAACAGCTTTCCCTTTCATTCATTCATTCAGTGGTATTTATTCAGCTCTTACTGTGTGCAGAGCACTGTACTAAGTGATTGGGAGAGGATTATACTGTACTAAGTGATTGGGAGAGGCTTGTATAACAGTAAACAGACACATTCCCTTCCCACAGTGAGCTTCCTCAGCTTAGACCCAGCCACCTATTAAAACTATTTTCTATCTGGATAGTAGCGCCTCATTCTTTGACCTATGGGACTGAAGGTACTTTTTCATTGTCTTTAGAAGGTGACTAGGGAATTAGAGTGTCACACGCACCCACATACGCAACGCTCACATACGTACAAACATACCCGCTCTTTACTTTGCTTTTTTCTGGCCAAGAGTTTTTCCTACCAGTTTCCATTTCATAGAGTTCTGACTTTTATCACAAGTATCTTTTTTTTCTCCATCCAACACAACCTCTCTGAAGTCAGTTTCAATTGGTTGTTGTTAAAGTGGGTTGGGAGAAGGAGAAAGAGGATAGATATTTATCTATCATCTACCCATCTCTCTCTCTAAACATCCACCCACCCACCAAACCATCCATCCATCCATCCATCCATCCATCCATCCATCCATCCATCCATCCATCCATCCATCCATCCATTTTTTATCTTATAGATTTTTGAGGAGTGTGCAGATATGTGCAGAATAATCATTTTCTATGCTGCAAGAGTCTGTCTCAACCTTTTACAATTCTGTGGCCGAATTGTACTTTTCAAGGGCTTAGTACAGTGCCCTGCACACAGTAAGTGCTCAATAAATACGACTGAATGAATGGATGAACCTTATCCTTCATAAGAATGCTTCTACATTCATTATTTTTTGAGAGATTTAGTCTTTATCCTCTACTCTCAAATTCTTTACTCTTAGATATGTAAGGATATATAAATTATACACATATGTGTATTATGTAATATCCTTATACTCTGTTGTTTCACCTATCTGTCATTTATTTTAATGCCTGCTCCCTGACTCGATTGCAGGCTCCTTGAGGTCAGAGATCATGTCCACCTACTCTCTTGTACTCTCCCCAGTGCTTAGTTAATTTCTCTGCACACCGTAAGCACTCAATAAATAACACTGATTGAAGGGAGGGACCCCTTATTATTTGGGGTTGTGGAAGTGGATCAGTTCTAATACAAAATGATTCCAAATTATATTAAACAAACATTCATCGAAGGCTTCCAAACTGCACAGCAACATACACCATATGCATTTGGTAACATATTTAAAATGTAGACATAAGGGATAGCAGCTGCTGTATAGTGAAAGGAAAGGAGTAGACACAAGCTGGGAGGCCAAAATAAACACAATTTAAAGACATAGTGAAATAGTCTCAAATAATCCGTCATATCCGGGGTTTTCTCCATGAGATTATAAGCGTCTTGAAGGCAACGCACATCTCATGTAGCCCTCTAGTACCTTTTCAAGTCCTATGGACTGTGTTCTGCTCACAGTAGGCATCCAATAAGTGATTGGTTGATTTTTTTTTTACAGTATTTATTTAATGCTTATTATGTTCTAGGCACTGTACTAAGCAGCGGTGTGGCTATAACTTCATCAGGTTGGACAAAATCCATGTCCAACAGTCTTAATCCCCACTTTACAGATGAGGTAACAGGCACAGAGAAGTGAAGTGACTTGTCCAAGGACACACAGGGGTTAGAACCCGGATCCTTCTCACTCCTAGGCCAGATCTGTTTCTCAATTTGATTCTACCATGATCGATTCTACCGTACACTGATAGAGAGGCAGTGGGACCTAGTAGAAAAAGCACGGGCCAGAAGAGTCATTTTCCTACCCACAAGAACATCTATAGAGAACCTAGTCTTCCCAGGGAGCTGTGGTGCTGGGAGGGGGGATGAATAAAGGGAGTAAATCAAGGTGATGCCGAAGGGAGTGGGAGAAAAAGAATGGAGGGCTTAATCAGAGAAGGCTAAGAGATGTGCCGTCAATAAGGTTTTGAACAGGGGGAGAGTAACTGTCTGTCGGATATGAAGAGGGAGGGCGTTCCGGGCCAGAGGCAGGATGTGGGCTAGAAGTTGGCGGCGAGATAGACGAGATCGAGATACAGTGAGTAGGTTGGGTATTAGAGGAGTGAGGTTTGTGGGCTGGGTTGTAGTAGGAGAGTAGGGAGGTGACAAGCTGATTGAGTGCTTTAAAGCTGATTGTAAGGTGTTTCTGTTTGATGCGGAGGTGGATGGGCAATCTCTGGATGTTCTTGAGGTGTAGGGAAACGTGGCCTGAGGGATTTTGTCGAAAAATAATCCAGGCAGCTGAGTGAAGT